>NC_140959.1:21469523-21922023 GCF_014529385.1 Adiantum capillus-veneris
CTTCAAAAATTACATTTCCATTAAAGAAAAAATTTTCATTAAAATTCTTCTTTTTTTGTTATATCTTCAAAAAGTAATTCCCATTAAGTAACAAAACCTCCACTAAAGTTATCCCCACGGATTTCATTGACGTAATCACAATCGTGTGATTACGTTAATAACTTTAGTATTTACACAAGAAAATCACGTGATCACGTTAATTGTTAACGTTGTTAAGTATGAAGCCTGATTTACCCTTGTAATTTTCTGTGGTAAAAGCGCACATTTGTAAGGCCCCCATTATGAGGAGAAGCCATCGTGCGTGAAGGAAAATGACTCACCGGAAACCAAAATTTTCACGGACAAGAATCAGGGGCAACTTTAAAGGCCTCGGGGGCAGAGACCCCGAGACTTTTTTTTCGTCGGAATATTCTTTTTCGCCGGAATATTATGGCCGAACAGCAGCCGAAAAGTGGTCGGAAAACAACCGGTCGGTTGGCCGGTGGCCGGTGGCCGGTAGTCAATGGCCAATGGCCGGTGGTCGGAAGTCAATGGCCGGTGGCCGGTGGCCGAATTCAAAAGCGGACTTGTCTTCTCAAGGACGGCCACACATGGGCGGATTGGAGGGTCCGATTTGGACTTATTCGCACAAGGGTGGCTACACATGGCTGTCTCTCATAAGAGAGGGCAACCCTTTTGGCCTATAAAAGGAGGCCATTTCTACACACATTTCATAGTGTGAAGTTGATGCAACAAGGTGAGTGTGAGGTGGTGAGAGTGAAGCAAGGCGGGAGCTCCATTAAGGGTATAATCCCTTTGTAAACTACTTCTTGTTTTGAAGTACTAAAGCCATTGAGTGGCTGCTTTCCCGTGGACGTAGCCCACATTGGGTGAACCACGTATATCGTGTGTACTCTCTCTCTCTCTCTCTGTGTCTACTCTATAATCTCGTGTATATAAATCTGTCTCTCTCCATTAAGTAATCTACTCAATTATCTATTTAGCTACGTCTTATTTCCGAACAACTGGTATCAGAGCAAGGTTTGCTCGTAGCTAAATTATCTCAAGGAAAGGATTCCTTGAATTGAGTGTGAGTTATGGCGGAGGAAGGGAAGCTCAAGATTGAGAAGTTCAACGGCAAAAACTACCAACATTGGAAGATGTAGATTGAAGACTATCTCTACCAGAAGGACCTCTATTTGCCACTAGACGGTCTTACGAAGAAGCCCACAACAATGGCAGATGAAGCATGGATTGTCCTTGATCGAAAGGCACTGGGAACAATCCGGTTAAGCTTGGCATCAACGGTGACCTTCAATGTTTCGGAGATGAAGACCACGGAGGACTTGACGAAGTCACTTGACGACTTCTACGAGAAACCATCGGCATCCAATAAGGTATTTCTTATGAAGCGCTTGTTCAATCTAAAGATGGCAGAGAATGGTTCAGTTGCAGAACACCTAAATGACTTTAACACAAACATAAGTCAACTTCGATCAGTGAAAATCAATTTCGAAGACGAAGTGCGAGCTCTCCTTGTACTATCATCTCTATCGGATAGTTGGGACAGCTTTGTGATGGCTGTAAGTAATTCTATCTCTGGCACAAATACTCTTAAGTTTGATGATGTTGTGGGTGTTCTCCTAAGCGAGGAAATGCGAAGGAGAAGCACAGGAGAATCATCAAGTGCTGCACTATCAGTGGAAACAAGAGGAGGGCTTAAGGAGAGGTTCAAAAACCAAAAGGGTCGTGATTGCTCAAGGCGGAGCAAGTCACGCACAAAGTCAGTTCTTGAATGTTGGAACTTCGGCAAGAAGGGCCACGTCAAGAAGGATTGCTGGTCCAAGAAGAAGAAGGAGACTGAGTCTCAAGACAACAAGCCAACATCGGAGGCCAATGTGGTAGGTAAAGTAGAGCAAGATGCTATAATTCTCTTATTAGACAATGTGTCTAATTCCTGGATAGTAGATTCCGGGGCTTCATTCCATGCGACACCACACAAGCAACATTTCCAAAACTACACCAAAGGTAATTTTGGGTATGTATACTTGGGAGATGATGAAGCTTGTGAGATTGTCGGCAAAGATACAGTTTCTGTCAAAACTGCTAACGGAAATGAATGGAAGCTTAAAGATGTTAGGCATGTTCCTTCTCTTCGCAAAAAATTGATCTCTACAGGACAATTGGACGATGAAGGTCACAACATTGCATTCGGAAACAAATGGTGGAAGATCTCAAAGGGATCTTTGGTGGTTTCGAAGGGTGAAAAAGTCGGTACACTTTACTTGTGTACTGTTAGCACGCAACCTTCAGCTTGTGCAACAACTACAGAAGTTGACAGTGCGGTGTGGCACTACCGACTTGGGTATATGAGTGCCAAAGGAATGCAAATCCTTCAAACAAAGAAGCTTCTGCCAGGTTTGAAAGAAGTGGACTTAGAGTTCTGTGAAGATTGTGTTTATGGTAAACAAAAGAGGGTAAAATTTCAAAAATCAGGAAATGAAAGAAAAAATAAAAAACTTGAGTTGGTTCATTCTGATGTTTGGGGTCCTCCAAGTACACCATCACTTGGTGGCTCATTGTACTATGTAACATTCATAGACGATGCGATTAGAAAAACATGGGTTTATGTCATGAAGAATAAATCCGATGTATTTTCCATATTTCAAAGGTGGAAAACCTTTGTGGAGAATGAAACAGGTACCAAGGTTAAATGCCTCAGATCCGATAATGGAGGCGAATATTGCAGCCAAGCTTTTGAAAGCTTTTGTGCTAGCAATGGCATTCGGAGGCAAAGGACAACCCCAAGGACACCTCAACAAAATGGGATTTCGGAAAGGATGAACAGGACAATCATGGAACGAGCACGAAGCATGTGGCTACATGCAGGGCTACATGCAGGCCTACCGCTTGAGCTTTGGGCGGAAGCTGTAAGTACGTCTGTGTACTTAATCAATTGGTCGCCCTCAACGACATTGGATGGGGGAGTTCCAGAAGAGGCATGGACAGGTAAACCGGTGAATTATGCATTTCTCAAAGTGTTTGGGTGTGAGGCTTTCATGCACATAGATAGAAGCCTAAGATCAAAGTTAGATGCAAAGTGCAAAAAGTGTTTCTTCATTGGCTATGGAGAAGGAGACTTTGGGTATCGCCTATGGAATCCTGAAGATGGTAAAATCTTAAGGAGTAGGGATGTAATTTTTAACGAACAAAATATGTACAAAGATTACTTGGAAAGAAAACAAACAAAAGAAACAGGTGATGAGTACATGGAGCTTGAGGACGGTGAAGACTCAAGGACTGCAAACGATGACAATGTGCAACAACGTCAACCAAATGAGGAGCCTCAACCTATTCCCCGAAGATCTACAAGAGCAAGTAGACCTCCAGAAAGGTTTGTTCCTTCCTTCAACCATCTCTTGATCTCAGATTCTGGAGAGCCGAAATCATATGAAGAAGCTATGCAACATGAATCCAAAGAAGAATGGACGAAGAGCATGCAAGTGGAGATGGACTCACTATATCGCAACCAAACATGGGAGTTGGTTGAGTTGCCTACAGGTAAGCGGGCACTTCAAAACAAATGGGTGTACAAGCTAAAGGAAGAAGAAGGTGGGAAGAAAAGGTACAAGTCTAGGCTTGTGGTAAAAGGTTTTTCTCAAAAGAAAGGTATTGACTTCCATGAAATATTTTCTCCTGTTGTAAAAATGAACTCAATTAGGCTTGTCTTAAGCCTTGTGGCTGCTCATGATCTAAATCTCGAGCAAATGGATGTAAATATGGCATTCCCTCACGGTGACTTAGAGGAGGAAATCTATATGCTCGATTGACCGGTGGCCGGTGGTCGGTTGGCCGGTTGACCGGTGGAGGTGGTCAATGGTCGGAAGTCAATGGCCAGTGGTCGGAAGTCAATGGCCGATGGCCGGTGGCCGGTAGTCAATGGCCGGTGGCCGGTGGCCGGTAGTCGGAAGTCAATGGCCGGTGGCCGGTGGCCGAATTCAAAAGCGGACTTGTCTTCTCAAGGGCGGCCACACATGGGCGGATTGGAGGGTCCGATTTGGACTTATTCGCACAAGGGCGGCTACACATGGCTGTCTCTCATAAGAGAGGGCAACCCTTTTGGCTTATAAAAGGAGGCCATTTCTACACACATTTCATAGTGTGAAGTTGATGCAACAAGGTGAGTGTGAGGTGGTGAGAGTGAAGCAAGGCGGGAGCTCCATTAAGGGTATAATCCCTTTGTAAACTACTTCTTGTTTTGAAGTACTAAAGCCATTGAGTGGCTGCTTTCCCGTGGACGTAGCCCACATTGGGTGAACCACGTATATCGTGTGTACTCTCTCTCTCTCTCTCTCTCTCTCTCTCTCTCTACTCTATAATCTCGTGTATATAAATCTGTCTCTCTCCATTAAGTAATCTACTCAATTATCTATTTAGCTACGTCTTATTTCCTAACAAATGTGATCTTGATGGTGACCTGCAAAAACCAATAGAGCCGGTAGGCCCGTCGGGCTTTCCCATTTTCCCGGCGAGTCCCGCCAGACTGTAGTGTTTTACCGACGGGCCCGCCGAGAAAATGAAAAAGCCCGGCGGGCCATACTGTATATAGTAAACCTCTTCTTACTTTGAGATTTTAACTAGGCAAATCCCTGGGGAGTATATCTGAGCGCCGGGTATAGTCATCTCCTTGTGAATTGACCTAAGGTTACAGAGTCACAGGTCCTTTTCTTGGGCTGAACGTGATTCTTAATTCGGTAACCACTTCTAAAAATATTTAAATCCTTCACCGAACATAAAGGTACTAAACCAAAACAATTGAGAATTTGGAGAGTCATGCTCATTGTGACGAAGCCATTGGTCCATAAAAGGGCTGTAGTTGGTTTTAGAAGATGAGCATATTCAAATAACGAGTTGATAGTCAAGGGTCGGATGACCTGTACTAATGTACTGGGTATATAAAGATCCTTGAAGTCTTGCATTTTTCCACATCATAGATTTGAACATTTCCACTGCACAATATGAGAGCTATAATCCTTAATTGGGTAAAAGTAGCTTTTATATATTGAATTGGATGCATAAGGGGGGGGGCTACAATCCTTGATTGGGTACAAGTAGTCCTCATTGCTTAATTGTGTAATTATATTGAATATTTCATTGCCTTGTTTTATGCATTGGTTTATATAGGAAGTGAATTATGTATTATATTTAAAAGATTGTTAGTGCATGAGATGGTCGATCATCGACATTCACTACAAGAGGTTGTGTGCTCTTGTGACGCTGTTAGCGACGGAAATACACTGGGTTTTTATAACCCCCGACGTCGCTAAAACCGTCGCTAACAGCGTCGCTACGAGAGCGTCGCTATATAGCGACGCTCATAGCGACGCCTATAGCGACGCTCTCACAGAAGAGTATAGCGACGCATATAGCGACGCTACAGAGCCATAAATAGCGACGCTTATAGCGACGCCTGAGATAATATTTTTTTGGTGGCAGGGCATTGAATGCCCTGCCACCCATCAACCATATTGTACTTGATTCACTTTTTAAAAAAAGTGCAAAGGTAGATAATAGACCCAAAATAGTCACCCACAAGACGCATTGTTTACAAAATTGACAATTGTACACATCATAGGCAAACTGAATTGATTGGCAAATGTAATAATGACAATTGTACAACATCATAGGCATAAAAAATTGATTGGCAAAAGGAATTGCGGTGACAAATGTAATAATATACATGGTTCAAAAAGACGTATAAAATCCGTCTCATGATACATAAGCTATGAGAAACCCTAAACTAATGCTATCTAGCTACGGCTAAACTGACGTCGTCTAATCAGACGTCTCATCGCGTCCAAGCGGCGTATCTGTCGGATTCTGCAAAAAAAGACAATAAGACAGTTTTCAGTAAATATAAACATATAACGACATTTATAAAACAATACAAAAAATAAAAAAGAGTAAACCCTAATACTAACCATGCCGCCGCGAGAACTGAGAATGTCCATCAGGGCGTTTAAGCCCTTCCTGCCTGCGTACTCGCGCTCGTACGGTGTGGGATCACGTCCTGTCATCGACCACTGTCAAAACATACAAAGATTTCATTATGTTAGAACTAAAAAACTCATAAACCCTAAACTATCGAACATGCATAAAGAGCAATGTGAAAAGACTTACAAAATCGGCTTCAAATGATGCCCATCCACCGCTCCCCAAGTGGTGCGAGCTCCCTGCCTCTACTCGCGCTCTGGCTGCATCCTTTTGTTGCTTCCACTTGTCGGGATTCTCGCGCGCTGCTTTCTTCGCATTCTTCCAATCTTCTTTGGCCAGCCAATCTGGCCTATTCCACCCATTCTTGATTGCTTTTTGCACTTCGGAACGCTTGTGTTTGCAGTATTCGCGCATTCGAATCTTCATCAGGTCTTCATTGAAGCGCTGATCCCGTGTTGGAACGGGAAACTCATCATGAAGTATGCTGATGACTCTGTTTTTTAAATCACTTGGTACTTCACTCCATTTGTTTAGTATATAGTGTCTAAACAGCTGAGAGTAAAGACCACGCATGCGCGAGATCACCTTCTTGCCGTCATCATCCATGATGATGCCGCCGCTGATGTCGACGGAGTAAGGCAAGCCCTCTGGCCGGTGACGCGTGAACCTGGGTGTCCCGGCAGGAGTCTCTAGCGGCGTGTCGATGGGGGTACGGACGTCAGGTGTCTCCACCGGCGTTTGGGCGCCGAAGCGAGGAGTGTCGAGTGGGGTGGCTCCTGGCGGAGTAGGTAGAGGTGTGTAGCTTCTAGGAACAGTCAGCCGTGCAAAACCTGGCGTAGATGGCGATGCTGTGGCTGGTGTGCGGGCGGGCAAAGAAGGGGAGGGTAAAGAGCCTCGTCGAACACGAGGCGGTGTGGAGGCATCGGTGGCGGAATCCCCACAACAACCGCCACCGCCACCACTAGAGC
Source organism: Adiantum capillus-veneris (assembly GCF_014529385.1). Taxonomy (NCBI): domain Eukaryota; kingdom Viridiplantae; phylum Streptophyta; class Polypodiopsida; order Polypodiales; family Pteridaceae; genus Adiantum; species Adiantum capillus-veneris. Next base: position 21,476,465 of record NC_140959.1, read on the forward strand.
GTCGGTGTCTAGACGAGTGTGACGCTCGTCTCGTCGACGCCGAAGCTTCAGAGCGCGCCGAATGCTCTGAAAGAGAGGGAGATGCGGATGGTGTAGGAACGCGCGATGATGCGCCAGAGCGATGACGCTCCACGTACCACTGTCTCTGCTGCGGTGACAAAGAAGAAAGAAACTCCTCATCATCCATACCTGCATTAAACACACGAATATTTAAACTTAATATTGAATGAATAGAGTAGACAATGACGCAAAGACCATTAAATACAATGACGTAATGATGCATATAAATACAATGACGCAATGAATCGAGTGATAGAAGAGGCAAGTCGAAAACTCAGAATTTTCAATCAAAAGATGTGAGCGCGAGTAGAAAAGAGCGTTATACACCATGGAAGCTACTTAGAGAGCCAGAGCTTTTACAGCACGGAGCAAAATTGTTCAAATACAATATTTGTGGCTTTAAGAGATCTCTCTCTCATCCTCGCATAACTCAGCATGACTTCCTATATCTATATAGAGCTCTCCGTTTAAACACCTATCCTCTGTTTCATTTTGTAGCTCCTCTGCATGCACCCCATATAGAGTAGTAGCATCTTGATGCTCGTCTGGCACCACCGCAGCGGCTTCTGATTGAGCATCTTCTCTGATCTCCTCCATTGATGTCGTTGTGATTGGCACATGGTAGCCTTCATACGTCCTTGCACTACGAGGGGCTACCTCTATGACGTACCACCAGTTTGATGTAGACTTTGTAGGATGAAATACTACCTGCCAGAGCCACATAACTTACATGAGAGCTTTCAAGCACATAACTTGTAAAAGGGGGATGTTAACTATTTATATACTTACTTGTTCACAATGCTCGGGTAGTACGAAAGTGTCTCTTAGGTCAGTCCATTTCTTAGTAGAATCCACCTCAAGAAAACCAGACTCTCCTCTACGCACAGTAGCGTTTCGACCCTCCATGATTATCTTGAACCATTGCACGTCGAACAAGTCGACAAAAAATCCTCTGTAATCGATCCTCAAAATCTCTTGCAGCGTGCCGAAGTAAGTGAGTTCCGCCACCACGGGATCTGCATCAGAGGAACGTCGTCGACTAGACTGTTCAAATTTTGCCATGATTCCACAATCTTGAGTAAAACGCTTTTTGTCGATTCGTTCCACCCTAAAATGTCGACCTTTACACCATGCTGCTGTGTATGACTTATACTACAACGAACAAAGATTATGAGTGGCCGTTCAAACGTTTATAAATAAAGTCACTTGCTAGTCGTACATTGCAAACTTACCTTGGTCGCGCAACCCCGAGAGTACTCCCACTCTTCTTCAGTCACTTCGTCACCGCATTGTTGTGCGCTTTTCAATTGGTTGTGCAACCATCTTAAGCTCATGAAGGTTGGTAGGCTCTCCAGAACCGCTGGATAGTGCATCGGTGGTCGTCTTCCCCGTCTCCACTCGATTCGTGCCCTTTGTCGCTCTTGCTTTGCATCCTCATATTGTGAAATCCACTTTTGCATCACTGGATTGTGAAGCATGCAAAATCGGTTGATTTTAGCCTCTAGATCTTCCGTCATCTTCTTCTCAACACCGAGATTGCACATGACAATCCCAGATATGCGCTCATCATCTATGGTTCGCCATAGCGTGTCCCGGGATTTATCAAATCCGTCTAGCTACTCTCCAATGTACACTAGGGACTCTGATACCAACCAACCTTCTGCCATGCTACCCTCCGGACGTGCCTTTTGATGCACATATCCCTTAAGCGTTTTCATGAAACGCTCTAAGAAGAACATCCATCTGGAATGAACTGTGCCAGCTATTTCCACCTCATCAACTATGTGAACAAGAAGATGCACCTGAATGGTTAGTATTGTAGTAGGAAAATGTTTCTCAAACATGCACACAAGCTCCGCAGCATTTAGTTTGGCGAATGGTATGGAGTCTATGTCGATCTCCTTTTGTGAGATCCATTGCACCAGCTTTGCAAGTTTGTAGATTGTGTTACGGATGTCGAGAGACAAACATCCCTCAATGGCAACCGGTAAAATAAACTGTAAAGTATGTGCAGCAATGATATTAAAGTCCACATTTTATGCAATGATATTAAAGTCCACTATGAACGTACCTGACACATTTTATGCCAATCGTGTGACTTCAAACCGGTAAGCTTTCCTTCTTTAGTAAAACACGTTCGGAGCGAGTGCATTACGCCAGTGGGGGTCCGCAAAGATCGAATGGCCTCTTTTACTTTGCGTTCTTGGGCTCCTGTGAAAATCCATGGTGCTTTAGGAAGTTTTATCGATCCATCAGACGCTGTTTGCGGCCAATATTGCTCCATACGATCCACATTTCTAAGGTCAACTCTGGCTCCCAAAGTATCTTTCTTGCCGGTCAAATGGTCCCATAGTAGATTACCCACATTCTTGAATATGTGCATTGGATCGAGCAAGTGATTGATCACGAGTCGGGGCCAGTATGGTAACTCGTACCATAGAGATAGTCTCTTCATCCCTGGAGGCAATCCGTCATCGCACATCTCCTTCTGCTCTAACCATGCTTGTGCAGACATCCTTGGTGGCTCTCTTCCCAAAAAGCCGTCGCGTAACACATGATTCTCCGGAAGATACGCTTGATGACCTTCGTAGATTTGCTTCTTCAGTGAGGGTGCCCTACGTGCATTCAGTCTAGGTCCACATGTGACACATGCTCTATATCCGCTTGTTTGAAGCCCTGCATGTATACACATGATAATAGATCAACTATGGGGAAAAACAAGATTTACAGTGTCTGAGTGAGGAGTGTCAATAGATCACCTGAGCATTCTGCTAGCCCGGGATAGTCATGCATGGTCCACATTAGAATACCTCTGATCAAAGCATTCCGTCGTCTTGTGTGTCGGCTCATATCCACCACCTCTATGCCAATCCACAATTGTTGTAGCTCTTCCAATAGTGGACGAAGATACACATCCATATTCCCCACTTTATATCGCCCTGGCACAATCAAGCTTAGCCATAGGTGCCCCTTCTTCGTAGTCAACCACGGGGGAATGTTGTAGTTGACGATGACAACGGGCCATACACTGTAAGATGTTGATCTTTGACCAAATGGATTTACGCCATCCATAGCCAGGCCTAAGCGCAAATTTCGAGCTTCCCTGGCAAAATCCGACCATGTTCCATCTATATGTTTCCAGGCTGCGCAATCTGCAGGAATTCGTAGCACACCATCCGAAGATTTATTCTCCTCATGCCATGATGCTAGGGCGGCCATGGACTTACATTCGAAGAAATGCTTGATGTGAGGAAGCAAAGGAAAATGTCGCAAAACCTTTTGTGGAATTTTTGTCCCGTGGAGATCTACTCGATATCTTTCGGAATCACATTTCGGACACTTCTCCATGTCTGTGTATTCCCCTCTGAAAAGAATGCAGTCATTAGGACAAGCGTGGATAGAATTGTAATCCATCCCCAAGTTTCGCAAAATCTTTCTTGCTTCATCTCGGGAATCTGGCATCAGATTGTCAGCTGGTAGAATGTGCTCTTTCAGCAATCTACACAACATAAAAATATGATACAGTCGTGTAAAAATCTATCAGATCATTATACATTTAGAGTTCTATTAAAGTAAACTAATTGTAATAGATCACCTGAAAAGCGCTGTGACGCTAGTGTCACTCCATCCAAACTTTGCCTGCATGTTGAGAAGAACCAGGAGTGCTTTCAATCTAGACATACGTGCTCCATTATACAATGACGTATCGGCTTCACTTTTCATATCATCATAGATAAGCCTTTCTGAATCCATGATCGTCTCGATCATTTCATCAATCTCGGGCTCAAACATTGCCTCGTTGGGAATGTGCTCTGCATGATCATCCCCCGAGCTGTCAGAGGCTACATCTTGTGGCCTCACATATGCTGCTTGACCAAAGCGCCTGCGAATACGTCTATTGGGTTGCAAGATTGCTGCTTGTTGGCCAGCGTCAGAGTCCGACGAGTTATCATTGGCAACAACTCGATCTATAATAGATGGATCGAACTCGCCAAATTCGCGAACGTGCTGCAAAGAAACACGTCTTGTCCGTCGCACAGCATGCTTGCATTGATTACAAGGACATAAGACCCTCGTTGAGAGATAGGTGTTTCGGTTGGACGGTCCCACATCCTCGTCGCTACTCATAATGAGGATAAAAAACTTATAACCTGGGCAACAAATTTAATATTCTATTGGCATTCTTCGTCTTATCTCTCTCTCTCTCTCTCTCTCTCTCTCTCTCTCTCTCTCTCTCTCTCTTTACCTCACATTCTCTAGTCATGTCCAATCCCCGCACACCTCGGTCTAGAGGTGCACGGAGATCAGAACCACCAGGTTATAATCTCGTCTTTATTGGTCAATACCTATATTTGTGGGTACAAGAAATCTACACACCCACGTCTACATGATACTGCATGTAGTGGACAAAATCCCTTTGCCTCTTCTCTAGCTGTAGCACTTCACTTCATCTTAACATCTTTTCACAGTAGATCTTTTCACTGTTCGTCTAACTCTAAACCCTAAACCGTAAGTAATTCTTGCGTGGACTCGATCTAACGTAAATAAGCGTAAATCTAAATAAACGTAAATCTAACTAAAAATAAAGCTAAATCTAATTTAACGTAAGTCTAATGACTAGAGGTTGTCTAGATGGTCATTGTGTCGGGGATGCAGTGACTCTTGCCGCCCTGAAGATCCACCTTCTTCCCTATCTTCTGAAGACATTTCACCAGTACTTTTGGATCGACGGAGCCCACCATGAGTGAAGGCAGCAATACCCTATATTCCATTGAGGGCTTTCTTCACCCGCTTCATGCAGGCATCGCAGTCTATGGAGACCCGCATCTAATCTAATATAACGTAAATCTAAATCTAGCTTAAATAAACGTAAATCTAGTTAAAAATAAACCTAAATCTAATTTAATGTAAGTCTACATATAACCTAATCTTTAACGTCTTTTAAGATAGTTTCCTACGACGTTATAACTCTCTTCTTCCTGTGTGTGTGCGTGTGTGTGGATGTGTGTGCCAATAAAAAGAGATAAATGGTATAACCTTTCTATCACCCATGCCAAGTATGATAGATTGATTATGCCATTTCCCTCTTGAATAATAGGTCTTCAGTTCAACTCCTCGTCGGCTAGATCTTTAGGTCTTTTAATTTTAATTAGTTTCCTACGACGCTCCCTTAGTTTCTCTTTCTTTCTCTCTCAATGTGTGTGCGTTTTTTTGGATCGTATGCATGTTTTCTTTCTCTTTTCCTCTCTCAATGTGTGCGTTTTTTGTTTATGCACGTTCTCTCTCTCTTTTCCTCTCTCAATGCGTGCGTTTTTTGTTTATGCATGCTCTCTCTCTCTTTTTCTCTCTCAATGTGTGTGTGCATTCTTTGTTTATGTATGTGTGTGCATTTTTGTTTTTGTTTGTACTCTCTCTCTCTCTCTCTCTCTCTCTCTCTCTCTCTCTCTCTCTCTCAAAAACACTATGTGTGTGTGTGTATGTGTGTGTGTGAGAGAGAGAGAGAGGGAGAGAGAAAGAGGGGAAGGGAACATGAGAATGAGGAGAGGGAAGGAGCATACCTGGCTCTCCTTCCTCTCCTCGTGTGTGTGTGTGTGTGTGTGTGTGTGTGTGTGTGTGTAGAAGAAAAAGAGAGAGAGAGAGAGAGAGAGAGAGAGAGTGAGGGAGAGCGTTACCTGCTCTTTGCTTGAGGGCGCCGAAAAACTCAGATCTGAGATCTGAGTTTTTGGGCGCGCTCGGTTATTTTTTTTACCCCAGCTGGCGTCGCTATGAGCGTCGCTATGAGCGTCGCAAATTTACAAAGAAATTTGCGACGCTTATAGCGACGCTCATAGCGACGCCGGGAAATTTTTTTTTGAGCGTCGTTGTGTGAGCGTCGCTAATATGAAGAGCCTCTTGTAGTGATTGTTTCTTTCATGTGTGTTTTGCAAATAATTATCATCATTTCAATGTAAACGTTGATGATTCTTTGTAGCATGTGAAAATAATTATTGTTTTCAGATGGCAGAGGATATATAACATTATATTTATAATTACATTGACAATTTCATATTATTTTCGTTTCCATAATGTCATGTAGAGAGTGCATTGCAATGTGCATGTTCTCTTAGAACATATGTGGTCGATATGTGGAATTGACTAGAGTGCATTGCAAATCTCATATTGTGTAGATTTGATTGCTTTCTTAGTGATTGTTTTTCTAATATATTGAAAAGTTTTTTTATTTATTTTAACTGAACATCTAGTTCTTATGTCTGCAGTATTAAATTGAAAGCAATGGAGAAAAATGTCGGCATCAGTGATACGAAGAAGGCAAAGAATTAAAAAGCCCCTAGCAAACATGGGTTTTGAATCTCAAATCAAAACGATTGTATTTTATCCATTGGAAGTTGTTGAGTAACTTGATCACAACCTCTTTCTGCTTCCATAAATATGATCACTTTACTTCCATCCATCATTCGCTTTAGTAAATCCGGAAACAAAAAGAGGTTGTGATCAAGTTACTAAACAACTTCCAATGGATGCATTTGCAGCTTTATCTATTGATGATGATAAGAGTCAAGCTGAACGAGATTGGCTTCTTTTGAATTTAGATCTAGCAATAGCCCTATAATGACAACAATAGATGGATATGAAGGACATAAATCACAAGAAAGAAAAACAACAACAAAGACCGCACCGACATTGACAATGAGGTAATGTCAGAGAGGACATGAATTCGGAGGGGGGAAGTGTTGACCCATGGGTCAACAACACGACATAACTCAATTTCCCATATCAAAGTCTTATTTTTTGATAGTTATGATATGATGCGGATTATGGTTAAAAACATCATTTATAATGAGTAGTTATTCTACTTGTAGACGCCAGGGTGCAATGGCACTTCATCCTAACGCTACTTCTTGCCTCCTCGTTGCATTGGAGATTCAACTGCACCATCACAATTGGCTCGGAGAGAGCTACACAACAATGCCAAGCATTCCTTGCAAATTGGGGCACATGTGCTAACGCATCTACGAGCTATTTGTGGTTGTAAGTGTATCAAATGATGTTTGTTTTTTGCGTGCAAGTAGTCATTATAATTGTGGAGACACTACATAGCTCCACAACGAAGATAGTCATTGATCTCTCTCTCTCTCTCTCTCTCTCTCTCTCTCTCTCTCTCTCTCTCTCTCTCTCTCTGTGTGTGTGTGTGTGTGTGTGTGTGTGTGTGTCAACAAAAAACACCGAACGTGTCCAATTTGGGCCCTCTATGATATTAAGCTGCAACCCGTCGGGCTCTACGGTCTTCCCGGAGGGCCCGTAGGGAAAATGCATAAGCCCGACGAGAAAACGCAAAAGCCCAACGGGTTTTTTGTGGGTTTTCAAGTTGCTCTGAACCGGCTTATTTGTGATCATGTTAATTGTGATTATGTAAATATGTCAACAAGACCTTGTGATCACACAAATTTTTTGGTAATTACGTAAATATTAAATCCCTGGTTATCCCCTTCAATACTTATTTTATGTAGAATAGAAGTCTTTTGACTTCTATAATCTTTATAATGCAGCTTAAATTTTTCAAGCTCAAAGAGCCCCTCCACGTGTCGCTCCCTCCTTACTTCTCCAAGGGCTAAAAAAGATTTCAACTCGGGAAAAAAAGTCCACAGATAGAGAACATTTCCTAACAAAAATAAATAAATCGATAAGGTCAAATATGCACGTTGTTATGCCTAGCCTATCTGTACTATGTATAAAACTTTTGACGTGTCATTACCTTTTTCATTTTACAAAACATCTAACATGAAATCCAAAAATACCCCATCTATTCTTCTATCCATATCTATATTTATATTTTTTTGCTATATATGGAGCCTAATAATAAAAGAGCTTGAAAAAATTGAATAGTGGCTTGCCGTGCCTAGCGTGGTAGGAGGATATAGAGCCCATTTTCCAAGGAGCCCAAAAATATAGGCGACTCTGTCAGAGTGAGGAAGCCGCAGGCGCACGGAAAGAGGACTATCCTACTCCCATTGAATTTATAATTTATCATACTGAACAGGTTATCGATTACGGCACCCATTGAATGTTGTAGCACCCTCTTGCATTTTCTTTCCAAATTTAAGGATAGACGTGCACGTAGCAGTGCATCATCATCTCTTGAGTCTCGCCATCTTTGCACATGCCACAAAGAGAAAGGATTTGGGCGAGTCCAATCATTCTAATGCATCTGCAGGAGGAAATCAATGCCTATGACTCACTCTCTCTCTCTCTCTCTCTCTCTTCGTTGGTTGCAAGCCGTCCCAATATCACCCCTCATGGTCTCCTCAATCGACATTGCTGCACCCATACTCCTCAATCGACATTGCTGCACCCATACTACATCGTTTTTGGCTGGTATTGCCTCCTCACCTCCTTCTCATTGGTATGGCATCTAGCAGATTTGTAGGTGACTCTCTCTCTCTCTCTCTCTCTCTCTCTTTCTTCATTGGCTGTAGGCCGTCCGGCCAAGCTCTTCTCAGGCCCTCCTGCCGACATGCATGCAGGATGCACCGGCCATCCCAAACTCTTCTCAAGCCCTCCTGCCGACATGCATGCAGGCTGCATCAAGTTTGGGTGCACCAGTCCTTTTAGGCTGCTATGGCATCCCGAATGCGGCTATGGCTGAACCACCTTGTGTGCTACAATTTTCCTTGCTTGGTGTGTATGGCAACCAACTACTGATTCATTGAAGGAGACTCTTAGGCTGCACAAGCTGCTACAATAGCCCCCTAAGTAAATGTAGTAGCATGGACTGGGCATTCAATACCATCGTGCCAAGCTCAAGGATCTCATCGCTGTGGGCTATTTACATGAGGCTATTCAATTTGTTTCGACATCAACAAAAACTGTGCGCTCAGTTATATTGTTTCAGGTGTAGAGTATTGAGCTCCATTCCATGGTGGTTGTGAGTGTTAATTCCATGGAGGTGTGAGGTTCCATTTTTAGGAGGCCCATGATGCCAAGAAAGTTGGTACTGGTCTTGCGAAACCCCACCCCTTTCGCACGCTTATCCACCACAAAGAGCTCTAATCTCCTATGGAATCGATGCACTTATTGTGTGTGTCCCCTGTGTCGAGGAAGAGCTGATGAGGCCATCCGCATGGATGGAAGATAAGGGCTAGACAAGGCAGCAGAGAAGGAACAAGCAGTGGACGAGAAGGAGCAAGACAAGAGATAGCCATGAAGCGAGTGGAGGAGCACTCCAAGGTGCCTTATGATCATCATGATCGTAGCTGAGTCCCTTAATTAATTCCCTCTTACCACACACGCATGCAACTGAAGCCTCACTCCCATGACGTCTTTAATTGAGCTCTCTCTCTCTCTCTCTCTCTCTCCCGGAAGTTCAAGAGCGAGCACTTAAAATTGCTTCGTGCATATACAAAAATCAACACGGAATATGCCAGATTGGGAAGGTTGAGGAAAGTCACTTAATTAATTGTTGAATGTTACATGAAAATATTTTTGGGCAGATGCTCGAGACTTTGCCGAATGAGCAGAGCTACAAAATCATGTGCCTACTCTTATATCACATTAGTGGGCACAGTTGTATCACTCTTTAGGACTATGGTGTAGATACACGATCCTCCATTGTTTAGCAGTTTAGCCTACCTACCTGCAGGCAATTCCAAGCTACTACACAGTGTTTTTGCCATTTGAAAGGTTGCAAACCATAAGAGGGAGTTCAAATTCCCATAATTACTAAGCGAGGTCATGGCCATGAATTTTTATCTTGGGATAATTTGTGAACTATGACAACGATATAAGAGATTTGCAAGCACTTCAAGGCCAATATAATTGAAGGCCTTGACTTTTATTATGAAGCTAAAATTGCATCGATGCATCATGTTCAAGAAGTTGGTTTTCCTATGCTGTAGGATAATATGCACCAATACATTTTTTGAAATGTTTCAAGAGATTTTAAAGGGATTCTCTCTCTCTCTCTCTCTCTCTCTCTCTCTCTCTCTCTCTCTCTCTCTGTGTGTGTGTGTGTGTGTGTGTGTGTGTGTCAAAAATGTTATAGCTTTGTTACTATATTAGATAGGGCATTGTAGGATAAGTGATACCTTATCATGTGTGTGTGTGTGTGTGTGTGTGTGTGTGTGTGTGTGTGTGTGTGTGTGTGTGTGTGTGTGTGTGTTGGATTGCTGATCATTGCAACGCTATTTGGCACATGCATAAATTAGATATTTGGTGGCGCAAGATTATATGTGCAATATGGGAATGCCGTTTGCCATTGAAAGAGCGGTTGTTTCTTTGGTGGTGTTTACTTGGTGTGCTCCCAGTGGGTACCTTTCTTTGGAAGCGCCGTGTCCGCCTTCATCATGTGTCCGTTGCTTATCTGCCAAGGAGGATGTTTGTCACCTCTTGTGGGATTGCTGTGTCACTCGAGAATTCCTTCGTCGGGTATCTGCGTGTATGCGGCTACGTTTTCCCTCGACGGTCTTCCATAAGTGGTTTTGGGTTTTTGGTATCTTCTCGCCGGCGTTGCAGTGCTTTGCAGTCTTCTTCATGTGGGTCAGTTTTTGGGCATATTGGAGCTTGTGGCGACAGCGTAATGGCTATATGTTCCATAGCATTCATACGGATCCTCTACTGTTCTTCAAGATTTCCCTTCGGCAGTCTCTGCGGTTTGCCTTGGAAGTTGGTGTTATCACGGCAGAGATACATCAGCTTTCTTATGAATGCTTTTAGATATTTTGTACAGCTGAACACTATTGTGTTCCTTTCCTTGTACATCTTTTTGGTGGGTTTTCCTCTCTTTGAGGTCTCCCACAGATAGTTAAATCAAATTGATTTACAAAAAAACTGTGTGTGTGTGTGTGTGTGTGTGTGTGATGCAACCATTGCTCTCCCTCTTGCATGGCACCCTACCTTCTTTGTGGTCATTCAACATCCAACTTGCAAGTGATTCACAATGATAAGACCCTATACACATGGTTGAATGCAATTGTAAAGACTACTAATGGAGTTGCATGGCTGCATGATTTGATAGTCCAAAGTTGAGTCAACCGAGGGTTGGCAAATGCAGAAGGCATATATAGGGATCTAAATACAAGAAAAGAGAATATATAGCCTAGATTAAAGTCCCTAAACACTTTGCAAGGGGTTTTGCTAGCGTTGAAGGACTAGAAAGAAGTGTCCAAGCAACTATAAGTGAAATGGCTCTAGCAGCCGTATGTGGTCTTTAGCCACCCACTTAGAGTGTAGATGCAAGGTTGGCCACCTTGAGGACGTTATTGAGGTAGGTGCTCTTTGATGTGGAAAATCATGTATGAAGCTATCCTTCCAATGAGGGCCTTTTTTTATATTATATTTAGAAGAAGATATGTGAAGCTAGGCTTTGACCTTGGCCACACCAATTGCTTACTCAACAGCTTGGTGGTACAAAGAGAAACATCACAGGCTGCACGATGAGTGTTAAGCCAAACTACCGATGGGAGATTCATGGAAATCCAAGGTGAATGCACATCTTATGTGCATGCAAAAGAGAGCAATATACATCACACATATGCTACACAAAGAGGGCAATCATAAGGTTCCACAATATCAAGTTCAACAACAAGAGTACCAAGATCACAAAATTTTGATTTCCATGAAGGATAGGATTCAAGATGATCGAGAGGGCTCAATAGGTAGTGTTCACAAAAAACTAGGCTTTGAATGAATTTTTAACAAGCTAAAATTGTAAAATATCAGCTAGATTTTGAGCTTTCCTTTAAGAAAATTGGTAAAGTTTTACAACTTTTAGTGCAAATATACATCGACAAATGATTCAAAATTTGACCTAAGAATTGGAAGACTCCTAAGGGTGTCCTTATTTTCTTTGATTCAAAAAAAGGTTCTTGGCAAGCCCTGCTCATAGCTAGCATAGTACAATGAATAATAAGGGTCTCGACACTACATCCTGGTCTTACCATCATCGTTGAGTCCTTTCTTTGGCCTTTGGCTAATGCTACACCATCACTACTCTATGCACCCTACCCCTATGTCTATGTCACACACACATAGCTCTCAATTTTCTGGGAGGGAGATCCTACTCTACTCTATGACAAGTCCAATTTATCAATTTCTCTTTATATTCAGGCACATAACTTTTGGGTGGGGTCTACTCTACTCCATGACAAGTCCAATTTTCCATTTTTCTCCCTATATTCTCACTCATAGGCACAAAAATATATACATAAGTTTGCACAAAAGTAAGTGTTGTGCATGAGTATATACAATACAAGAACTATGTGTGCATGCATGTATATGTATGCAATGGTACAACTGTGACCTCTCTCTAAGACACTTGCTCTTCCTCCATTCTCATTCAAGTTTGTATAGTATATATGGAAGTAACAAGAAGCATGCAATAAGAGTTTCAATGAGAGTAAAAATCCATTAAATGAGATAGAGCAGATGCTATTTCTTTGTTGACTATGTGTTATATTATAAAGTTAGCAATAGATCACACCTACAAAGGAGAGGATCTGGCTATCATAGCTACTCATATTGGCACGAGAAAACTAGATAGATAGAGAGAGAGAGAGAGAGAGAGAGAGAGAGAGAGAATGAAGAGATAACAACAAAAGAAGTTTTGCTCTTCACCCCATTTATTTTTATTAGAAAACCACCATCGCATGTGGTGGAGTGGGACAAACCCACCAATAGCGTGATTTGGACGTCTACTTTTCATTTTGTAGGCCTTAAAGAAACTTCCCATTTCATCCTACCAAGGGATGTGCCACCTACCCTCAAATTTGAAGAGTGACTATACTTTTCATTTTGAAGGCCTTTTAAGGAAAATTTCCCTTTTCATCCTACCATGGATGGACAACAACCCTTAAACTTGAAGAGTGACTAGCTATATGAAGCAGATTTGGAAAACCTAAAACCTTCGCATCTTTTGAGAGAACGATTGTTGTAGCTCAATTCAATAATATTGTGCATGAAAGCACTTAGATTATATGTTTAATAGGGTTAAGAGTAGGGTCAACTACACAAGAAAACAAATGAAAACATATACTAAGTTGCATCGCCCTCTCAAGTGGTACCTGCTAGAGGTAAGCAAACCACTGATCCTTGGTTGGAATTGATATAGACAAAGACCAATCAAGGTCTCTTGCTTGCAAATTTTACAACCCCATTATGGAATTGTTCTCTCCTCTCAGCACATGTAGTGCTTGAGGCTTATTGTACATTCTCAAGTTGGTGAGTTAATATGACATCTCCATGCACATTTGTGAGTATGGAAATTCCTTTTTTTTTTGAAAGGTGACTCTACTTTTCATTTTGAAGGCCTTAAAGAAAGCCGCCTTTTCATTGTACCTACTATTGGTGTTGTTTTTAACAAAATACATTACAGCTAAGATCCCCCCCTCCTGCTGACTTCCTTGCAACAACCATGTTGGGCATATCCTGCACAACTAACGTGTTTCAAGAGCCAAACTTCTATACATACACACTTGCTCTCTTGCTTGCTCATGGCATACACACATGTGCATAAGGCCATAGGCCTACAAGGTGAAAGCAAATGTGATTGTGTCTGCAAAAATGCCTTCCATTTAGTTCATCTATGTGAGAGAGAGAGAGAGAGAGAGAGAGAGAGAGAGAGAGAGAGAGAGAGAGAGAGAGAGAGAGAGCAAGCATGTGCAGCATGAAGCAAGCCACACTTGCAACCTGGGTAATTATGCACACTATGGGATGCAACATGCTGATAGTAGAGGGGAAGACGAGACAATAGAAGAGGAGGACCATCCAAGAAGATAAGATGTGAGGATGGGATAGGAAAAGAGCATGCCTAAATGAATAGATATGGCTCTTAGAAGCATGTCAATCATCCGAGAGAGAGAGAGAGAGAGAGAGAGAGAGAGAGAGAGGCAATGGCCATGTCCTGTTTGAAAAGTGCATGTTGTAGCTTGCTCGTAGCTTGGCATGGAAAAATATGTACCTAGCATGGAAACCACAAAGGATGATTATATCTTGGTCGATCGAGGAGCAAGTGGAGAGTAAAGGGAGAGTAGCCATATATAATGAGTTGTCAAATCTTGCCTTCAAAAAGATAGATAGAGATCAAAGGCAGATTCCACTCGGTTTGATTAGAATGTAAAGAGTAGCTACATTGTATGAGTTGTTAGTCCCTGCCATGGAGTAAGTAGCTAGAGTAGTAATTGATGCATGACGTCTGTATTAAAGAGCTTCGAATCTCATAAGAGAATCACATATAGTTATATGTCATTGTGGAATGAAGTAGAGTACTGAGGTTGCCATGATTGACATGTACCTTTTTCTTGGCCGCAGCAACACGCGGGTCACATACTAGTTACATTTGAAAAGGCTTGTCAATTCTTACATTTCTGCAAAGGATGTCATTTTTTACAATCTTACCCTTTACTTTTGCATTTTAGATTAGATGTTTTGTAAGGTGTTTTTTGAAATGAATCAGGGAGTGACACGTGGATGCCCTCTCCTTCCTTGAAAATTTTAAGCTGCTTTATAAAAAGTATGGAAGATGTAGTCAGCATCAAAAGTTACTATCACATGTACAAGTATTTCCAAAAAAGATATTGTACACATTTATACTAGCCTTTGTTGAATCTCAGTTTGAATCTTTTCGTTCAACCTGTGGATAATGTATATAAATTAACACTCGCGCACTCACTCTCTCTCTCTCTCTCTCTCTCTCTCTCTCTCTCTCTCTCTCTCTCTCTCTCTCTCACACACACACACACACACACACACACACACACACACACACACATTACTAGAAAAAAACCTTTTTACCTTGGCTCCTAGGCAATCCTTCTAGACCCAATTAAGATATATTCTTAATATACTAATGTGTAGCCCGAAGTTCTCAAATGAGAATATGGATGAAATGTGCCACTGCTGTGTCGATTGTGCAGAGAACCAACAATGATAAATATGAAGAGGAAACTCCCCTGCTTCTTTTGATAGTCTTGCTTTACAAAGTGTGGCTCTATCAATGAGTACTGTGCACTCACTTAGGCTTTCAAATGTAACTCTATTGGATTACTTCCTATTTGATCACTTTCTCTTTGAGCACTATCAATTCTCTCGCAATAGAGAAGCACAGTACCTTGGTGGCTTCTTGTCATCTTCTCAAGTGCTCTTCTATGAAATTTAAGTTTGTTGTTTGTGCAAGGAGATTTGCTTTGTGAGTTCACTCACTTACTGGGTCGATTCAACATTTAATTAATTAATTAATGAATCAGATTCACTTTGGCGCTAACATTTTGAATTGTCCTTCGTTCATGCGCAGCGACGTGTTCGCCGCTTGCACTCCACAGAGGAGGCCCCTCCATCCACCGCCATGGCGACCTCGGCCCCTGCGTACATGTGACGCCCCCACCTCCACTGCATCACACAAGACACGACTCTCTTTGTGCAAGGCCCTAAGCTATGCTCCCTCTATCGTGAAGTGAGGTCTCCTGTTGCCGCCACAAAAACCCCCATGCCTCTGCTGCACTACGCCTTCACCATCCAGTACTCCGTGCCACTCTCCCACTGAGGTGGTCTGTGCCTTCACCATCCATACGATGGAGATCCCATGCAAGTCAAGCATTGCAGGATTTTCTCTCTCTCTCTCTCTCTCTCTCTCTCTCTCTCTCTCTCTCTCTCTCTCTCTCTCTGCCTTTATATGCCCAATACACCACCTTCACCTGTACTGGGCCATTGAACACAGCAAAACGCACAAACGCTCACTGTAGCAAGGACTGCTCGCAATGATGAAGGCGAAAAAATCCTCTCTCTGTCTCCACGTGCCACCTTCCCACATTTTTCGTTTGAAGCCCCTTCTGTTCATCGCCTTTTCCTTCAATTTTCCAAGCGGATCTTCTGCGATTCCAATTAATTTGTCCTGTTGCAAAAATTAGGACAACATACTTGGTTATATGTACAAAGAGATGGGACTTGAGTTAAAATATCTTTGGGTATGCCAGCTTTAGGTTATGTACAAGTGCTTGGGGTTGGTAGCCAAACACAACCTTAGGTTAAACATTCTGCATAGTAATGGACCCGACCTTTAATTCTACTTTATTTACTATTTTGATTCTTCATGTGATATTTTGATGGAGCTTTACTTCTATTTTTGAACCCATTTAACCCTCTTCTCTTCTAGTACTTTGTACAAGGGTATATGAATTAGAAGGTTGTGGGAATATTTTGGTGATCCTTAACAACCTTGCTATCCTATCCTACTCGGTCCCCGCCATCAATCACTCAGCCTTCTAGAAGGTCTTGATGCGGCATGTACTCATCTCTAGCACTTGTCATCGCCTCGCCACCCGTAACCTCCACTTGGCTCGTTGGCCAACCTCGCACTAGGTTTCATTCCTCATTGGCCTACCTCGTACACATGTTCCATCACAAACCGAGCATCCCCCTCCACGTGTTATCTCCCCTCCCCAAAATACTCAAAGAAACGACAACTTAAAACATTTGGCTTTTCTTTCCTTGTCTTAAAGTAAAAGTCTTCAGTCTTTCATGGTATCTTCTAAAGTACCGCTTAATGAAGACGTTGGTACTATGTACTAGAAGCATGTCCTCCCAAATTTATTCTTCTACTTGAATGACGTTTCAAGGCTCCATTAAATACTTATTTTATAGTAACAACTTTCTTAGAGCAAAGTTTGAACCTAACTGCAGGGCTAGAAAAATACATTTTTCCTAACTGATCAAAATAAGGGGAAACTTGAGATTCTCCTAGTTTTCACGTCAAAATTTGAAGCTTTTTCCGATAATTACACTATAACTTGTGTAAATTTACCGGTTTTCTTAAAGGCAAGCTCAAAGTCTAACCAAGATTTTATAATTTAAGCCGGTTAAAATACATTAGACCCTGGGTTTCTTTTCTAACAATGAACTACACTACCCTTAACTTATCATGGCTTTAGAAAATTTTGGATCACATGTTGGTACTAGTGATCTCAACATGATGAACCATGTGTAAGTCAAAGAAATTGATATCCTAAGCTTTATGTAATTGAATTGGTATATTGCATGTCAACCTCCTCTTCTCTCCTCGACTGCTCCTTGTATTATATTGCAAGCAACACATTTGAAACCCTTAACGCAAGTTTGGTACTAGGACACTAAAATGATATCATGTCTTGTGATAGAAGAAAACTAGTATATATTTTTGGGCATGCAATTAGCATGACTCAAGAAAGAGCCATTACCAAAAACATGGCCAACAATGTAAGAATCACATATATCCTTATTTGAGTATAAAATATAGCTTTTGAAGCCTTAGAGGATGAAGGATACTAAAAGGAATTAAAGCCTAGAAGAATAAATCAAAGGTGACAAGTTGGATCAAAAGCTAGTGATGTTGACATTCTTTAGAAAATTTAGTACATGTTGTGTTAGGGTGATGGCCAACCAGACAACCAACACACCCATCTACTAATACTAACTCTATTCTTCCTTATCAATAGAATAAGGGCTCAGTAGAGATTTCTCACTACTAGACTCCACCCACAATGTGTTTCTCTTGCTTCTCCATTGCATACACTATGTGCACACTCCCCACTCGCTCACACTCTACAACTTTTCAAATTGGTCACAAAAAGGGATCAATAAATTTTGGGAGCTTTATGAGAATGCGATGGGAGCTTGTGAGCTCAATTGAGAGTGATCTATGTTGTCGTGGAAGCTCAAAAGAGAGTGTGGAAGACAATGTGTAGGTGAAGTTGCCCTAAAAATTGTGTGTGCATAGCAACGCTTTTTGTAGGTTGATTTTCTCATTGTAGATTGCAGATCCAAGTTTTTTTACCCACTATGCCTCATTTTAACATGGTCTACAACTTCATGAAGATATAACTTTTGCAAATTTGTCACCATTTTGCTACTACCTTGCTCAGATGGACTATATACACAAAATTTTAGGTTTTTTTGTTTTTCGTAGTGTGTGAGTATGATGCACATTTGAAAGCACGATGGGTGCTCAAAGTTGGATGTACAAATTTTGAGGTTGAAGATGCAATTTAAGCTTGTGTAGATCTTGAGGTTTGATGTTTTCGGTAGATTTCGGTAAAGAAGACATAGGTAGAAACAAAGAGTGCAACTCAATTTTCTATTTTTTGAGCTTCAAAATACAATTTTTGCACACCTCTCATAAGGACTCGGATATGTATAATCCTGGATTCTAACAAAGGGTTTTGACATGCTTCAAATGCACTAGTGATATCAATCTCTTGAAAATATATGTAGGTTTTGTGTAGCCCTTTCCAATAGGTTCCATTACATACAATTTGTACAATGAATTATTATAGGTTCCATTTACTCGCAGTTTTTAGAGTTTAGTTATGCATAGTTTTATGCATTGTGCAGTTTTGAGTGCTTCTCGGTCTTTTGCAAGAATTTTTTTTTCTAGGGAGTTGGGACAATGTTTTATGCTTGTATCATTTTGGTGCTTGTTTACACACAAATCCTGCTACGTTTATCATTGATATACTCCGCTTATGTATGTTGAGGTGCATATACTATCTTGTATGCTGATTGTGGAGCCATCTTGTCCTATTGTCTTTTTGAGACTTGATCAGTAGATGCGAAGTGGAGGAATGGAACATGGGCTCATAGTCAAATCCAAATATGAAAGAAATCAACAAACATCTAAAGACGAAGATTAAAGACAAAGCCAAGTAGTTATTCCAAAAATATGAAGATGTTTTTTCCTAGAAGTACATGGATCTAAACCCATAAGTCTGTCAACATCAAATACCATTGAAACCAAATGCTAAACCAAAAAATACAATGGTTAAGCAATTACGTGGCTTCAATCTACACCCATGATCTCCATGCAATGTGCAAACGGCTCTGAGGGTAGGCTATTCGTGAGAGCATCTGCAAAGGTTGTCATCCTTATGAACCTTGACAAGCTCAATGTGCTTGTTAGCCAATATGTCACATATTAAGTCATCATACCGCTTCTTCAGCTTCCTCTCATCTCCTTGTTCCCAAACATCCATCTTTACATACTGTTCATTTTGTCTTAACTGCAATAGCTGAATCTTTTTGGCCCTTCACCATCACAAGTTGATTCTTCAAGTCTTCATATATCTTCAATTTAAACAAAACTATCCTACTTTTCTTCCACTTTATGTATTTAGTCCACTCCAAACATTCAAGCAAAAATGTTCACTTCATGATTCGTGTATACAATCCCTTGCAAATATTCAATCTCTTGCATATGTTCAATTCCCTGTAAGTACATTGTCGTGCTCTTTCCCTGCAAGTACAATGTAGTCCCTTGTAAATATTCATACTTCAACACACACTTAGTCTCCATCACATAAACAATATTCTGTAAATGTTCAGTTGCTGCTTGCAAGTATTTAGTATACTGCAAAGATGAAGCTTCCTGCACTTCAAAAATCTCCTGCACCTAAACCTGAATTTGAAATTTCTTGATTTCATATTCTTTCACAAAATGCTTCAAGCTTCTTTGACCCAGAACCTTTTTCCACTCGATCCATTTCCAAAAGAAAATAATCAACAAATTCCAAGAAAGACTTCCACACCATTGAGCACAAGTAGAAGTTTATGGCAGACACCCCATGTTGGACTTCTCTAGACAAAAAGTCGCTTCAGTCACTTGACTCCTGCATACTTTAATTGTAGAAGTCAAACGTTGAACTCCATTCTTCACCTTTGAAAATGTGTACTTTACTTCTTCTTCGTCAAAAACTGCATCTTGAATATCTTTGACAAGATATTGATCCTATGAAAACTTCTTGATTAATGATTGCTTCTCTTCTTGAAGTCGGTCGATCATAAAAATGGCTTGATTTGTTGCCACCTGATTTGAATATCTCTCATTCTTCAAATCTAATGAGAGATTGTTGATTATCATTGCTTGAGCAACAATGAGACTTTGAAATTCATGAAATTTATGAACAAAATCTCTTTGCAAATCAGTAAGTTTTTATTCAGGGACCTGCATTATGTAATTTTGTAAATCAGGGACCTTCTACATTGAAACTTGCAATTCAGGGACCTAAAATTGGAGATCATTATCTTCACAACCTGAATAACTCATATCCATGTTTGGAAATTGGCTTTCAGTCCTCAAGACTCCAAAAAGCACATCCTCCTCAGCAAAAACACCTGTTGGAATGTCACTCTTGGGATACTCCTTGTCAACATGCATCAAAAACTGATTCATCACATCATCCTCATCATCAAAACACATTATGTCTTCAACTATATTTGTCTCTTCCTGTTCAGCACACTATAATCTGATCTCTCCCTGAATTGTAACCTCTTCAAGATTGATGTTCAAGGTTGATATATGGGTTTGTATGTGGTATTGGTGGCTTCTTTGGCTCACTCCCACTTGCATTCCCTTCTTCTTGATTGCCAAATCTTCTTTCGGGTAGCTCTCATTCTCTTCTTGCAAAGATACAAGTCTCTTTGATGTGAGGTTTGGGGATAGCTAGCAGTACTCTTGGCTCCTTTGGCTCATGAGTTGCTCCTGGCTTCCTCTTTCTTCCACCAACTTTGTCTAGCTTGCATTGACCTTCAACATCTCCATGTTTGAAGAACTCATTCTCAACCTTTCTCTTAGTCTCCTGCAAATGTAAAGTCTTTACATCATGAATAATATCTTGGTCTTTCACAAATTCAATTTCTTGCAAATTTTTAGGAACAAGCATGCCTGTAGAACCTTCCATGCCATTAGAAATTTGCATATCTTCTACTAGAATCTGCATGTCTTCTTCAGGACCCTGCATACTTTTAGGCCCACTTTTATGTTCAATTTCTTGACCTGATTGCAAATACCTCTCTATTGTTGATTCAAGTTCTTTAGCATCTTGCAAACCCTTGAGTCTATTTGGAGTGTGGTTTTGGGATACTAAGTGCTCCTTTTGGCTTCTTTGGCTCTTAGGATGCTCCTTTTATTCTCCCCTTTCCAACATCACCTTCTTGACTTCTTCGGGTTGGCTTTGTGCTTGAACTTCTTTCATTGATTTGGGACTTGCAACAAGTGCATTTGGAGAAGTTAAACATGATCATACCTGAATTTTTCCAACTAAGGGGAACACTGGTGTTGTAACTCCCCGCTCATCATCACTTTCTTCTTCCTCTGAAACTGACCTTCATACTTTTCTGTCAAGCCTTCAATTGCTTCTTGTAACATTTGTATCCTGCGCATACTAGAGCACCACTTTCTTCTTTTTCCTTCACGACCTTCATGCCAATCTTCCGCCTTGTCAAGAAGATTAGAAAAAGCATCCAAATCTTCTTGTGCATCACATAGTTTCTCATGATGTGATGCATCTTGAAAAGATCTGACAATCTGATACAACTTCTTGCATAGTTTATGCATACAATATTTGACACATATATCTTCCTTTTGACATGGCTTGCACATGTAAGGGCATTCCTTAGTGTGGTGCTCATACTTTTGACATATTGCACACTTTGTCTTCTTCTTTGCCATTAATTACACATCAAAAGAATAGAGAGAATTTGTACCTCTTTAAACCTCGAAACTGCTTAAACTGCATGGCAAACTAAAATAGCTGAAACTGCATTCTGTAAATTGAAATATTGAAACTGCATTCTGTAAATTAAAAGACTGAAACTACATTCTGCAAACTGAAAAACTGAAACTGCATTCTACAAACTAGAATGCTATAATCTGCAATATGTAAACAATTGAATTGCAAACTGCAGAGTGCACATTGCCTAAAACTGCAGATTGCAAACAACAAATTGTTGATTCCAAACTGCTATCTTCATGCTGTCAGGGATCTAAAAATTAACAAAAACTTGAAAATGAATAGAACCCTGAACACATTTTTCTTCTAGGTTGTGCCTTTTTTGGCACCACAACAAAAACGAGCAGGAATCCAAACAAGAAGTTCAACAGTCAATAACTTGCAAATGACCCCAAAGTCTCTCCTTTGCCCAGTTCATTCCTCTTCAGCACCATGGCCAAAGCGAGCAGGACCTTGAGAAAACTGCATAAAACTGTGTACATACTTTCAAGAAACAAAAACTACCTGCACAACAGCAAACTGCAAAAAAACTGCCAAGACCCTGCAAACACCTACAACTTGTTATCAATTGTAATTTTGATTTTCCCTAGCAGATTCAAGAAGAACTCCTCCAATAACGTTGATGTATATTCCTCAGACTCTTCCTGCGGGGTTACCCAATTCAAGAATTCCATCAGGTGGTCGAGGTTGGCTAACATGTCAAGAACCCGCTGCATTATTGAGTGCCATATGGTTCATGCTAAATTCGAACCAGTTGGCATGAACCGCTTCACCAATACTCCCAAGATTTCAAAAATTCGTTTCCATCTCCACAAAATAAGAGAAAGGGATGGAGGCAGTTAGAGCACGAGAAAGAAACTTTGCAGCATAACCCTGGGGGATTCACTATTAGTAATGGTGGGATGTCACCTGCGTGCATCAAAATTAGAGAAAACCCCCTATGTACAATATCTTACATGCTAACCTACCCCCCTACATACGGACAAGATACAGACGTTCTCGCAATGAGCCATGCCCCCTCATACGGATTTCGTATGGAATGTAATGACCCACTATTTTATATATACTAGTAACATAACAATTTTAGAAGCACATGCTTTTGCAAAAATACATGTTGAGTTGCAAATGAACAGATGTGTACATTGTAGTGTGTTTTCATTTGCAATAGATGTTAAGAGAACAAACCATGAAAAGCAACAAACATAATGAATACTAAATTAAAATAACCCAATCCTTTCAGTGTAATTTTTCAAAAAACGAATAGCATTTGCCTTGTAAACTGATACAAATCTCAATCTCAAAACATATGATACTAGCCACCTACTTAGTAGGCTTCCCACATGGAATTTAAGGCACACATATGAGATGGATTGTTCTCTAAATAACAAATAATGCATACTCTTAAATAACCATGAAAAAATTCACTCATCAAATCAAAACACATTACAAAACAACCCATTAAAAGATTAATCTTTTTGCACAAAAACAATTGTATGAATGCACGTCTATGCTTAAGACAAATGCAAATTTTAAAAAAGCGTTATCTGTATTTAATTTTGAGTTTGTACATAAAATATA
Source organism: Adiantum capillus-veneris (assembly GCF_014529385.1). Taxonomy (NCBI): domain Eukaryota; kingdom Viridiplantae; phylum Streptophyta; class Polypodiopsida; order Polypodiales; family Pteridaceae; genus Adiantum; species Adiantum capillus-veneris. Next base: position 21,499,630 of record NC_140959.1, read on the forward strand.
AATCTTAAAAATTTCGCCAGAGTCTCCTTTGTACGGAGACCTCTTTCTCAAAAAAATAAGTAGACCCTTTTCTTGGGCTCCCACATGGGGTTTTCATCACATAATTTCTTTTTCCAAAAAAACTGTCCACCTCATCTTGGGCTCCCAGTTGGGATTGAAGGATTATCTCACATTAACATCAAACACATTTTCAATAGAGTCAAAGTAATCTAACTTCAAAGTGGTGGTATGGCCTGCATATCATAGTACATAGGAAACCTCCTATCACATAGTTTAATCACACGATTACCAAAAGGCCATGTCCACATCGATAGGCGATTGTGTACAAAACAAACACAAAATGAGTACCCTACCAAATTAACTTAAGAACCCTCAAAACCAAACTACATTCCAAGTGCTAGTCTGTCATGCTTCTCATACTACACAATCAACAAAATGGCATGTCCATGTCATATGGCTGCCATGTACATAAAATACATAAATCAAAACATCAAAATGAAATGTTTGAAGAGAGTTTCCTAAACCAAGTGCGCACTCCTTAATCAACATTTCACTGGTCCACATGCCATGTCGGACAAACATCTTCCATAGAGCACATCATCTTTTTATGCAAGTACTCCTATCTAGGTACTGAGCACAATTCTAAGTCAATATTTTCAAAGCGTAGTCATCCCTCATCTTTGCCACTTGCATCCATCATAAGTATCAACCTGTAAGATTCAAAATAGTTACACTTAGAATTAGCAAATAAATATAGCTCTTTATTGTACAAACCAGTCCCATGAACTTTTCTCTTGCACACGCTTGAACCTAATTTGCAAATGAAATCAATTTACCTTTCACATACTCATTGAAGACCTTGTAGTCCTTAGTATTAAGCTGGTATTTCTTAGTCTCCAAATCATATGTCAAGTTTGCAAGTGAAATTATAGACTCCAAGGATCACATTGATTGTACACAAGATCGTATGTATAGCTCCTTGCACCCTCAATTTTTTGATACCATGCAAGATGTATATCTACATTTGTAGGCGAGTCAAGAAGATCAATAGGACCCCTGGTCTCTTTCATAGCAGCTCCCACTTTTCTTCTCATACACACAACTCTTTCAAGATACTATGTACCTTTATCTGTACCTTCTCTATTGCTACAGATCTTTCCTTTCCTCTTGCACCTCATGTCATCTTTGGAAGACAATCCCTCAAACAAAGCAACACAATCTAAGCATACTACAAGAGAAGTTCCTGTTTGAAACCTGATCTGTTATCCATTGAAGAATAAATCCGACTTTTCACCCTTGTTAGTCTCTCCTTAGACAAAGTTGGATTTCCATTTAGCTGACTCACAAGAGTACTCTTACAAATTTTCTTGCCATCTATCTCTACAAAAGAACATAACTGGCTCTAAAATTTCTCCTCTTCATCAACTATCTCATCAAACACATGGCGTAACTCACATTCTGCGACTATCACGTCATCTTTGTCACATGTGCTCAACTTATTTGCACCTTCCTCCATCTCAAGAGGAACATCATCAACAACTCCATAATCCAAAATTTGGCCATCTGCATTGTCAACCATTATATCTTCAAGATCTCTCTCTTGCCATGTGTCACGGCACCAAGAGATATCGTGAATGCCTAGTATTTTGCACACATCCTTCGCTTCACAAAAGCCCTCTCTTAAAGCTTGTACTATGTCCTCATCACAAGATACGGACATGTAGTCACCAAGATTCGAAAATGGAATGCCAAGTGCATGATTCATTACAGTCCATATGCTTTCTTGCTTAGAGTGTGCTGCTAGAAAAACAAGCATGGAGCTTGATTGAATCTAGACGATCCTGTTTAGCACACCAACACTGCTTAACAAATCAACTCCATCATAACTCCTCTCGTTTCAAACCATACCGCCAACTTTGCTAAAGAAATTTTCACAAGTGTCTGATCCCGTTGCAGATAAAGGAGCTTCTATATAGATGTGTATACTTTTCTTTGGATAGCTTGATTAGAAGAACTACAAAGTGCAACAGAGTTGAATATCAAGGAATGTTTCTTTGCTTATGAAATTATCCTTGAGAGTGTATATCGCTTGTTTCATCGTCCAAGTGTGCCACATCCTGAGGAAACAATGCTAGATAATTCTTAAAAAATGAATAACCATTGTCTTATCTTAATGGAAAACATAAAGAATGATGCCTTGTCTAAACATTGAGTACTTGAAAAAGAAGGAAACCTCGCTGAAAGCTTTCACTCTCTCAAATAATGAGAGAGTTGGAAACAAAAAAATATAAATATATGAAGCTACTATTGAAAGATACATTTCTGTTCCAAGTGTTCTTTCTTGTTGAAATTGACTTCCAATGCGCAATCCTCCAGACGTGCTTGCACCTTACGTCCTGCCAAACTTTGGGCTCCAGTTTTACCTGTCCTTTCTCTCCACATCACCCTCTTGCAATCCATTCTCGTCAACCTTAAAATGTTGATATACAAGAGCAACATGATTCAATGTAGCGATATCCTTGCCAAGGAAAAGTCTTCTAGAAGCATTATCTAAAGGGTTAACCAACTTTTTCCCAGTATGGAAGAAGTCCGAGTCATGAAATCCCTAGATACTTCCATCATAATCTATGATTGTTGTAATGGCCACCCCTTCCAAGGAATAGAGAATCGAATACCCACTTGAGAATTGTAGTCATCTCTCATTAGTTTCCTTCTTCGACCATCCCCATCAGAAGCATGACCAATCAAAGGACCTACAATCTTTTTAAGATGTCGATTCCCAAGCAATGCTATCGCATCCCATTGCGCTTTGATGAAATTTGAATTAAATCAATTACATGCCAGTTCGACCACCAGGACAAGCTTTGGTGGACAATGAATAAGTGGATTTGCAAGAAGAACCCGTGCATAGTGAGCAATAATATTAGCGTGGAACACCTCAACAACGTTGTTGTACCCGACTTCACCAGAACCAATGACCACCACAAAATCTGGTACACAATTGTGTTCTTGTTTCCTTTCACAAAATTTGACAAGTTCATCATCCCTTGCATTCCACCTAACCATCCTCTTTAAAGCAATCTCATCTTCGGCAATAATAACTAGAACACTGCCCATTGGGATGTTGTTTCTACCCATTTGATGCTTGTAAACCTCAGCCACATGTTGAAATATATCCTCCCTGACCCTATTTTATAACATATGGACTTCCTTGTTGCCCTCATGGTGGTTAAAATATGGGGTCCCCCAAGGTTCAAAGAGAGAAAATTGTGCATTCTTGTACCTCCACACAATTTAACAACTTCAAAGAGATTTTTTGTTGTGTCAGAGTATCTCTTGCCTCGGGGATCTCTTCCAATGTTATCGAGATATCCATAAGAAATATCCACAATGCTTGCTTTCCCTCAAACAAGCCGAGGTTGTGCGCATTGATTATATCCATGCAAAAAAAATTCACATCTCCTCTTCCCAAGGCTTCAAAGACAGTATCATGAAGGTTCCTGACTCTTACACTTAATGCTGCAACTTTGGTTTTTGTGAACCACATTTGCTTCTTAAGTCTTTGAACTAGGATACACCTAGATTGTGCTATGCCAAGAATCTCTGAGTTAGTCAGGTAATTGAGTCTTCTGCCAAAACCTGTATCTCTAAGCCCTCGACTATGTGTTGCCTAGGATTGGCGATAGAATCTCATCCAAAAAGCTCGTTCCTTGGGAATGGAGGTGCAATTTGAACACATTAGCCCATCAAATGGCATTCCTAGTATGCTTACTCTGGTACAATTTTTGTGACTATATGTAGCTCCCTCTCTCCCCATAACAAAACCTTTTTTTTTTGTGATTTTTTTTTTCTAAGCTCCCTATATGTAGCTCCCTCTCTCCCCATAACAAAATCAAGTGTGTTTGTTTGCCCTGTCCCTTCAATGAGGTTAATCATAATCTCTTTGATGGCCATACCCGAGTCTACTTATCTGTAAAGACAAGCCCCATTCATAAACAAGAATACTTGCAAACAACTACATTATTTGTAACTATATCTGCACTCATAATGTCCGTCTCTGCTACTTCAAAAAAACTTGAAAAGAAAGGAATCTTTGAGTCTTTGAAAGAAAACCTACGGCATCATAAACCCAGCTTAAGACTTAATGTACATTTGTTATTGAGTTAATACAGCACTACCACTCAAAATTTTGAGTATGACCCAAAAAAAAAATTGAAGCATATAAAACTCTTTGAGACTAGAGCATATAAAACACTTTAATCATATAAAAAAAAGGGTTTACAAGCTCCAATAGAGGGCGTTTTTTAAATTTCTACAGACTATCTATTAGCTAGATTTCGAGCTTGGCTTGAAAAAGAATTGACAAAGATCTAGTGTAATTATCGACAAAAGAAATACATCTTTGATGACCAACATCTAGTCCAAAAGAAAGTTACACTATTGATGGCTAACATCTTGCTACAACGCAAAAGAGTTTAAATCAATAAAAGGCTGGCATCATTTCTACCAATGACCACATACATTTATTCCCATCCAAGTGCATGTGGGTTAAGTCTGCATATAATCCTCCAAATGATTTTCTATTCTTTTCTTGTAGAAGATACCCAGCTTTTACAATATCTGGAATATGGTATGCTTCACTTGCTGAACGAGATGCTAGGCAGTCGGTATTGTATTCCATAGACAACTCCCTACAAAACTTGACCATTTGATCAATAAGCCATGCTAATGTATAAACATCAACCTCTCTGATATACACATGGTCATTATGTGTGTCCTTCAATAGCTCTAGAGCAATCCAATGTTTAGGCTTATGGGTTTTGCTTTGACAACAATTGAGTGACTGTCACCTCTCTGATGCAGGCCTCATGGCTAATCCCCAATCAATGATGCCAACTCAAGGATCTGAATCCCTAGTAAAATCCAACATAACATTGAAAGGATGCAGGTCACAATGAACAATGCCCAATTGATGGGTAGAGGCCATTGTTTGTGCTAAGGCAGCTATGATATTTGGTAGATTGTTCACAAAGGCCATGACTTGAGTTAATTCTCCTTGATTCAGCTTAGTTACCTTACCTTTACTTGAACGTGTGCCATCTTTCTCTTCCTTCTTCACAATTCGACTAAAGGTACCTTTCTCAACAGGTAGACTGTGCATCATTTTCCCAATGCTTCCTCCATTGGAGTAAGGAAAAATGGCTATCAAAGGCTCGTTGCATATATGTGAAATACTGCACACAATCCCCCTGTGTCAAAGATCAAAGTTGACCTCATCCTTGAAGGACTTCAATTTCTGTCTAGACATTCCTCGATACTACTTCGCTGCATACGTATTTTCACTTGGAAGATACAAAATACCATCAATTCTTACTTGGAAGCTTGTACCAAAGGAGTCGACATCCAAGTTCTAGAAACAGGTGATAGTATCATGTTGTATGCCAAGTGTCAAAGTACACTTCGAGTTTCTTGCAGACCTCTGCACAGAGTTCACAATCACAATTACTCTTCTCTCTTTCTGCACACCAAGCCAAATCCAAGCCTTGAGCTTTATCAATTGAACACCTTCGGGAAGAGCTTCACATAAATCATGGGCGCACTTTTTCATGTTACCAATGACACTATAAGAAAACTGGCGAGCTTTGTCTTTGCTTATAACAAAGGTTTTCTTAGAGACCGAACTTACAATTGCTTTTTCAAGAATTTTTTCTATGAGCGTCTCATTTTGCATGATACTTTGCACCTGCTTCTCTGGTAATTCACTAATCACCTTGCAAAGAGTTGACCTTAGAGACTGAAGAAATGCCTTCTTCTACCCCTCTGCCATAATGACTATATGGATATGCTATTAAAAAAAAGGAAGCATTCAAGTCAACCTTCATATATATACATATTTTCGATCCTATTTCAAACTATCACATCAAAGCTCCTGCATTAACCAAATGTGACACATTGGTATACCATATTTCACTTTGAAAGCTAGAAGATTTGAAGGTGAAAATCGATAGCTCAAGATGGCACACCCGGTCAAGCCATATGACAATGTGACAAATTGAGACTATATTTGTAATTATATACAAAATAAAGACATTGTGTATGTGTGACACATAGACCCAAGGTATGCTAGACGTGTCTTGGCAAGGAACTATAGCTCAAGATAACACACCCAATCAAGCCATATGACCATGTGGGAAATTGAGACTATAGAATTTGTAACTACATGAAAAAAAACTAATTAGTCTTAAAAACTTTAATGCTTTTTATCGTAAAAAGAGGGACAACTACACATTTGGTAAGAATGGATAGCTCAAGAGACCCGGTCAAGCCATATGGATAGCTAGAAGAACTGAAGGTAAAAAGTGATAGCTCAAGATGGCACACCCGGTCAAGCTATATGACCATGTGACAAATTGAGACTATATTTGTAATTATATACAAAATAAAGACATTGTGTATGTGTGACACATAGACCCAAGGTATGCTAGACGTGTCTTGGCAAGAAACCATAGCTCAAGATAACACACCCAATCAAGCCATATGGTCAACCATGTGGGAAATTGAGACTATAGAATTTTTAACTACATGGGAAAAAAACTAACAGTCTTAAAAACTTTAATGCTTTTTATTATAAAAATAGGTAGAACTACACATTTGGTAAGAATGGATAGCTCAAGAGACCTGGTCAAGCCATATGACCATGTGACAAATTGAGACTAAATTTGTAATTATATACAAAATAAAGACAAACACTTTGCTACACTCTCTTGGCTCCAGGCATCAAGTATTATGGCCACTCCATCACGGATATCCTACAGCCGAGTCAGTCTATGCATTGCAGAGGGTTGCCAATGTATGGTAATATCGTAAAGTACAGTACGGTTTCGTTTGGGAAGTTGTATTTAAAATTATAAGTACGATTTGGATAAGTACAGTGTGTTTTATTCAAAAAAATCTTTAAAACCTAAAAAACATTTGCAAATTACCTCATGACTTTGGACTATACCTAATTTTAAAGGGCCTAACAACTTATGAAAAATGACCTACAAAAGTTTTAATAAAAGGCTGGACTATAGGATTGTTTTTGTATATGTACGGTTGTAATGACATGGGCACCATGCTTGTCCACAAATAAAAAATTGTTCACTTGCTACAATACTCTGTACACCATGCAAGGCAGGGGAAGGCCACATTCACTATAGTCCTATGCCACACAATGTAGGGGAAGGATGGGGAAGGGCCTGTGATCCCATGGCTGCAAGCATTTGCAGCAATGTGGATCATAGGTCCTGCCTTTGGCAAGCTCATTTGCATGAGCTACCTTGACCGCGTGGACTTTGTGCATTGGCTACCTCATAGCTTTCCTCACCTAGCCATGAGAAGCTCTGGCATCTTAAATTGTCAAGAGTTTCTCCGTTGTTTGTTTGGTGTTTTCACTGATGATCTTGATTGTATGTTGGCTTACAATATTGGGTGCAACGATAGTTTAGCAATAACTTCTATTATTTTCTTATTGTCCTCTTTTACTCATTTTTTGTCTATTTTTACATGAGGTCAAGAGAGAGCTCAGACGTACACTTGGACTGCCCTAAGGTTGAGGCCGCCTGCTTCCACCATTCTTCTATTTTTGCCATGAAAACAAGCCTGCCATTTTTTTTTCTCATTTCACTCAAATCTGAAAAGAAGGCTAGAACTATTTTGAAAACGTCTTGCTTTTGATTCCTTTGCTTTACCATCTAATTAGCTTATAGAAATACAATTGTCTTACCCATTCCCTGCAATCCATATAGAGCAATACTTCAATCGTAGCAAGGAAAAAAAGTTTCCTGCGTCCCCACTAATAATCAATACTTCAATTGTAATGACTGAGAATGGCCAGGCAGGTGGTGCATCTCACATAAAGGGGTCACAATCAGTCCAGATATGTAACTATCTCGTTAAGCATTCACTGAATTAGAATTCAGGTAGGATCTTTGGACCGTTTATTCAGTGAATACCTTGAACATTTTTTAAAACCTAAGGAGATCTAAACATGCTCATATGATTATCTTAATCATTATATTGTACCTGACCTATGTCCCCTTTCCTAAAACCGGTTATATAATAGTTCTTTGCCTCACCTTTGCAACACACCTTCCAAGCAAAACTAGCAAATCGAACTCTGGAATTCTAACCACTGCATCAAAGCGCCTAGACTGTGAACGTGTTTTTTAAAAAAAAGACATTCGTCTTGCGCCATCCCTGCCCGGCTCTCTGAGCCTGCCGTGCCTAGCCTCTCACTGCTTGCCCTATGCTCCATGGTGATGTATTCTCCTCCCCGAAACCTGCGGTCAGTCTCCACCTTTGCTTTCATTCTCTTTTGCTTAACACCACCAGGGCATCTCCTGGGAGAGCATTCTCTCTGATTCTAGAGATTTTTTGATTATCTTACAGATGGTACCACATACTAATCCTAATGGCTTTAAAAAAGATAAAATGCCTCATTGGAGATAGTAGATGCTCTGGCTAAATCCTATTGCCCAAATTACGACATCAAAAAATTGCACGAGCATCCTATGTTGACTGAGCATGATTAATGCTCCCTCACTCCAGACTGCACAAACTTGGCAGGAGTCGCACAGCTTGGTTGGTTGTTCAAAGGGAGGTTGGACTTGGAGGTGGAGTGAAGCCCTTGGTCTGAATAGAGAGTGACTTCAATTGCAACAAATGGTGTGGCATTGGTGTCATGGCGGAAAGGGTTAGGGCTGGTTGGCACCTGGTAGGAGCAAACAACCATAATGATAAAGCAAGGATCGCTTGATTACGCCCTACGAGATTCCCCTTCAATAGCCTAAAAAGCTCTCCTCCCATGCTTCCTACAGAACCGCCAGCAACCGACCACTACCTCGATCATAGCCATTACAACCTCTTGGTCATTAGGGATGATTGGTCGGGCAAGAGTTGGGGCTACCTCATTGGTGGGGGAGAGAGCAAGAAAGAGAGAGAAGCGAGAGAAAATGAAGACTCAAAATCGCTCCAACCTTTCAGATTTTAGACTTTTCAATTCCACCTCTCATTGTTTCTTCCCATTATTTAGATTTCATTTGGAATCTCAATAATTATGCACGAACATTTTCCTTTTTCTGAGATTGGTCATTAGGGATGATTGGTCAGGGAAAGGGTTGGGGCTGGCTGGCACCTGGTAGGATCAAACAACCATAATGAGAAAGCAAGGATCGCTTGATTTCGCCCTACGAGCTTCCCCTTCAATAGCCTAAAAAGCTCTCCTCCCATGCTTCCTACAGAACCGCCAACAACCGACCACTACCTCGATCATAGCCATTACAACCTCTTGGTCATTAGGGATGATTGGTCGGGCAAGAGTTGGGGCTACCTCATTGGTGGGGGAGAGAGAGAGAGAGAAGCGAGAGAAAATGAAGACTTAAAATCGTTCCAGCCTTTCAGATTTTAGACTTTTCAAACCTCTCATTGTTTCTTCCCATCATTTAGATTTCATTTGGAATCTCAAAAATTATGCACGAACATTTCCTTTTTCTGAGATTGGGGGAACCTACTAGTTCTTTTAAACTAATAATCAGCTCAATCAGTCGTGCTGGTCGAGAGAGGCAGGGCGCTAAGGTCGCGAGAGGACACACATGGGCACTACATGCAGAGAGACAGTAAATGGAGGAGGCTCAGATCTCGGAGGACCAAGCTCACCCTTCTGTTGACTCTCTCTCTCTCTCTCTCTCTCTCTCTCTCTCTCTCTCTCTCTCTCTCTCTCTCTCTCTCTCGGTCGGCAAATGGCTAATCCCACTCAAATGCAACGAAGAGACTTACTGGTGATTTATAGCAAACTTCATCATGATATAGAGGCAGACATCGTGTATAGTCAAAAGTTCAAGAAATGGACGTGCGAGGAATGGAACGCTTATATCAAGAGTGGAGGGAGACCTGTGATGAGAGGAGCATGGGCAAATAGTACCACAATATGTAGGATTCAAGAGCCTAACCTAGACATGAACCGCTGTCCAATAGGTGGTAGAGCTTGCCGAAGTAGATCATGCTGAAGCAGCATGCCCAGAGGTGGAAAAATGATAGATCGGAAGCATGCACAGAAAAGGAGGTAAAGCACTTTACCTTGTCACATCGGAGGCTCTGAGGGAGGGGAGAGATGCCTTGCAGGACTGGCTATGGAGTTTGGAGGCTCGTCTGCGACTCGCGGGGGGGAGAAAACCTTGGAAACCTCGGCTATGACTATCGTTGATGCCCACTCATTCCCACTCTCTCTCTCTCTCTCTCTCTCTCTCTCTCTCTCTCTCTCTCTCTCTCTCTCTCTCTCTCTCTCTCTCTCTCTCTCTCTCTCTCTCTCTCTCTCTCTCTAACCTATTGCAAGTGCTTGCGAGCATGTCTCTGTGCAAGTGCTTGTCCAGGCTAATGTGTGAAGTTGCACTCTCTCTAGTGCCCACTTCGCTAACCGCCCAATAGCAGCCTGTGACACTATGTGTGCGTGCGTGCGTGTGTGTGTGTGTGTGTGTGTGTGTGTGTGTGTGTGTGTGTGTGTAAATAATGCTCTCTACTCGTACAAAGCCTCTTCACTGTCTGCAACGAAGGACCAACATTTGGAAATGCTCAAAAGTTGGAAAAAAAAATTGTTGCTGAGTCAAATTTGCATGAAGATTTCTAGACGTAGGTTGGATTCACACGATGCAATGAAAGAAGAGGGCTAGAGGTGACTTCGACCTTCTCTATGTTCACATTGTGCACTTGAGAGATGCTTGGATTAATCTTGTGCTGCCCCCATATTCAAACGGCGGTGATAGAAAAGATTGATCTCGTGCATCCCCTATGTTCAAATAGTGCAGGTAGATGATGCTTGACACCATCATGTTGCCATGAAAGGTGGTGAAACAAATATAGAGTGAAAATCTATGTTCTCACGATGTGTCATTTCTACATTTGAACTAGCAAAATAAATACGAGCTTTAACATTCTCCATCCCTCTCTCTCTCTCTCTCTCTCTCTCTCTCTCTCTCTCTCTCTCTCTCTCTCTCTCTCTCTCTCTCTCTCTCTCACACACACACACACACACACACACACACACACACACACACACACAACAACAACAACAATCTTGAGTTCAACTCTCCTCGTCGGCTAGATCTTTAAGGTATCTTGGGATAGTTTCCTACGATGTTAAAACTCTCTTCTTCTTCTTCTTCTTCTTCTTCTTCTTCTTCTTCTCTCTCTCTCTCTCTCTCTCTCTCTCTCTCTCTCTCTCTCTCTCTCTCTCTCTCTCTCTCTCTAGCAAATGTGTGGCAAGACACAGAGGAATTAGGATGTATTCTTGTTCTTCAATGATTGACATTTTGTTGACGACTACACTTAGGTGTTATCTTTGTGGACATAATCGCCTCTTTTGTGAGGTAATATGTGACAAATTACATGCTAACCACTCAAAAATGCATCTCATTTGTCAAAAAGGAATAAAAATTAGAAAAGCTTGATCAATCCGACCAAAATAGATACATGGGGACTTTGGGAATTTTAAAATTTGAAGGGTATTTTGGGAATTTTGACAAATTAGAGGGGTTTGAGCTTGGATTCAAGAAAACGAGGAAATTTGCATAAGTTTTAGTGTAATTACCGACAAAACCTTCTAATTTTGACAAAAAAAAAATGAGAGAGCTTCAAGTTTGCCCTTACTTTCACTACGCCATGAAAGTATTCATTGATGTAGAGAGAGAGAGAGAGAGAGAGAGAGAGAGAGAGAGAGAGAGAGAGAGAGAGAGAGAGAGAGAGGGAGGGAGAGAGAGATACTTACTAATGTATTTAAGGTGGCTCAGGTAGTTGAATGTAGCCCCAATGTAGCCATCCTCCTCCCTCCCCCCTTATGTGTACGATATGAGTATGAAATAATGAGGGGCTACCCCTATTGTATACGCTTATGTACAAAATCCAAAAACCCTCCTACTATACACTCACGTGGTACCATACGAAAAAACACAATGAATCCCCTGGGAGCATAACCAACTCACCATTCGCTTTGAGATTACTGGGATTCACTCCCATGTCCATTAGGACACGCACAACAGGATTGCCAAAGTGTTAGGGGCTAACAGCCCTAACAGGCAATCAATACAAGAATTATGTAGTGTGAAGGTAAACGAGACAGGAAACTGCACATTTATTCATGAAACTGTAGAGTAGATGAAGAAGAAACACCATAACGAAGATAAGAAAGTACTGCATTCATTGTATATTCATCATCACCATTGAACTACAGAGCAAGAACAACAGTACGACTACAGGGAATTGCAGAAATTGCATGGCGGTTACATCCAAAAATTGCTACACGCCATATGACCATTCGGGTATATCCAACTACCTTGGCAAATCGAATGGCGAGGGTTGCCTTGAGCTAATCCTCCGAGTTATACCGTTTACCTACCACATATATTACTTTCTTGCACAATCTCCAAGAATTTAGCCACATAGAGGTCGATATCAAAGATAGGATAGTATTTTGCCTTCCGTATATTATTGAAGAAACAGTATTTGACAATTTGAGTACAGATAAGGAGTGTAGAACTTTGAAATTGTTTCCCCCAAGGCACAAATTCTTCTTGAAAAACTCTATCTTCCATGTTCTTTGAATCCATTTTCACATTTTACCTGCTAGGCCTCTAATAGACGAGTATTCAAGTTGGACGAGATCTTCATTAACCAATGTGCATCCTGAACGTCTATAAGACCCGATACCATGTGCATGGATCTTGACACTACTTGGCAAGGCCCCCCACAATACTTTCCATAGAAGCCAAATGTTTATGTGTAATGTCCACCCCCAAGGAGGTGCCCAGATGTCGAAATATCCTTCCTTTAGACACAATCTCCTCTGACCAAATCGATGGGTGTCAAATGAGTCATTTTCCATCAGGGAGATCAATCTAGACTTCTCAATACTACACCTTGACCCCAAAGCCACATCAAATGTCTACATAATCTCAAGGGCCTTCCTAAGTACATGAGGGCATGCCTTCAAAAAGAAAAGGGACTTGTATGCAAACATCTTGGCTAGAAGCTAGTCATTACCAGGTAGAGTTAAACCTTGAATTCCCTCCTGTGTAGCAGCAACTTCAAGCATCATTATTAGAGGCTGCGACCCAATAGAAAGTAGAATAGGGTCCAGGGGCATCCTTTCTTGATAGATCTTTTGGCTTCAAAGGAGCCCATAATTCTATCATTGAATAAGATCTCAAATTGACTGCCTGCACCCAGAGTGTGTACAAGTCGACAAAGGCAAGGCCCACAACCCAGTGGGCCTTGCCTTTGTCGACTGCCTGCACCCAGAGTGTGTACAAGTCGACAAAGGCAAGGCCCACAACCCGGTGGTTTCATGACATCTTCAATGAAGGACCACATACTCCTATCATAAGCCTTGTCCAGGTCTAGCTGAAGCAAAATGCACTCCTGCTTCGTGAAGGGTGCGTACTCTATGCCAACCATTGCTATCAAGATATTGTCATATATTGACCTTCCTTTGACAAAGCCGTGTTAATGAGGGGAGATGACTCTGTCTAGGAGTGGGGTGATTCTAAGAGCAACTACCTTGGCTATGATTTTGTATTCCATAGAAATCACGGTTATGGGACACCAGTGCTTAAGATGCAAGCAACAAACTTGTTTTGGGGTAGGTTTGATAAGCCCTCTTTTCACACTAGGATCCAACGACTTCTTGATAAAGTCTTGGTTAGCCATACACGTGACTAGGGTGTTGAGGTCATCCCAGAACTCCCTAAAGAATTCAATGGTTAGACCATCCTAGCTAGGGTACTTCTCCTTGCCAAGAGCGTGCAACGTAAGGGAGCATTCATCTCTTCAAAAAGGGCCATCTCAAGACGATTGGCTTCAGGTTGGGAAATTTTCCTATTAACACTCTCGAGAAAATTTGGTTTGGCTTCATCAACTTCTTGACAGTGAGTGTGTGGTTGGCCAATAATTTTGATCTTGTGTAGCATTCCCATCCTCATCTGTGAGAGCAACTGTATGGAGCCCCGACTCTTCTTGATTTTCAAGGCCCTAACAAAATTTGCTTGATTAGTGGTTTGGCTGGAGGAAGGTCTCCCAGGTTATCAATCTCTCCGTTTTGACCTCCTTGAGTTGTTGCTCATCCAGGTTGGCTTTAGCTCCCAACCACCTTTTGTGTTCTTCTTCGGAGCCCGGGTAGGTCACCTAATAAAAATGTAACCTATCACATGAGTTCAGTAGAAGGGTATTTAAAGTTCTTAAAACTTACAGAAATATATATACAAAAGGGTATTATTTTTTCAAATTTGAAAAAAACTTACAGATTTTAAAAGAAAAGGGTACATTATATTCTTAACAAATTTCACAGATAAGGGGTTTTACAAACATGTCTTGAACGCACGTGATATGGTAGTTTTACACATAGTGAACCCCCCGAGCTTCGAAGGCTGCCCAGTAGAGTATTTGGAAGTTAGGCTAACAACCTCATCTTTGAGCTACTTCCAATGCTCTTCCCATGAATTTTTCATCTAAGGGCCAGAGCTTTTGATTGATTTCTGTATATTCGCAGCAAAGAGGTCCAATAAGGTTTTTCAAGATTAATATCTTAATTGAGTTTACTCAACACTTTCTTGGTAAGCCTTCTAAATAGAGAGTCCTTGAACAAGTGTGCCCTAGTTACAAGAAACATCTTACTCCCTATAGGGGCCTTCCCCTCTCCATTAGCTTTCCTGAGTTTCAAGTGTAATGGTACATGGTATGATATGCTCTTCATAGGCAACTCTTTCATCTCAAGTAGAGATGGGATCCATGAAGGAGTACGAGCGGAAGTGCGATGAGAGAGAGAGTGCGAGAAGAAGAGCACGACGATATGGTGAACTCGCTCTATTGTAATGTGTAGAGCATAGTGAGTTCTTATTAGGTTTTTACAAAAGAATATGTGTACAAACCTGGCGGCCCGCCCACTTACCTGGGCGACCACATTGGGCTTTATACCCCAACAACCTCCCACTTAAAGTCCAACGTGGTACTTTAAGTGTGAGAGAAGCTACTATACAAGCTAATATACAAGAGATGTAGAGAAGTGATGTACTACCCTACACCTAACTGCTTGCGAAAATGCGCAAAGCTCTCTGAGGGAAGTCCTTTTGTAAGTAGATCAACAGGATTTTCTGTGGTGTGAACTTTGACAAGCTGAAGTTGCTTATCCTCGAGCATTTCCCTGATGAAATGATACTTCACATCCACATGCTTTGTCTTTGAGTGATAAACTGGATTGCGAGCCAATTGTATAGCACTTTGACTATCACAATATAACACAGGCATCTCTTCTTTGATTCCCAAATTTGTTACTAGTCGATTAAGCCAAATTGATTATTTGCATGCCTCTGATGTTGCAACATATTCAGCCTCTGTAGTAGACTGAGTAACACAATCTTGTAATCTAGAACGCCATGATACTGCTCCACCAGCCAATGTAAAGACATACCTTGACGTAGACCTTCGGTTGTCTAAATCACCTGCATAATCTGAGTCTGTAAAACCCTTTACACTTAGCTCCTGACTCCCATAGCATATACGCATACTCTTTGTAGCTTTCAGCTATCTCAATATTCCTTTCACTGCCTCCCAATGTTTCTTGCCTGGGTTTGACATGTATCGACTTACTACTCCCACTGCAAATGCAATGTCTGGGCGAGTAGCAATCATTGCATACATCAAACTACCCAGTGCAGACGCATATGGAATCTTATCGATTTCAGTCTGTTCTTCCTCAGACACAGGACAATCTTGTTTTCTAAGTTTCACATATGGTGGCAATGGAACACTCAGTGCCTTTCCCTTCTCCATATTGAAACGTTGCAAAACCTTGTCAATATACTCTGTTTGAGATAACCAAATCAACTTCTTTGATCTGTCTCTCTCAATGCGCATACCAAGTATATGACTTGCCATCTTTGACTTCAAAGCTGAAATTTCTTCCAAGTGCTTGCCAGCAATCAACATGTCATCCATATACAAAATAAGGATCAGCCAACTGCCATCCTTAGCCTTCTTTGTATATAGACAGTGATCGAACTCACTACGTTTGTAGCCTTGAGAAAGCATAAACTTGTGGAATTTATGGTACCATCCCCTCGGTGATTGTTTTAAGCCATAAAGACTCTTTAACAACTGGCATACCAAATCTTCCTTGCCTTTCTCAACAAACCCTTCTGGCTACTGCATGTAAATTTCCACATCTAAATCACCATGCAAGAACGCTGTCTTGACATCCATTTGGTGCAACACCAAATCTAATATGGCAACCAATGCAAGAAAGCATCTCAATGTAGTCATCTTGACCACCGGAGAGAAGACTTCATCAAAGTCAATGCCTTGTTCTTGCTTAAAGCCCTTGGGAACAAGCCTTGCTTTGTACTTTGGCTGACTATCATGAGCGGTGATCTTATACCTGTAAACCCATTTACAGGGTAGAGCCTTTTTGCCCTGTGGTAATTTAACTAGCTTCCATGTCTGGTTTTTATGCAGAGCTGTCATCTCTGACCGCATGGCCAATTGCCGATTCCCGGAGTCCTTCATTTGCACTGCTTCATTGTAACATGAAGGCTCATTGCAATCAGTCAACATGACATAATTCATAGATGGAACAAACCTATCAGAAGGTCGCGTGACACGTCCAGATCTACGCACAATAGGTGGCTCAGGCTCAGCCACAACCTGTGGTTCCACTCTATCCTGTCCTTGCTCCTCTTGAGCCCTGACATTTTGTCTTGCACGTGCAGGTCCATCTTCTTGGAAGACAACTCTTCTAATCTCCTCAACCCTCTCTAGTTTAGAATGATATTTGGATTCATTAAAGTGAACATCATTGCTGCGGACAACCTTTCTGGATTCGGGATCCCAAAGTCTGTACCCCATCTCACCAGAATTACCATAGCCTAGAAAGATACACTTTCTACTCTTTGGCTCAAGTTTGTTCCTAAATTCCTTTGGAACGTGAGTATATGCCTCACAGCCAAAGACTCTGAGATGTTTGTATGAGGGCATTTTGCCTGACCATACCATCTCTGGCACTGAATCCTTCTGCAAAACCTTGTTAGGAGATCTATTTACAAGATGAACAGCTGTTGATACAGCTTCAGCCCAAAACCCATTTGGCAGCTGTGCATTAGACAACATACTTCTGACCTTTTCTTGTATGGTCCTATTCATCCTCTCAGCAACACCATTTTGAGGAGGATTGTAAGGAGCAGTAAGTTCACGTTTTATACCTTCTGACTCATAAAAGTCCTGAAAGGCCTTTGAAACATACTCTCCACCATTGTCAGTGCGTAAGCATTTAAGCTTCTTGCCACTCTGATTCTCCACAAGTGTCACAAACGTTTTGAAAACACTAAACGCTTCATCCTTGTGCTTGAGAAAGTAAACCCATACATTCCTTGAGTAATCATCTATAAATGTCATAAAGTAAGAAGCTCCCCCTAGAGATAGGTTACGCATAGGTCCACACAAATCACTATGAACAAGTGCCAACTGTGTATCTCTTCTACTGCTTCTATGCTTATGTGGCTGCTGTGTTTGCTTACCATACAGACAATGTTCACAGAATTCAAAATCATTAAATGAAAAGACAGGCAAATAACCAGAACGAGACAAGATTTCCATTCCCTTCTTGGACATATGTCCTAACCGGCTATGCCACAAAGAAACGTTCGGCTGCTCGGTTACATTGATTACATTTTTAGAGACATTTGATACATAAATCATGTAAAGTCCTCCAGACTTTACTGCATGTGCTACTGTCATAGAACCCTTGGATATCTTCCACATGTTCTGTCCAAAAATGGTGACGTAGCCAGCATCATCAAGTAAACCTGTGCTGATCAAGCTCTTTGTAATTGCGGGAACATGTCTCACATTCTTCAGCATGAAAGAAGAGCCATTCTGAAACTTCAATTGAACATCTCCAACACCTAAGATCTCACAGATCTGCCCATTGCCTAGCCGAACATGATCTTTAGTGGTCACATAAGAAGTAAACCACTCCTTGTTTAGAGACACATGAAGTGATGCCCCTGAGTCTATAATCCAGTCACTGAGTGCATTTCCATCAGATGCTGTAAGAAGAGCTGAGTCCATTGTATTCTTCAAGAAGTAGATGTCTCTTGACACTAGACTGTCATCCTCTGCAAACAGTGTTTGTCACATTTATTTCTTGAATCTTCACTGAGGACTTGTTCTTCTCACCATGGTCTTCAGATTTCTCTTTGCCTTTTTCTGCTTTCCATTCTCTGCAATCTCTTTTCATGTGACCCTTCTTGCCACAATGGTAGCATTCTATGTCACTCTTGCCTTTAGCACTGCGGGACTTGCTACGAGACTGATTCCTCTTTCCACCTTTGTACTTTTCTTTGGTCCTTCCCCTGACAACTAAGGCTGTTCCTTTGCCTTTGTCCATTGTCTTTCTATTGGTTTCTTCAGTAAGCAGACTTCCTTCTACACCTGCTATGTTCAAACCATCTGGAGGTGCAGAATTACTCAAAGCTGTGCGAAAAGTGTCCCAACTTTCCGGCAATGTGATCAACAGGAACATAGCTCTAACAGGTTCATCAAACTTGACACCTTGAGCTGACAACTGACTATAGATTGTGTTGAATTCATTCAGATGATTGGACATAGGTGTCCCTTCTTTCATCTTCAAGTCAACAAGATTCTTAAGCCAGTATACCTGTGAAGCTGCACTCTGCTTCTCATAAAGATCACTCAGCTTTAACCATGCTTGATAAGCCGACATCTCGTCTGCTACATTGAAGTAAACGCTTTCTGCCAAAGTCAGCATAATGGTAGAAAGTGCCAATTCATCCATTTCGCTCCACTCATCTTCGTCCATATCTTCTGGTTTTATCCCCTTGAGCTTTATAGGTTTTATATGCTTCTTTTATACCAACACGTGCCAAATCTACTTCTTCCACAATGGGAAATTGGTTCCATCCAGCTTCTTGATATTGTAAAGAGCAGTGTCCTATGATCCAGCCATAGCTACGCTTCACAGTAGTTTACTTTTCTGGGAAAAATTCGGTAGAGTTTCCCCTGTAAACTGACCTCTGAACCAATATCAACCTGTCAAATGAACCAAGAAAGCTTTAGATTCTGCAGAAATTTTGGCAGAGTCTCCTTTGTAAAATGGCTCTGGTGTACTAAAAACAGACCAAAAAACAGCTCAAAAAACACTGTCTCTCTAACACTGTAAGCTGCGGGTAAACCTGCCCTATACCTGTACTGTCTCTCACTGTCCTGTCACTGTCCTGTAAGCATAGACTGCGACAATGCCTCAACGGAAGTAAAGCAAAGATGCAATCCCAACTGTCTAACTCACAGTCAATACATCCTAGCTGCCTATCTAAGGGTGCTCGAGGGATTGCTCCAAGACCTGTATCACCGAAAGGATCTCAACATTCGAGAATCCCCCAGCTCAATAAAACCTCACTCGACCCTCAACAAAGGCTGCAGTAAATCTGACAGTACATAGACTTCCCACAAAGTCATACATCCACAAATTTCCCACTGTATGCTGTAACCGCTGCGGTGGTTGTTTGCAGCGTGACTCACAGCCAGCAAACCCTCAACAGACATACATCATCTCTGACAATACATCCCATGTGGAATTACCTGCAATGTCAGGATGAAATTTGGAATATCAAGCAGCAAACACAAGCTACCTGATGAACTAGTGGATGTCGCCTATAGTCTGTGTGTAGATGCGCCCGTGTCGTATGTGACACGCCTCCAAGAACTGTGAGCCGTCCTTCGATGTGTAGACATCCACAAATCAACACTCTGGGAGTGTCGATATCCTCAGCACCTGTAGTCGTAGGCCGAAAACCCCAAATTTGCAGAGTCGGATCTGCACCCGTCGAGACCACGTAGTCGAAAATGGCCTGCGCAGACCTTTGTCGAAGCCGAACGGTGGCCGAGATGACCTCAAAATGAAATTCTGACAACACCGAGCCCTTTGGGCTCGCCCACGAGATTTGGGGCCGTGTCTTCGCCTGTCGAATTTCACTCCGATCTGAGTTGGTGACTCTAGCCTCCTGCAGTGCTGCCTCGAGCCTCGATCTGAGCTCTGGTACCAGTTGAAGGAGTACGAGCGGAAGTGCGACGCGAGAGAGAGTGCGAGAAGAAGAGCACGACGATATGGTGAACTCGCTCTACTGTAATGTGTAGAGCATAGTGAGTTCTTATTAGGTTTTTACAAAAGAATATGTGTACATACCTGGCGGCCCGCCCACTTACCTGGGCGACCACATTGGGCTTTATACCCCAACAATCCAGTCAGCCTGGTGAGAGTAGTAGCACTTGTCAAGCCGGCGTGAGGAAAATGGATAGAGGTAGACACACCTCTCTATAGCCCTTACCACACAATTAACACCAACTCACAAACATTAACAACCAGCCATAGCTCAAATCATAATTCAGAGAAATCACCATCTAGGATGCTTATCATGAGTGCATGATTTTTTATCAAAGAAAAACTCCCTACTATGCATTTTTGTGCCCTATCTCTGCCTTAAACCTTTGTCATTGATCCGTGAACTAAAGCTTTGTCTTTTCCCTCCTACTCTTCCTTTGATCTTTGCAGTGCTGCCTTTAATTGCCAGCCCTCATTGTTGTCTCGCCCCTCAAAATTATTTCTCTTGTAGGTTCTCACCAAAGCCTTTCTACTAGCATGCTTTTTGAAGGCATCGGCGGATCTGTAGCCATACACCAGAGCCTGCAAAGACACGTATTCATCCCCCCCAACTTGGGCACCCTCCTTTGCTCTATTTGCTTACCCTTTTTCCTCTCGTAATTTTTTGTCTGCCCTCATTGTTGATTTTGTTCTCTCACTTCAAGCCCCTTTTGGACATGCTACTTTCCAAAAACAGTCACTGGCTGCCAATACACACATTAAAACTTCATTTTTCCATTACCAACACTGGTGTTGCCCTCCAGGTGGGGCCAAAAGAAAATTTACCCATTCATCTTTCATTTTCTAAGGAACCATATAAATATATGGCACACATCACCATTAACTAATGGGCACATGTAAATAGATTAGCCAACCAACCATCAAAATTTGGCATTCAATGCAAATAAAAATTCTCATAACCAAGCAAACCATCTAATATCCTTCAAAACATTAACATCATCCACCTAAACGCATGAGGGAAAAACACATATCTGGTAGTTACTTGAAAACTCTGATAACTATAGATGTTGAAAGCTGTACCCTCATAGCAACCACTATAGGCTGAAAGTCAAGAGCCATTGAATAGTGACGCTTGGTCTTCATTGTCCAGCCATGAAATAAAAGCACAAAAAAAGCTTTGCAAAAAACTCCCAACATCGAGAAGCCGTGCGGGAATACTGTAGGCTTGTGTATGTGAATCCAGGCATGCTGCTCTAGGGACCAACTTCCCACAGGTCCATCATAGCCCATTTCTCATAAAGACCAAGCCATTTATCTTTTTTAGAACCTGCCAACAGACTGGCTAAGCATGTTTTGTCCTTGCTCTTCTCTACCATATTAAAGTCACCTATCAGTAGCCACTCTCCTTCAAACACAAAATCCCTAAGGTGCATCCATAGTTTGGATTTGTTCTTGGCATTGCAGGGTCCATATTTGTTCACTATGGTGATAGATTGACCTACCCACATTACCCTCACTACTAGGACTCTCCCTGAGGGATGATTAAGGATCACTTTGTGCTCCTGTCCTTGTCCACAATAGAGAGGACACCGATGAATCTGCCCAGTCCCTGTCCATAGAACACCAACTTCTTCCCCAATGCATGTTTTATTTTGTTGCAAGCATCCAGATGATGTTCTTGGATGGCCCAACAGTTAACTTCCTTATCCTTTCTAACTTCCTCCCATAAGAGGGCATGCTTCTTTCGATTCTTTATGAAGGAGTACGAGCGGAAGTGCGACGCGAGAGAGAGTGCGAGAAGAAGAGCACGATGATATGATGAACTCGCTCTACTGTAATGTGTAGAGCATAGTGAGTTCTTATTAGGTTTAAACAAAAAAATATGTGTACATATCCGGCAGCCCGCCCACTTACCTGGGCGAGATGTAGAGAAGTGATGTACTACCCTACACCTAACTGCTTGCGAAAATGCACAAAGCTCTCTGAGGGAAGTCCTTTTGTAAGTAGATCAGCAGGATTTTCTGTGGTGTGAACTTTGACAAGCTGAAGTTGCTTATCCTCGAGCATTTCCCTAATGAAATGATACTTCACATCCACATGCTTTGTCTTTGAGTGATAAACTGGATTGCGAGCCAATTGTATAGCACTTTGACTATCACAATATAACACAGACATCTCTTCTTTGATTCCCAAATCTATTACTAGTCGATTAAGCCAAATTGATTCTTTGCATGCCTCTGATGCTGCAACATATTCAGCCTCTGTAGTAGACTGAGTAACACAATCTTGTAATCTAGAACGCCATGATACTACTCCACCAGCCAATGTAAAGACATACCCTGACGTAGACCTTCGGTTGTCTAAGTCACCTGCATAATCTGAGTCTGTAAAACCCTTTACACTTAGCTCCTGAATCCCATAGCATATACGCATACTCTTTGTAGCTTTCAAGTATCTCAATATTCCTTTCACTGCCTCCCAATGTTTCTTGCCTGGGTTTGACATGTATCGACTTACTACTCCCACTGCAAAAATGCAATGTCTGGGCGAGTAGCAATCATTGCATACATCAAACTACCCACTGTAGACTCATATGGAATCTTATCCATTTCAGCCTGTTCTTCCTCAGACATGAGACAATCTTGTTTGCTAAGTTTCACATATGGTGGCAATGGAACACTCAATGCCTTTCCCTTCTACATATTGAAACGTTGCAAAACCTTGTCAATATACTCTGTTTGAGATAACCAAATCAACTTCTTTGATGTGTCTCTCTCAATGCGCATACCAAGTATATGACTTGCTTCACCCATGTCTTTCATGTCAAACGATTTTGCCATCTTTGACTTCAAAGCTGAAATTTCTTCCAAGTGCTTGCCAGCAATCAACATGTCATCCACATACAAAATAAGGATCAGCCAACTGCCATCCTTAGCCTTCTTTGTATATAGACAGTGATCGAACTCACTACGTTTGTAGCCTTGAGAAAGCATAAACTTGTGGAACTTATGGTACCATGCCCTCAGTGATTTTTTTAAAGCCATAAAGACTCTTTAACAACTGGCATACCAAATCTTCCTTGCCTTTCTCAACAAACCCTTCTGGCTACTACATGTAAATTTCCACATCTAAATCACCATGCAAGAACGCTGTCTTGACATCCATTTGGTGCAACACCAAATCTAATATGGCAACCAATGCAAGAAAGCATCTCAATGTAGTCATCTTGACCAACGGAGAGAAGACTTCATCAAAGTCAATGCCTTGTTCTTGCTTAAAGCCCTTGACAACAAGCCTTGCTTTGTACTTTGGTTGACTATCATGAGCGGTGATCTTATACCTGTAAACCCATTTACAAGGTAGAGCCTTTTTGCCCTGTGGTAATTTAACTAGCTTCCATGTCTGGTTTTTATGCAGAGCTGTCATCTCTGACTGCATGGCCAATTGCCAATTCTCGGAGTCCTTCATTTGCACTGCTTCCTTGTAACATGAAGGCTCATTGCAATCAGTCAACATAACATAGTTCATAGATGGAACAAACCGATCAAGAGGTCGTGAGATCCGTCCCGATTTACGCAAAATAGGTGGCTGAGGCTCAGCCACAACCTGTGGTTCCACTCTATCCTGTCCTTGCTCCTCTTGAGCCCTGACATTTTGTCTTGCACGTGAAGGTCCATCTTCTTGGAAGACAACTCTTCTAATCTCCTCAAACCTCTCTGGTTTAGAATGGTATTTGGCTTCGTTAAAGTTAACATCATTGCTGCGGATAACCTTTATGGATTCGGGATCCCAAAGTCTGTACCCCATCTCACCAGAATTACCATAGCCTAGAAAGATGCACTTTCTACTCTTTGGCTCAAGTTTGTTCCTAAATTCCTTTGGAACATGAGTATATGCCTCACAGCCAAAGACTCTGAGATGCTTGTATGAGGGCAGTTTGCCTGACCATACCATCTTTGCCACTGAATCCTTCTACAAAACCTTGCTAGGAGATCTATTTATAAGATAAACAGCTGTTGATACAGCTTCATCCCAAAACCCATTTGGCAGTTGTGCATTAGACAACATACTTCTGACCTTCTCTTGTATGGTCCTATTCATCCTCTCAGCAACACCATTTTGAAGAGGATTGTAAGGAGCAGTAAGTTAACTTTTTATACCTTTGGCTCACAAAAGTCCTGAAAGGCCTTTGAAACATACTCTCCACCATTGTCAGTGCGTAAGCATTTAAGCTTCTTGCCACTCTGATTCTTCACAAGTGTCACAAACGTTTTGAAAACACTAAACGCTTCATCCTTGTGCTTGAGAAAGTAAACCCATACTTTCCTCAAGTAATCATCTATAAATGTCATAAAGTAAGAAGCTCCCCCTAGAGATAGGTTAGGCATAGGTCCACACAAATCACTATGAACAAGTGCCAACTGTGTATCTCTTCTACTGCTTCTATGCTTATGTGGCTGTTGTGTTTGCTTACCACACTGACAATGTTCACAGAATTCAAAATCATTAAATGAAAAGCCAGGCAAATAACCAGAACGAGACAAGATTTCCATTCCCTTCTTGGACATATGTCCTAACCGGCTATGCCACAAAGAAACGTTCGGATGCTCGGTTACATTGATTACATTTTTAGAGACATTTGATACATAAATCATGTAAAGTCCTCCAGACTTTACTGCATGTGCTACTATCATAGAACCCTTGGATATCTTCCACATGTTCTGTCCAAAAGTGGTGACGTAGCCAACATCATCAAGTAAACCTGTGCTGATCAAGCTCTTTGTAATTGCGGGAACATGTCTCACATTCTTCAGCGTGAAAGAAGAGCCATTCTGAAACTTCAATTCAACATCTCCAACACCTAAGATCTCACACGTGTGCCCATTGCCTAGCTAAACATGATCTTTAGTGGTCACATAAGAGGTAAACCACTCCTTGTTTGGAGACACATGAAGTGATGCCCCTGAGTCTATAATCCAGTCACTGAGTGCATTTCCATCAGATGCTGTAAGAAGAGCTGATTCCATTGTATTCTTCAAGAAGTAGATGTCTCCTGACACTAGACTGTCATCCTTTGCAAACAGTGTTTGTCACATTTATTTCTTGAATCTTCACTGAGGACTTGTTCTTCTCACCATGGTCTTCAAATTTCTCTTTACCTTTTTCTGCTTTCCATTCTCTGCAGTCTCTTTTCATGTGACCCTTCTTGCCACAATGGTAGCATTCTATGTCACTCTTGCCTTTAGCACTACCGGATTTGCTACGAGTCTGATTCCTCGTTCCACCTTTGTACTTTTCTTTGGTCCTTCCCCTGACAACTAAGGCTGTTCCTTTGCCTTTGTCCATTGTCTTTCTGTTTCTTCAGTAAGAAGACTGCCTTCTACACCTGCTATGGTCAAACCATCTGGAGGTGCAAAATTACTCAAAGTTGTGCGAAAAGTGTCCCAATTTTTCGGCAATGTGATCAACAGGAACATGGCTCTAATAGGTTCATCAAACTTGACACCTTGAGCTAACAACTGACTGTAGATGGTGTTGAATTCATTCAGATGATTGGACATAGGGGTCCCTTCTTTCATCTTCAAGTCAACAAGATTCTTAAGCCAGTATACCTGTGAAGCTGCACTCTGCTTCTCATAAAGATCACTCAGCTTTGTCCATGCTTCATAAGCCGACATCTCGTCTGCTACATTGAAGTAAACGCTTTTTGCCAAAGTCAGCATAATGGTAGAAAGTGCCAATTGATCCATTTCGCTCCATTCATCTTCGTCCATATCTTCTAGTTTTATCCCCTTGAGCTTTATAAGTTTTATCTGCTTGTTTTGTACCAACACGTGCCAAATCTGCTTCTTCCACAATGGGAAATTGGTTCCATCCAACTTCTTGATATTGTAAAGAGCAGTGTCTTGTGATCCAGCCATAGCTAAGCTTCACAGTAGTTTACTTTCCTGGGAAAAATTCGGCAGAGTTTCCCCTGTAAACTGACCTCTGAACCAATATCAACTTGTCAAATGAACCAAGAAAGCTTCAGAATCTGCAGAAATTTCGGCAGAGTTTCCTTTGTAAAATGGCTCTGGTGTACTCAAAAACAGACCAAAAACAGCTCAAAAAACCACTGTCTCTCTAACACCGTAAGCTGTGGGTAAACCTATCCTGCACCTGCACTGGCTCTCACTGTCCTGTCACTGTCCTGTAAGCATAGACTGCGACAATGCCTCAACAGTAGTAAAGAAAATATGAAATCCCAACTGTCCAACTCACAATCAATACATCCTAGCTGCCTATCTAAGGGTGCTCGAGGGATCGCTCCAAGACCTATATCACCGAAAGGATCTCAACATTTGAGAATCCCCCAGCTCAATAAAACCTCACTCGACCCTCAACAAAGGTTTCAATAAATTTGATAGTACATAGACTTCCCACAAAGTCATACATCCACAAATTTCCCACTGTATGCTGTAACCGCTGCGGCGGTTGTTTGCTGCGTGACTCACAGCCAGCAAAACCTCAACAGACATACATCATCTCTGACAATACATCCCATGTGGAAGTACCTGCAATGTCAGGATGAAATCTGGAATATCAAGCAACAAACACAAGCTACCTGATGAACTAGTGGATGTCGCCTACAGTCTGTGTGTAGGTGCACCCGTGTCGTATGTGATACACCTCCAAGAACTGTGAGCCATCCGTTGTGTAGACATCCACAAATTAGCACTCTGGAAGTGCTGATATCCTCAGCACTTGCAGTCGTAGGCCGAAACCCCAAATTTGCAGAGTCGGAT
This sequence comes from Adiantum capillus-veneris, assembly GCF_014529385.1. Taxonomy (NCBI): domain Eukaryota; kingdom Viridiplantae; phylum Streptophyta; class Polypodiopsida; order Polypodiales; family Pteridaceae; genus Adiantum; species Adiantum capillus-veneris. The sequence goes on from NC_140959.1 coordinate 21,526,612, forward strand.
ATGCACCCGCTGAGACCACGTAGTCGAAAATGGCATGCGCAGAACTTTGTCGAAGCTGAACGGTGGCCGAGATGACCTCAGAATGAAATTCTGAGAACACCGAGCCCATTGGGCCACCCACGGGATTTCGGGCCGTGTCTTCGCCTGTCGAATCTCGCTCCAATCTGAGCAGGTGACTCTGGCTACCTGCAAATGTTGCCCCGAGCCTCGATCTGAGCTCTGATACCAGTTGAAGGAGTACGAGCGGAAGTGCGACGCGAGAGAGTGTGCGAGAAGAAGAGCACGATGATATGATGAACTCGCTCTACTGTAATGTGTAGAGCATAGTGAGTTCTTATTAGGTTTTAACAAAAGAATATATGTGTACATACTTGGCGGCCCGCCCACTTACCTGGGCGACCACATTGGGCTTTATACCCCAACACTTTAATCCTTTCATGTTCCATGCTTGGATATCCAGGGCTTCCATCATTGGGAGAGGGGGGCAAACTCTTCAATATCTAACCCCTGCTCGATCTCCGCATTGGTGGCCCCAGCAGAGGTACTTCCGGATTAGGGGATTTCTTTTCTTGCACCAGTTCAAAGGGATTATGAATAGGGATGGCATCAATCAACCCTTTAAGTAGGTTGGGGGGTATAGAGAAGCCAATTCTTTTCACGGCTCTAGTAGCCTCCAGTGACATGGATTCTCTTGCCACTACCTTCACCCTTTTAACCCTCTTAAGTCGTGGAATTTTCAAAGTCGACGCAATTGTTACTATCAAAATCTTAGGTGTTAATGTAGGAAAAACAAACGGATTTTCTTAGCAGGGCGTTCGGGGATTTTCCTTGTGGAGCTTTTAGTCTTCTCTTGTGATTTGATGACTTCCTTGTCACAAAGCATAGCCTCTTTTTCCTCCCCTATTTTTGTCCCTTTGCAGCTCTTTACCTGTTTCTCACTCTCTTCCAATGTTGTTTCCTTGACAGGGACCTGATTGCCTTCCCCTAAATTGGAGGCCTGGGTTATACGCTTGGAGTTCACTTTAGTCCTCATGGGACAATCCTTGACAAAGTATCCAAATTTGTTGCACTCAAAGCACGCCCCAAAGTAAGTCCCAAAATTGAGTAGAATAGTGACGAGTCTAGCTCCAACATTGATCAACATGCTTTTAGGTGGTTTCTTAGACATACTCCAACCTATACAGACCCGGTTAGAGGACCTTCCTAGACCCCTCTTGTTGGGAAGGGTGCCCAGTTGGCTGGAAAGAATCTTGTTAATATCCCATAGCCAACCAGGCAAGCCCGCAAACTCCCGGGGGATTCACTGTGTTTTTCTGTACGGTACCACGTGAGTGTACAAGAGGGGGGTTTTTGGAGTTTGTACATAAGCGTATACAATAGGGGTAGCCCCTCACTATTTCATACTCATATCGTATACATAAGGGAGGGGGCATCGGGGGGGGGGGGGGGGGGGGGGGGGGAGGGGTATCACATACTATGTGTGTGTGTGTAATATATATATACATACATACACATGTACATATACACACCTTGTGTGTGTGTGTGTGTGTGTAACACCTATGTATGTCTTTCACACATACATACACATCGTATAAATAAAGTATTACACACGAACACACACATATGTACATACATACATATACATTCACAACCATGGCTAAGTTGCATCACTCATCTATACTAGTATAAAAGGGGAGGGATTCAAATCCCCCCCCCTGACACGCATCAACAGAAGCTTGCTCCGGCAATGCACCATGTAGTCTTTGGTCGCATAGGTGCGCACACAGCTAGAGAGAGAGAGAGAGAGAGAGAGAGAGAGAGAGAGAGAGAGAGAGAGAGAGAGAGAGGTGGCCTTTGCTTTGATTATTTGATTGTGCTGGTTTCTTCGGCGGCTCAGTCCAGGGTGGTATTTGCAACACTGGCAGCACAGGGGTCGTCCACCATCCAGAGACTCTAGACGGGTAACAGGGTTGCTCTCTTTCTCTCTCTCTCTCTCTCTCTCTCTCTCTCTCTCTCTCTCTCTCTCTCTCGGGCCTCCATCAAAGCACTGGTTGGCCGGTGACATCCCCCCATTACTAATAGTGAATCCCCTAGGGTCCGAGGTAAGCTGCTGCATCCACATCGCTTAAACTAGGTAAATCCTTCGCTTTATGTAGCAAAAGTTGTCATGCAATCAAATTGTGCAACTATTTCGATGGTATTTGTGAAAAAGCACGGGCTTAGTTCTATTGTATGACCCTCTATGCTTTATGTGACCATGACACATGCATAATTATCAGTCAAAGTTACATATAGCTATGCCTTGTGTTACCACCACCTAAGGTAATGGTCACACGACGCATAGTTATCAGTTTTTCAATTGGATAACTATGCCTCGATTGTGGTCACGTTGGGATACATGTCCGGCATAGTAGAACTAAGCTTGAAAAGTTGCAATTATGCCAAAATCGGCATCATTGATCAGAAGGAACCTTCGTTCCTCAAATGCCAGTCATGAGGCGAGACTGCAAAAAGCAACAGATGCAATGTGGCGCACCCCAACGCTTGCAACATCATGGAATTAGCCACCTTTGCTTGCTACATTGTGGGCCACGTAGCCATTGCCTTTCTCTCTACCTGCTGTGCCTGCTCAACTGTGTGTGATAACTGACCAAGCCCTAAGCGAGGTGATGGTCATTGGTGACCATATAAACCAGCCTACCAACCTACCAGGACATTAAAGCAAGAACAAACTGTTTTATTCTTATTCCAGGCGGCGGACAAGATGACATGCGTAGGCCTAGTCGCAGTTGTGTGTGTATTGATCTGTTGATAGGTGCACTATAGACGCATTGATCATAGGCTCGTTTTCGCCATCATCGTCATGCAGACCCATACACTCTTATGGTGCGCACATGCGCCGTTCACGAAGAGCGTTCGGTGAAAAAGAGCACTCTAGCTCAGCAAGGCCCACCACGCCCCTGCATGCACAGAAACGGATAGCCACCGCTCTGGCTGCAATGGAGCCCCCCCCCCTTCATCCCGTTCAGCAAACTGTCGCTTGCGTTCGCATGGTGGGAGCTAACCTACAGCACTTGCAGGCCTGCAAAAGCTGTGACAAGCTAACGTGGAGCTCGCTGATTACTGCCTGCTATGCACATTGAAGATCAGCAATACGTCCCCTGGAAATGATTGCTGGCTAAAGTAGCTCATGTGCGCACAGTGACGATCGGTAGATGCGTTCACTCCGCCATCGGACGCACGACTGATCGTTCCATGTGCGCTCTCTCTCTCTCTCTCTCTCTCTCTCTCTCTCTCTCTCTCTCTCTCTCTCTCTCTCTCTCTTCAGCTCTTTACTTGCACCCATCTCTCCTCTGCTTCCTTGTCTGCCACCTTTGCTACCAATGATTTCCTCCCACCTGCCTTCGCCATCATCATTATTATCAGCAGAAGGGGTTTCTGTTTCTTTCGGAAACCATAGTGCAGAGGAACGCAAAGTTTGGCTACATTTTAGAGCGCGTTCGCACGACTGGCCGGGTTGAACTCCGTCAGTGCGAATCCGCCCTTAGGATGGTGTCACACTGGGACGGGGGAGGGATGGCCGTGCTGATTTGGCCTGCTCTCATTGGTGCTCCAAAAAGTGAAAGATGGCCGCTGGGGTTTGTCTCAGAGGACAGTGACGATCGATAGATGCGTTCACTCCGCCATCGGACGCACGACTGATCGTTCCATGTGCGCGCGCTCTCTCTCTCTATCTCTCAGCTGTTTACTTGCACCCATCTCTCCTCTGCTTCCTTGTCTGCCACCTTTGCTACCAATGATTTCCTCCCACCTGCCTTCGCCATCATCATTATTATCAGCAAAAGGGGTTTCTGTTTCTTTCGGAAACCATAGCGCAGAGGAACGCAAAGTTTGAGTACATTTTAGAGCGCGTTCGCACGACTGGCCGGGTTGAACTCCGTCAGAGCGAATCCGCCCTTAGGCTGGTGTCACACTGGGACGGGGGAGGGATGGCCGTGCTGATTTGGCGCGCTCTCATTGGTGCTCCAAAAAGTGAAAGATGGCCGCTGGGATTTGTCAGAGGGGCGGCCTTTCCACCTTGGCCAACTTTCAGCATGGGAGGCCATCTGCCAAAAGCTATAGCTCAAGCGCACAAGATTGGTTTTGAACCCCACTAGGCAGCGAGTATTCCAGTGGTCATACCACTTGGACAAGGCGGATTCACTGCTGCACCTAGGCAGGTTTTTAAAGAAGGCCTTTTGTGACAGCAGCGACGGGCGGCACCCTGCAAAAAGTGAGGGACGCCCGTCCCAGTGTGACACGGGCCTTAGTCATCTGCATTTTTTGGCAGAGAGAGCTTCCTCTCCTGCAGCAGCTGCTCCCAGAGAAAACCCTCTCCCTTGCTCTCTTCATCTGCTGCCCACATTCATTTCTGTAAGTTCTGTGCTATTTTAGCCATCGTCCGCTTCTCCTCTTGCTTCCTCTTTAACGACCACACCATCTGCATTACGGAGGCTTCTACACGCATCAGGCCCCGGCCATCACAATGCCTGTCCCTCAGAAACCCCCCTCTTCTTGTATTGTCAGAGGCTCGAAGAAAGTTAAACCTCACAAAGCCCTGCAGGTGATGGAAGATGAAGCAACCCAGAAACAAGCCTCCTTTAGAGGGTAAGCATTATATGCACAGACCCGGATGCGATGGAATCCTCTAGTGATGAAGAGGAAGTCGAAGCGCGAAAGCTGAGGCGAGTAGAGAAGCGAGTGGTGAGGGAGCTTTTCATTCCATCCATCTCGGCTATCGTGCATGAAGATGTGATAGTAGAGGAGGATCCAGAGAGCTTACCTGAGCCGGGGGTGGCTGAGCCTAATTTGCTAGTCCCCGTGTCTTCCAGGAGGAGGCTTCTGAACAGGCTCTTGGCGAGGCGAAGCTCCAGAAAGTGGCAGCTGTATCAGGGTGAGAGCACAGCAGGTTGCAAGACTTTATCTGGTAAGTCCATATCTGGTAGACCCTGTAGGTACATTGGGGTGAGGCAAAGGAGGTGGGGCAAATGGGCGGCGGAGATAAGAGACCCATCACAGGGGCTTCCATTATGGCTCGGCACATATGAAACTGCTGAAGAAGCGGCGATAGCCTATGATGATGCTGCCAGACAAATAAAGGGTCCTGAAGCTCTTACTAACTTCTACCATGTTGTCAAGAGGCTCCGATTGCTCGCCAAGTCTGGAAGAACATTACTTATCTCAATTCATCAGCTAGGTAGTGAGGTTTTTGAGCTCTTTCACCACTTGTGCTTGCTCTCTTCTGGCCAAACAGTCTACTTTGGTGAATGATTGAAAGCACAAGAGGTAAAGCCCTAAACATGAAAGAAATGAAAGTGTGTGGTCGCCAGGAGAGTTATTCAAAATGGTCTATTGCAGTTTTTTGATGATGCTGGATTTTCTTGCCCTCCTTTTCGGAATCCCTCGGACCATTTCTTATGGGTTATCAATTTTGACTTTGAAGAGGTATTATTCCTGTTTGCCATGTGACTAAGTTTCTCTTGACATCTTGCTGATGAAGACCAAGCCATGCGCTTTTCATGTGTGCTAGACAAAAGATGAGGAACTGGGTAGTGAAACACTCACAAATTCACACAGAGCTTAGACTCTTATTGGAGCCTATGCGAACTTAGATATGAAGAAAGGCGCTGGCTATAACAACACATCAAGTACAGTGAAAGGTGGTGGCTTTAACAACACAGCAAGTACAGCGAAAGGTTTGCTTACGTCGAATGTAGAATTGTAGCATTTGCTGACATGACGAATCTTAGCATTTGCTATCTTCTACATTATAGTATTGCATGATTTATGACATCTTGATGTTTAATTGCTTCCAGGGAAGAGAGCCAATAGGGAAAAGTGATCTTGGCAAAGCGAGCACCTTGAAAGAGACCTCTACCTTACATCAAGATCCTTCACAAATATGAGAAGAGACATTGCATACTACTGGTTCCGTTTGTTTATGTATACAATGCTGTCAATTTTTGTAGGCACAATCTACTTCAAACTGGGCCAATCTTTCAATGACATTCAGGTAAGAGGTTAAAATTTGTGGTGCATATCCACGCTTGTATTTGTGCAAATGCTTACATCATCCATATGCATCACAGTCGGACACTCATTTACGCACTAGATGCACATAGTTTACTTGCACATAAATACCTTGGATGCATCTTAATGCAATTATTTTACACTCATGAGTTAATCTTTCTGAAGTGAAGGCAAGGGTTGGCCTGTTTATTTTCGTGACCGCATTCTTGACTTTTATGGGGGTTGCAAGCTTTCCATCGTTCATTGAGGATATGAAGGTACCATTTCTAATTAGTGCCTTTGCACTTGCTTCTTTTGTGTTGAACAAGGGTTAACTTAAATTATTTGTAATTCAAGATATTCACTCGGGAGCGTTTGAATGGGCACTATGGTGTGGCAGTCTTTGTGATGGAAATTTTTTTATCCGCCTTTCCATTTGTACTCTTGCTAGCTGTCATCCCAGGAACCATCCTGTACACAATGACCTCCTTGCATCCAGGTTTTGACCTCTTCATATGATTTAGTGTCACTCTCGTAGCCACCCTTTCTGTTGAGGAGGGACTACTTATGGCGGTTGCAAGCGTAGCACCAGATTTCCTCACTATTAGTAATGGCTGGCAGCATTGTCAAGACAAAGTTTTCCAGGTGTGGGTATCATGGAGTCCTCTGAATATCAACTAGCCCAAGACAGTTTTGTAAAGCTTACATAGGTCTAAGTCCCATGTCTGCATTCTTAACACTTAGGTCTGGTAAAGTGTAGGATGCTCGTTCTCTAGTAGCTTATGAGCCGGCACCATAACTGTGTATGCTCTAGGCTATGATGCAGGATAAGTGGGCCACTGAGGTAGCAACTATGAAGGAAGAGATGGATCAGCAGGGGCTGGTTTGAATGTAGGCCACAGATGGCCGTTGGATTCCCCCTCGACGAGGCGGATTACAAGAGGATGCAAGGCGGGTAAAGTCGGCCGATTACAAGAGGATGCAAGATATGTCAGCATGAGTGGAACAACATGTTGGGGCAGTCTATGGATGGCTGATGGGTTCCCCCTCGACAAAGCGGGGCTGTCCACCGAGTGGGAGCGCAACATGAGTGCGCATGAGAATAGCCAGGGTAGTAGAGACCAGATCACTACGTCAGGGCGATGCAATGAAAAGGGTGGCAGAATTTTTGGTGGTTTTTGCAAACCATGTGTGGTGGCGCTCAAGAAGGCATATAAGGAAGAGATGGCAAATGTGATACACGCACCACATTGTGAGAGGGCGGATTCCGATGAGCACCAGCCCGCGTTTCATTCGAGTTGCTGCTTGCTTGGCGAGTGATTATGCACATGTTCCTACTCATTAGCCGGTGTTGGCTAAGATGGGATTACTGGACACCGAGCAGTGGGGCAGCAAATGAACGATATTCGTATATCGACCAACAAGGTAGTGAGGCGAAGAGTCACTCTACAATGTGGGGATTGCAATCGAGCGACTTCAGTTGGTTGATTGCTTGGAGTGAGTTTATGAGGTGGATACCTCCTCGTCACAAAAGTTGTGAATCCACAAACAGGTGCAAAAGGTAGCCAAGTCGATGCCGAGTTTTGGGACGTGGTATGCATAGAGCACGCCATTGATACCATGGGGTCATACAGTGGCGACGCTAACGTGCAGCTGGAGAGAGTGAATGTGTACTACAACGAGGCAAGCTGTGGGTGCTATGTGCCTCACGCCATGCCCATGGATCTGGAGCCAGGTACTATGGATAGTGTTCGAACGGGTCTCTATAGGCAGATCTTCCGCCCTGATAACTTTGTCTGATCTTCCGCCCTGATAACTTTGTCTTTGGCCAGTCCGGAGCTGGCGTCCGAGTCCCGACTTCTTTCACTGCAACCGCCAACGCTGTTGACTCTCTGAGCCTCTCGTTGCCTGTCCGATGCACTAAATCGGCTTTTAGATCATAATTTGAAGCATCTATCGATTAGTTACACTAAATCTTGTCACATTTTTTCAAGGCAAGCTCGAAATCTAGCTTAGATTTTGCAAGTTAAAGATACCAACAATTTTGGGTGGTAGTGTTGTATTAACTCAATAAAGAATGTACTTAATCTCAAACTGGATGTGTTGACATCATAGCGTTAAAGATTTTAAGATCGTTAGTTTCTTTTACATGTAGTTAAAGATTGTCACATTTTACACTAAATCTTGTCACATTTTTTCAAGGCAAGCTCGAAATCTAGCTTAGATTTTGCAAGTTAAAGATACCAACAATTTTGGGTGGTAGTGTTGTATTAACTCAATAAAGAATGTACTTGATCTCAAATTGGATGTGTGACATCATAGCGTTAAAGATTTTAAGATCGTTAATTTCTTTTACATGTAGTTACAAATTCTATAGTCTCAATTTTCCACAGGGTCATATGGCTTGACTGGTGTGTTATCTTGAGCTACAGTTTCATAAGACACGTTTAACATACCTTGGGTCTATGTGTCACACATACACAATGTTTTTATTTTGTATATAATTACAAATATAGACACGTCAAGCATATCTTTGGTCTATGTGTCATACATACACAATATCTTTATTTTGTATATAATTACAAATATAGTCTCAATTTGTCACATGGTCATATGGCTTGATCGGGTGTGCCATCTTGAGCTATCGATTTTTACCTTCAGTTCTTCTAACTATCCATATGGCTTGACCGGGTCTCTTGAGCTATCCATTCTTACCAAATGTGTAGTTGTGCCTCTTTTCACGATAAAAAGCGTCAGATTTTAAGATCGTTAGTTTCTTTTACATGTAGTTACAAATTCTATAGTCTCAAATTTCCACATGGTCATATGGCTTGACCGGGTGTGTTATCTTTAGCTATAGTTTCTTGCCAAGACACGTCTAGCATACCTTGGGTCTATGTGTCATACCATCACTTTGAAGTTAGATTATTTTGACTCTATTGAAAATGTGTTTGATTTAACGTGCAAGATAATCCTTAAATCCCAAGTGAGAGTCCAAGATCAGGTGGACAGCTGTTTTGGAAAAAGAAATTATGTGATGAAAATCCCATGTGGAAGCCCAAGAAAATGATATATTGATTTTTTTTGAGAAAGAGGTCTCCGTACAAAGGAGACTTTGACAAAATTTTTAAGATTTATATTTTATGTACAAATTCAAATTAGATACAGATGGTGCTATTTTAAAAGTTGCATTTTGCTTAAGCATAGACGTGCATTCATATCGCATATAATTGTTTTTGTTCAAAAAGATTAATTTTTTAATGGGTTGTTTTGTAATGTGTTTTGATTTGATGAGTGAAGTTTTTCATGGTTGTTTAAGAGTATGCATTATTTGTTATTTAGAGAACAATCCATTTCATATGTGTGCCTTAAATCTCATGTGGGAAGCTTACTAAGTAGGTGGCTAGTATCATATGTTTTGAAATTGAGATTTGTATCAGTTTACAAAGCAAATGCTATTTGTTTTTTGACAAATTACATTGAAACGATTGGTTTATTTTAATTTAGTATTCATTATATTTGTTGATTTTCATAGTTTGTTCTCTTAACATCTATTGCAAATGAAAACACACTACAATGTACGCTTCTGTTCATTTGCAGTTCAATATATATTTTTGCAAAAGCATGTGCTTCTAAAATTGTTATGTTACTAGTATACATAAAATATTGGGTCATTACATTCCGTACGAAATCCGTATGAGGGGGGATGGCTCATTGCGAGAACGTTTGTATCTTGTCCGTATGTAGGGGGATAGGCTAGCAAGTAAGATAACGTACATAGGGGGGTTTCTCAAATTTTGATGCACGCAAGTGACATCCCCCCATTACTAATAGTGAATCCCTCGGGCGCAAACTCGATCCAGATAGGATGGATCCTTGGGAGAGACTATGTCGAGTCAAACGTTGGCTCCCACAGAACAACACATACTGTAGTCCTGTTGAATGTAAGGGGACCTTTGTCTATGATCTTTGCAACATCAATACCTCCTTGAATCTAACTGAGCAAAAATCCTTGGCTAGATAAGTAGTCTTTTCAATTGCTCCTCCATGTCCAAGGATTTGTGGCGCTCAAATCCATTGCTTCAACTAATATCTACTTGGGATTCTTCTACTAAAGCCAAACACAAACATCAGCTTAATTTGCATGGCTAGCTGTTTTTTTAATAAGAGCTGGTGGAATCGTGATAGCAATAGCCTCCGCAACCTCAATTTGCTATGGCAAAGACTCCTTTAGCGTAATAAAGGCTCAATCCGCCAGCTTGTCTTCAAATATCCCACTGCCTTTTGCATGTCAGCATGTCCTTTTGTTACCATTAGGGTCATTAAACTAGCTTCTTGTTAACTTCCTTTAGCTCTTGTTGAAGCCGAGTCTTAACAGTATTTAGATTTTCATGGTCTACGTCACTTGAGGTCTCAGCAGTTGCGTCTTTAGTAGAATCAAAAACCTCAAGATGCTTACAAAAGAGACTCCTGGTCTGAGAGCTACAAAAGTTGTCCCCACCTTGTTTCCATTTACAGATCGTGCCGCCTTGCTGCTCACCTAGCTTGAAGGTTTTAACCTCAAAGCAACATCTTTTAGCATGTTGGTCAATCATTCTTCCTTTTTCTTTAGCGGCGCGGACCATATTAATTGACCATACTTTATCAACCACCGTGGTTAGACCCTTTGTTAAAGCCACACCCCCCATTAAGACTCCATTTGATGGTCGTGCAGATTGCCCATTGCCTTGCCCATTGCCTTTGTCCATCAAGATGATTTCGTCATTCAATGGAATTTTCCTAGCCCCAAGTATTTGCAAAAACTTAGCAATGTCCTCCTTCACGGGCAGAGTGTCCACCTCCATCGCAAACATATTGAGGGAGTGCCTAGGGTTTAGATGATGGTATGGGGCGAGCAATACCAGAGGGGACGGGCCCTAAATGAGGGGGCACAAGGAGGATTATACCAAAAAGTGCACCTAAGATAGGTAAACATTGGAAATATGGCTTCAATGCTCCGATTATACAAAAAGCACCAACATGCCATGCAAGATATCGTGCCTAATATGCCAAGCATGAGATCACAAGGAGATATCAATCTCTACTGAGTATTTGTCTAGTTGCTGATGCTTACCTTGCAATCATCACCTAGTCATGGATGATGGCCCTGCTCCAAGCGGCTAGCGTCGACATCGCTAAGCACTCACACTAACAAACATCACCATCTAGGGCCTTTTGACTAGTGCATCACCCACCACCAAGCTCATACAAAGCTTGTAGTTAACCCTAAATCAGTCAATCATAGCTCGCAAGCAATCCTACCTCCTTCAAGAAAAAAAACACAAAAAACATCTTATCAAAATTGTCAAAGTGAAGGCTGAGATTTATAATTCTATGTTGCAATGCCAGAAAAAGTGAAGGGTAAATTTCTAGGAACTGAAAAGCCTTTTGACAACGTAAAATCATAAGATTTTTTACTCTACATAGAATAAAATGTACCATTGTAAATGCACATAACAAATAATACATGATTTTAGTGGAGGTTTTTTTCAAGACCAATATTGAGTATATAATGGAGTTTTGAATTTTAAAAGAAAGAGAGGACCTCCATGTGTGACTCATTGGTTCATTTGAAACAAAGCCTTACAAAACATCTAATCTGAATTGTAAAAGTGAAGGCTAAGATTTATAATGCAAAAGTGAAGGGTAAGTTTCTAGGAATCAAAAATTCTTTTGACAATGTAAATTTTTGCAAAACTCACAATGGTGAGTGGATTATATCGAAAGATCCAAAAAATTAAACATTCTTTCCATGCTCGTCACGAGCCATGACCACTCACCAGATCATAGATACATCGGCTGATGGGGATCCAACCCACGACCACACATGAGCCCATACTTTCACCTTTGCACGTCCATTAGTATGGCACTCAAGGTCCTGTTCCACTCCTCTGAGTTTGTTTGCTTTTCAATGGCGATGATCGGTACCCTGCTTTCTTGGATTATCTCTGTGAACGTTGCTACTTCCAAGGAGTTCTCAAAGATCCAATAGTTCCTTTTCTTCCAAATGAGTTTAAAGTAGCAATATCTCACGAATTATGTAGCAATGAGCAGTGTCTGTCTCTTAACATCTTCCCTCCCAAGTAGAGATTGTTCTCTTGAAGAATCCTATTTTCCAAGTTTTTTGGACCCATTTACCATTCTATTAGTGAATTGGGAAATTTCTCAATTTCACTTTCAAAACGAGCTTAAGATTTGATTACATGGCCAAATCTTAGCCAAATTTTTTAGAGCATGGCTTGAAAGAGCTTTTCAAGTACTACCTTATCGAAGGACTTGGCCTTAAAAAATAGTTTGAGATTTGTCCGTATGGCCAAATCTTTGAGACACTGGTGATTACTAAATTGGCTCTAAAGTCTCAAACTCTCTAATATGGTGTTATTTGTAAATCTTGCCTACAAGACCACAGATCGACAGACACTCCTTAAACAGGTGAGAGAGGTATTCACGATCCATTTTAGATTACAAGAATCTTTTTGGACCAATTACCTTGGCAAGGAACTTCACTCCAGTTTTTTTGTCCCCATAACACCTTCCATAAGAAGACCTTCATCCCATGCGGCCATTGAGGGCACCATATGTTCTTTATGATCGTCTCCCATCTTGACCCCTTTTTTTCCCCACTCCTTATTTAGTGGGGAGAACCAATCATGTGATTCCATGAGGGCAAGATACACATTCTTAGTTTGGGGTTTTAAAAAAAGTCTATTCACAGGCTAGTACCAAGATTTCCACTCAAGCTTGGACTCACAATCAGGTAGATAATACCTATTGTGCCGTTCAAGGGCTCTACTAGTCAACAACATTTTTGACCCTTTGAGGCTAAACTTAAAGGCAAGTTGATCTGTTCCTTTCTAAGAGCCTCTGCTATAGTCCCGCAATTGACCTATATGCCTAATACCTTTGTTATTAACCTTTATGGAAACTTCCCTCCAAAAAGGTGAGAGAAGGACGTCTCCAACCTTGGAGATCTAAGGGGACCATTGAGATATAGAGTTGTGGACGTATCTCAACAGCTCTCCCCATTCCAAAGACATTGTTGCTCTATTGCATTTTTTAGTAAGCTCGCCTGCCATACCCCCAAGTTTTAGGACGGCCCATTGTGGGGCCATCAACTTGTCGTGCACTTCGAGCCCTTTCCATTGGCCACCTTGCGAGCATATTCTGGACTTGTTCATAGCCATAATAGCCCAAGCCTCACCTTTCTTAGTGAGTGCTACCACAAACTTGGTACATTGAGCCTCCGCGTGAGTGCTAGGGTTGAGTATCCCAAGCTCGCCCTGCTCTACAGGTCTCGCAAGTGTCTCCCAATTTGCCTTACTGCTGCCAAGGTGTTGTGTCTTTAGTGTTGTTTTTCAAAAGAAATCTCTTTATTGGTTTCAAAAACTAATTCTAGTTGCATTTAGCTAGCTTAACGAATGGACCATTGAAGGCTATATATGGTATCATAAATGAACTGATAGCATTCCCTCCACTTAAGAAGGGGAGAAGCACATACTCCCACCTTCGCATCTTAATCTTGACTTTCTTCATAACCCATAATAACCTCTGCTTGTGAGAAATGTCCACCCCCAGAGGGGCTCCTAGATGCCAGAATATCTTCCCTTTTGACATTATTTACTCTACATAGAGTAAATGTACCAGTCTATACGCACATATAACAAAAAGAATGTAATTTTAGTGGAGATTTTGTTATTTGTTGACAAAAAATTTGATTTTTAAAGATACGTTTAGCCTTATTTTTTCAAGGGGTTTTTTTAAGACTAATATTGATCATTTTTAGAATTGTTTGCAAGCTTCTATTTCTTTAAAGAGATTGCCTACCTTGCTTGGACGACATGCATGTAAATGAAGGGGTTGTTACCCACATTAGTGACCATGTGTGTGTGTGTGTGTGTGTGTGTGTGTGTGTGAGAGAGAGAGAGAGAGAGAGAGAGAGAGAGAGAGAGAGATTTTACCATTAAGCTCATACGGACTCTGTCTCAGTAGGGGCACCCTTGCCCTTCGAATTTCCAAGATATTAAAATTTCTTGGCATTATAGTGTGTACTATTTAAAAGGTAGCTTACATTTCTCACCTATAGAAAACAAGAAAAAGCCTTGAAATGGATAAAATGCCCAACAAAATCCAACTCTTAACATTGGCACCCCGAATGAGAAGAGAGATTGCCTAGTTGACGGCGTTTTACCTATATTGGGATGTTTTCGCCTTTTTATTTTGAAGAGTTAAAATGTGGGCCATGCTCAAAATTTATAAATTTTATGAATTTTAACAAGCACAGGTGCTTATGAAAAATCAGCCATGAGAGAGAGAGAGAGAGAGAGAGAGAGAGAGAGGTTTGGGGGAGGAAATGAGGGAAGCATAGAAATTGTGAATATCATAGTTACCATATTGGACGAATAGCAAAAGGCTTAAAGATAGCAAGTCACGGTGGTTCTTATGATGTCAAACTCTCTCCCTCTATGTGTGTGTGTGTGTGTGTGTGTGTGTGTGAGTGAGAGAGAGAGAGAGAGAGAGAGAGAGAGAGAGAGATCGATCTCAACTTATGCATGTCATTTTGTAACATTTCAATTTTATAAGATGCTTCAAACCTTCAAAATATTTGGTATTTCTTTCTGTTCTCTAGCTTCTTTATTGGCATTAAGAGTTTCTTAAACTCTTGACATGTCCACATGTAACCCTCCCCTTTTACCCCTACATAGTGTCGAGATGAGAGAGGATACTCGTAGCCCAACGTATCACCAGAGAGTGGCAGCCAGTGTCGAGGTGAGAGAGGTTACTCGTAGCCTAGCGTATCACTAAAGAGTGGCAACCTTGTGTGTGTCTCCCTTAACTAGGTGATGTGCCTCTCTCTCTCTCTCTCTCTCTCTCTCTCTCTCTCTCTCTCTCTCTCTCTGCCCTTTTCCTTACTTGAGATCTTCTTATACCTTCCCTTTGTAGCTGAAATGAGCTTAACTTTGTTAATGTATTTGCAATGCAAATTTCCTCCCTATTAAGATGCACACCAAAAGTACTATTAAAATCTTCAATTTTAGATCATTTTTTGCTATTATTCCCGCTTTACTTCCCGTTGGTTTGGTTTGAGACCGGCTAATCTAGGCTCTCAATCAATTAGCTTAGGCAAACCCTCTCTAAACACAATTGGCAATGAGTCAATCTATTGCATAGCTCAAATGAATGTGTGTGTGTGTGTGTGTGTGTGAGAGAGAGAGAGAGAGAGAGAGAGAGAGAGAGAGAGAGAGAGACTTAACATCACCAAATAAATAATTGAGTGACAAATACTTTCTAATGAGTTTTGAGAAGGAGAGAGAGGACACACACACACACACACACACACACACACACACACAAAAGAGGAAGGAGATGATGAAATACACATGACACCTAAAAAATGTAGCTGATAAGTTTTGATTCTTTAATACAAGTGCTTACATGCTTCAAGGAGGGAGAGGAGGTGAGATTTTGATTATTGTAGTAATAATCACAATGACCTCAAAATGATATGGTATAGATTGTGTGTAAGGGAATAGTCTCAAGCATGTAAATGGTTGAATACAATGTTATATCTCAAAGAGGAACATGATTTTTAAATTTGGGGAGAGAGGAAGAGAGAGATCAATGATATACATGATTTGAGATCAGAACTTGAATTTGCATCACGTCCTTCAGTTTAGCATAATGGCCAAAGCTCATGCAAAAATAAACAATTGAGCAACTTTCTTTTGCTTTTATTTTATCACATTTTAAGATGCAAACGACACAAAAGTGTAATGAATAACTAGTGTGCACCCTATGAAACTAAGCTGCTTATGCATTGTTGTTGTGATTAGGTGATGTTGTATGCTATTACCATGCTTGTGCACAAAATATAAATAGAGATGCAACAAAGTGAGGTATCTTCATAGCAATATTGATGGAAGGGTTAATCACATTCTTGATATTAAAGAAAGTCTGTTTATCTCTTTGAAACCTTGAATCTCTCTTGATACATTGGAAATTATGAGGCCTAATCTTTTCACAACTCCACTCTTAGACATAAAAAGTTCTTTTATTACATAGTGTAGCAGCTATGAGCCTTTGTCTTTAAAAACTTGTTGAATTACCCACTTTGTACTTTTAGACTTTGTGGCACTTTTGCCAACCCTAGGTAGACCAACAGAAAGAGGTCCCCTCCTACTATATAGGAGGTTATGATGTGCATTACTACCATGACTTGATCACAAGAAAGATGCAAGGATCGAAGTGAGTAAGAAGTGGAGCAGATACATTGTGTTTCCATTGTTGAAACCGATTCTAGAACTCACTCCATTTTTAAAAAAAGTTTTATGATTACATTGACTTCTCTTTGCTTTCATCTCTTCACACCTTGCTAACTTATCTGACATGTATAATAAGCTTGGTAGCATTGCTAGACCAAGCTATACAAAAAGGAAGACACTCTCTCTCTCTCTCTCTCCCACCACCCTCCCCCTTCCCCCCCCTCCCCCCCCAAAAAAAAAAAGAAAAAGGTAGAGCACTCCTAAGTTTGTTGAACAAGGGTTGGCACCTCATGAAAAATGATTTCTATAAGAAACTCCCAAGCTTGGTATCAAAGAATGCTTTGTAGCATCTTACATATATTCATGGTTGTTGAAATCTGTTGAGAGATTGTGCCATGCATCACATTTAGAAATGCAATAGACTTATACATGTAGGAAGGTAATATTAATAGTGTTCTACTTGGAAGACAAGATAATCCTATGAGAATAGAGGGGATTTTCTTTGGCTGCAGCAATGCGCAAATCACATACTAATATATATAGTGAGCAAGCTTAGAAAGTGTGACCATAAAATGCACTTTAACATGTCAAGGAAGAACCATAAAGTTTATAACATTTATCTATGTGTCACCTGTGTGGGGATCTCACAAAGCCTACCATAGGTGCATCTCTAGCTAGTTGCAACAACTTATTGTTGGGTGGGGGCCCCTATTGGAGGGTTTTCTAGAGAACCATATCGACCTTGCGGCGGGTGGTGCATTGGGTTTTATAGGCGTTGCATCCCTTGTTGAGGGGTTGCAAAAGGCTATGGAGATAGGTTTTGTCGTGGAGGGGGCAACCAACTATCTCTTTCTTCTTTGATAGTGCTTGGGGACGAAGATCTGGCTTATTTTTGCTTGCAAAGGAGACCTTCCCTCACGCTCCCCCTTGGGAAGTCAAAGAAGTCCAATGCTCTTTGTGGTTGCAGTACGGCAAGGAGCGGTCCTATGGTAGGAGTTCCCTTCTTGGTGGCGCTATATTGCTATGGACTTTGGTTGTTGCTTTCCTTGCTATTTATTATCGTCATGTTGGTAGAGGTTCAAGTTTCCTTGAGAAGGTGCTTGTCTCACCTCAAGAGCCTATGGAAGGTAGTCTTTAAGTATGGTGTGGTGGTTATAACTACATTACTTCGATGGTCATTGTTGGAATTAGGGTTGCAGGGAGACACACACAACTTTGAGAAGATGAAGAAGCTCAAGGCACACAACACAGAGTAGTATTACTTAGTGTGTAATGGAAAGATAAATTAGAAATGCACGGGGGAAAAAACCTCCTAGTGAGGGAAAAAATGCCCCAATGATCCTAAGTGTGTTCACACACATCACTACCACATATGGATGGTAACAAATCCCCTTGGGAGTGATGCAATGAACAAGAGATAGCACATAGTGTATAAGGAAGTGCCATGCCCTGAGTGAATGATCAATCCACAAAGGGGACTAATCCTGAAGCTTTGTGGAAAGCTTCAAACTTCTCATGAGGCAATGCCTTTGTGAATAGGTCTGCAAGGTTGTCTTGTGTTGGCACATAAGCCAAGTTGATCTCTCCTACTAAGAGTCTCACCTTGACATAGTTATAATGCACCTCAATGTGCTTTGTGCGAGCATGAAAAAATGGGTTCCTTGCAACTGCCAATGTGATCCGACTGTCAATGTAGATGATGTTACCAGTGTCCTATCCAACACCCAAATCAGCCATAAGGCGTCTGAGCCATACACACTCAACCATAGCTATGTAGATTGCCTTGTACTCAGCCTCACAACTAGAAGTGGCTACATTAGGTTGCTTCTTTGTCAACCATGATATGCATGAACTATCGAGCATGAAACAAAAACCACTTGTGCACACTCGCGTGTCAAAACAACTAGCTCAATCAGAGTCCAAAAAAGCATGTAATTTGGTAGCAATGACCCCCCCTAGGGGTAAAACAACCCAAGATACAAAGTTCCACTCAAGTAACAAAAGCTCATCTTGATAGCCTGTCAATGCTTAGACCCTGGGCTATGCATAAATTTGCTGACCTGTGAGAATGCAAACTGAATATCAGGCCTCGTGTTGCATACATAAATAAGGCATTAAATTGCAGTTTCGTAAAGAGTGACAGCAACAGAATCACCAACATTGTTAAGACTCAATTTTAAACTTTTTTCCATGGGTGGCAATAGGTTTGTAATCCTCAAGTCCAAACTTACATAGCAATGTCTCTATGGGAGTGGCAATAGGTTTGTAATCCTCAAGTCCAAACTTACATAATAGAAATGTCTCTATGTAACTTGTTTGACACAAGGAAATTATCACCATCACACTGCTTAAATTGTATATCCAAGTAATGATGCAATAGTCCCAAATCTTTCATCTTGAAAGTAGCATTCAAATCAACCTAAAATTTAGCAATATCGTACCAATGATCAACAAGTAATGATGCAGCTGTCCCAAATCTTTCATCTTGAAAGTAGCATTCAAATCAGTCTTAATTCACCAATATGTGCCTTATTTGGACCAGTGATCAGCAAATCATCCACATTTAGAACAACAATGAGAAGTACATCACCCTCACACTTTACATACAAAGTGCTTTCTGTTGATGGTTACAAAAGCCTTGTTTAACCAAATGAGTGTCAACTTTCTCATACCAAGCATGAGGAGATTGCTTCAAAATATAGAAAACCTTTGTACATTGCATACTACCCTTTAATGACAAAAGCTCGAGGCTGCGTTACATAAACTTCCTCAAATGTGTCACCATTCAAGAAAGTAGTAACATTATCTAATTGATGTACATCCCATTCAAAATGAGATGCCAATGCACATAGAAAATGCACAGTAGTCATATGACAAGTGGGAGCAAAAGTCTCTTCATAATCTATGCCTTTTTGCTGTGCATAGTCTTTTGCAACAAATCAAGCCTTATAGCAATCAATCTGACCATCCAACTGGTGTTTCAACTTGTAAACCCACTTTGTACCAATGGCCTTTTTGCCAAGAGGCAAATCACATAAAGTCCGTGTGTCATTTTCTATAAGTACATCATATTTTGATTGCATGGTAGCCATCCAATTTTTACAATTTTGTGCTTCATCAAAAGATAAAGGTTCCTCTACGTCACATAAGCTAGAAACAACCAGCATAACCATACGATGCATAAGATACATGGCAAGAACCTGAACGAGTACGACTAGACAAAGGTGCATTCAATTTACTATCACACAAAGTATATACCAACCATTTTGGCATACCTCTAGCTTGCTCATTCTCATTCCTTTCCACATCAACTACATCATGTACATCTACCTCAAAAATAGGATGATCCGTAGCATTTTTAGAAACCCCCATAGGTTGTGTGTTTGCCTCATTGGAATGTACATTCAAGTTTCCACCACTCAAAAGAGGCAACAAGTTGTCGTAAATGTCCAATGAGCTCACATTATTGTCTCCAATACATGAGATCAAAGGTTGAACACAATCTTCCACAAACACAACCTCACGTGAAACTAATATATGCTTCATTCGTAGATTGGTATAACCTGTAACCTTTGCTTTCAATACTATAACCAACAAAAATGCATTTGACAACCTTATCATCCAGTTTCCTATGCTACATTTGTGGCAGGAAAGCCTAAGCCAAACAACCAAAAATACGCATGTGATCAATAGATGGCTCTCTATAATGCCATGCTTCATATGGATTCATAGATTGCAAAGCTTTTGTAGGACACCTATTAAGTACATAAGTAGCACACATGATGGCTGTAAGCCAAAATGAATGTGGTATATCTTGAATACTGACCATACATCGTGCCATCTTTGTAAGCGACCAATTTTTTCTTTCAGCAACACCATTTTGTTGAGGTGTGTACGGCAATGTACGTTGGTGTTTTATCCCACAAATAGAAAAAAATTCATTAAACTCATGAGACATATACCCCCTCTCAATCTAAACGGAGGGTGCCCATATCACATTTCCTAAGTTACACACACACACACACACACACACACACACACACACATATATATATATATATATATATATATATATATATATATATATATATAGAGAGAGAGAGAGAGAGAGAGAGAGAGAGAGAGAGAGAGAGAGAGAAGTTGCATCTCCTTATGGGCCTCCATTTGCCCATAAGAAGAGTAAAATTGACGAAGGAAGATAGTGAGGTGACCAGGGGGCTTAACGTCAGTATGCATGCATGTGTGTGTGTGTGTGTGTGTGTATTGTTCTTGTATTAATAAAAAGAACATGATGTTCATAAGACAATTGGCTTTAGATAATTGGACGAAGGTTTGTAAAAAAATGATTCAATCTTAGATTCACTTTGTACAATATAATAAGAATGAGGCATCATTCCAATGATTCTATACAAAAGTAATACAGCTCTAGAGGTTATCCAGATTGACCCAGCAGAGATCTTCAAAGTCAGACATCAGGTAAGCCAAAATACTTTTAAGTAAAGATAGTATTCTCACCTATATCCGTATAAACAAGACAACACATTTGTTAGCCTTGAATATGTACTATAGGTGTCAATGAACCTATTAGTTGTTATCCTTGTCCTACTTAAGATTATTGAAACTACTATCCAATTTTTTTTTATGTATGTGTGGATTTTGTAATCATCAGAAGGCTATCACCCCTTCTAATTCAAGTGGCATAATAGTTGGTATTTTACAAGTTGTATTTTATTTATAGTCATTTTCCAAGTTTACAAAAATCCAAGTTAATTATAAAGATTATCTTTCCTTTTGAAAAAAATTGTATTATGTATCTAGAAAATCCTTTTTTTAGTTTTAGGCCACAAACTTGTCCCATTATCTTGCCAAAACATCAATATTAAAAAGCTTGTAATGATTTAGTAATACCCATGAGTTAGAAGCTAATGATGGCATCATTTTAATGATCCTTGTAAAGTTGCATGTAAGTATGCTCATTTTTTTTCAAGTACATAATCATAGAGAGTCAAAACTCCCATCATTAAACCACCCAGTTATGATCCAGCACAAAGCATAAAGTCGGCTTACAATAATTCAAATTTCAGCAAAGCATCATCTTGGGGATTCATGAATTTTATCAAAAGATCAAGCTAGACTAATATGTAAAACAAATACCATAAGTGCCCCATATCTATAGGAATATCAGATGAGAAGTATGATCCAAAGACCAATATGTACTAAACTTTGATATTTTTGAACCAACAAAATCCAAAGAAGTATCATATTAGAGCAGCATCAATAAGCCATTTAAAATCTAGCTAATAATCCAAGATTTATATCTAGTGTTTCTAGGCAAGAAACCAAAGTAGTTTTCAAAATAGGAGTAAGAAAGAATACAAGCCAATCAAAGGTCAAAACCCCATCAAGGATAAACCTGGTCAAAGATGAATTTCAACCTAGAGAAAGTCAAGTTGATCCAATAATTGCAAGCACTCAAGACAACTTAGTATTCCCAAAATTTCACCATATCATAGTAATAAAGTACTATCAAAGTCAATATTTAAACCAAAAAACCAAGCCAATAACCATTGAATATTAATTATATTTCCATGCCACACTTATAAACACCAAACCCCAATTATAGCACAGCCCATATTGGTCCCAACCATCAATTATATCGAAGCAAAAATCATTAGTACATTAAACAATTTCCAATTTTTATGTATGTTCAAATCATCAAGTCAATACTCCAAAGCATAACTCCTAGTGCCTATTCTAATATGCAAGCATAAATAGTTTAGATAAACCAATGATGCAACAAATTTCCACAAAGGTGAGTATTTTCCATACTCAAGATGTTAGCAAACGACTGAACTAGAATAGATTGGGTGAGAACAATATATAACAAGTGATGCTGCAGTGTTTTCAACTAGATCCAAGTTAAAGCCAACAATGTTATGCCATAGAAAAAGTAGCACAACACTCCTCACATTCACACTCAACAAGGCTAAGTCGACAGATTTGTGCAACAATAAGAATTATAGAACCTTTTTTGACATCAATTGCAAGGCTAAGTGAGGGAACAAATCTCCTCACCATTTTATAGCAGCGTGGAGTGAGTGCTGGGAATCAAATAATGTTTGCATCCAAAACCTCGACAAGCTCAACATCATTCACAACTTCAAGTGTGTGGGGAGACCCTCTCAAGGTGACAACTTAGCACATCTATACATGAACTTTGGAAGCATCAATCCAGGACATCAGAGTCAGACAAAGGCATTGGCACTTACATTGAAAAGAGGATCTTGCTGACAAGCTTGAGGGGAAAAGTAAAGTTGATGTTCACGGGGAGGGGAATGGAGAGAGCTTTTGGAGGGAGCTTTGAAGGGATCTTTCTCTAAGCCTTTCACTCACTGGCATAGTGTTTAAAAGAAAAAAAGCTTTCCGCACCTATTTGGAGAGAGCTTTTTGGAGGAAGCTTTTTTTTTTGTTATTTCACAATCCAGTAGAAGATTCAAAGTAACATGTGCATAGGAGCAAAACTTTCTTTTTCATGAGTGGAGCTATCAAATAAATCCACCATTGTCACATTTGACCTTGAGGACATATCCACACCCATTTTTGTGACCAACAAAAACTTTGGACAAAGTTGAATCCAATACAAATTGAAACGCTTAACTTTGGACAAGGTTGAATCCAATACAAATTGAAACGCTTAACTTAATGTCACAGCATCTTTCACCTGAGTCTGAATGTCATTATCCGTAGTGGAAATGATGACAAACATCTCATTGTTACTACAACCCCCATAATCTATAGGATTGACCATGGCAAATCCTGCAGGGCAATCAAGCAACAAAGGTTCACCGCTAATAGTATTCAAGAACAAACTCACCTTACATGAAGAAGAAGAAGCCATCATTGGTAGAATTTTCTAGAGCTTAGTGGCTATTTTAGCTGACACCCTAGCCTATATTTATAGACAATCGACACACCCAAATACAGACAATGAATCTCTCTCTATGTTACCCTATCATCAAGTAAATCTTGGAGAAAAGCCTTGTGGTTAATGACTTTATGTAGGTGACATACATGCATACCCAAGACGGTCTAGAGCGTCTTTTTGAAATAGATTAAATGCTTCAAAGCTTCCTGTCCTTGCCTATGGATTCTTGCGGAAATGGTCGAGATACTTAAGGGCTTTGTGTCCTCGCCATTGTTCGCTTCACAATTCTAGAGTATTTCACTTGGAACAAGGAGAGAGCTATTTAAATGGATATATTACTCTAGTGAAGTAAAGCTAGCCTTAGAGTGCATAAACCATAGTCATGGACCATAATTGAAGAGGGGGCGAGGGGGCACCTTTTTCTCGTAATTTGACTTGTGAGAAAGTTCCAAAAACTAGATTAAGCCACATGGCATGGTAGTGGGAGAATCGAGAAGGAATATTTGGAGGTGGTTCCATGAGAAAACTCCAAGAAATGGGAATGGGCTTAAACAAGGTTGTCCGACCCTTTCATGAGATGGATAAGAAGGTAGGGGCTGAAATAAGGAGGGGCAAAGTACAAGGATGTGGAAATTGGCATAATGATCGCAAGGAGGGGGGGGGGGGGGGGGGGGGGGGGGTGTGTCAATGTGAAAGCGGGAAGCCCAACAAGTCAAAGTGAGGTGGAGCAGCAGGATGACATGGACGGTTAAGCATGTTGCATTGCAAGCAGTGCACGCGCATGAGTTGGGAGCAAGTGGTTAATCTTACTTGTTGTGAATAATAATCTAGGATTTGCAGAGAGAGAAGAGAGAGATCTACAAAGGCTTAAATTAGATTTGCAAAGGTCAATTAATGTCATATTATTATTAGTTTCATAACATAATTGAGCTCCAAAAATAAACTTGCAGATTATTATTCCCTTTTGAGACGTTGCTCCCTGGGAGCTTGGGAAATCTTGTGCCACCAAAATACCCTAGTATTTATTTCGGTTGGATTGTTCAAGATTTTCTATTCAATATTCCTTTTTTACAATTGACATCCGTTTATGAGTGCTTAGCATAAAACTGGACACCAAATACTTCTCCAAAAAAGGCAATTATGTCTAACACTAATGAAGCAATTCATCTCCATTAAAGCCTAGATAACCAGCTCCACTTTTAGTTTTAGCATCTTGTATTGATAGAGTATGTGACCACGATTTTTTTTTTTTTTGGTGCAAAACTCACAATTGTGAGTGAATTATATTAAACAACTCAAAAAATTACAAGGTCTTGCCATGCTTGTGTTGAGCCATGACATCATCTAGGGACCATGATTACATCGGCTATCAGGGCAGCCATCCCAACCAACTCGCCCCCTTATCCTTGATACAAAAGGTCCATAATCATGTTCTTCTGAGATCTTTAAATTACCGATAGCCAAGATTTTCCCCCATCCTAGGCATACCCTCTACTGACAATAATAAGGCACAAGTAGTCCTAGACCAATCCTAAAAAATCGAACCTATATAATCTAGGGAGATCCTCGAACGCCAGCTCTACAAAATCCCTCTCTCTCCAAAAAAAAGCCGATAATGAGACTGAAGTTTACATGGCAACATGACTCTCTCTCTCTCTCTGTCTCTCTCTCTCTCTTTCTCTCTCTCTCTCTCTCTCTCTCTCTCTCTCTCTCTCTCTCTCTCTCTCTCTCTCTCTCTCTCTCTCTCTCTCTCTCTCTCTCTCGGTAAGCACATTAAAAAAACCAATAGTCCGGAGATTTCGTTTTGTTCTCCCACCCCCTTGAGGGCTTGGCCTTCCCCCATACCCCCACCTTTCTCTGTGCCTACGCTCCCCACCTCGCTTAGCCTTGCCCCTCCTACCCTATTCACTTCATCTCACTGCGTACGATCTTGACACCCATGAGCAGCACCTTGTCAGTCTTCAACTTCCTTCTTTCTTTTGGCAATGCAACTCTAACTCAACTACTACTATACATCTGTTAGCCGTTGAGAGCCCCCTTCTCCTACTTTTCTGCTGGCCAGCCATGCCCTACGCGTGCCCTCCCGTGCCCTTCCCATCTTTTCTTGCCTTTCTACCTATCATCGTGAGATGTTCTGCCTTTGTCTCTACCTCGGACCCCTCCCTTCGCGCTGTCAACCCCTTGAGCTCATTTTTTGCACCTTTGTGCATGCATTTCTGCACCTCTAAAATGCATATGTATGTCGTCATTTTGGCACTTTCAACTCCCAACTCCCCTCCCCCCACCCTTCTCACCACGGGCCACCACCCGCCTCTAGTTGCCTTCCCATTACCTAAGGTGTCAACTCCTCTTGAAAAATCCCATAGTTTGCGTCCACCTGCAGAAACCCCAACTTGCCGAGTGAGGAACTTAAACGAGTAGTCTATGAGGTGAACAAGCAATCCAAGGAGTGAGCACTAGTGCTCATAGTAGCAAGTGTCCAATCTTTTTGTCTCTCACGCGCGCGTAGGTGCGCGCGCTCTCTCTCTCTCTCTCTCTCACACACACACACACACACACACACACACACACACACACACACACACACACACACACACACACACACACACACACACACCCACACACACACACACACACACACACACACACACACACACACACACACACACTCTTGAGATTGGTGGGCGATAGCACCTAGTATTAAGAAACACGAGAGAGAGAGAGAGAGAGAGAGAGAGAGAGAGAGAGAGAGAGAGAGAGAGAGAGAGAGAGAGAGAGATTCATTATTATCCTTGAAGGTAAGATATGATCCATGGGACTGAGAAAATGGGCATAACAAAGGCATTCTTCTGACGAAGAGGGTATCGAGTTTTATAGTTTTACAACAAGCAAAGGCAGGTGTGGAAAAAAAACGGGGGGGGGGGGGGGGGGGGGAGGAAGATGGTTGGGGGCATTTATAACAAAATTGCAACACATGTCGCATATAAGATTGAGGTGGCTACTATGAAAAGAGGGGGAGTATACAAGAGGATGGTAAGGGGCTTTTTTGGCCCGAAACTCCTCAATGATGGCTTTACCGCCACGATAGACAACCCATTTACCTGCAGCCCGTGCTTCTCTTACCTTTTGTAGCTCTTGTTTCTTTATCTTGAGTTGCATGGGCATGAGAGCTTCACTCATCCAAATTGTCGTGCCCTTTAGTAGACGAGTTTGATTTAGAAGTGCTGTGTGATCCTCTTTAGTTTTGAAGACAAGGCTTCCTTGGTTGTTGCGACGGTCACAATGTATGCACTCAATGGTGGAGGCATCAAACTTGATGGGTTGGATGGCCTCGTTGAGCTTGACTAGAGTGGCAGAGAAGTTGTCCCCCTCTTTGCACCAAGTAGAAGGCAAGCCACCGATGCGAACGGTCAATGCAAGAAGAACTCCTCCACTTTGGAGGGGACGACAACAATGTTTTCTTGAATTTGAGTGGCTAAAGATGCCATGTTTTTTGTAAATGTATGCTCTACCTCCATAGTTTTGGCTAGAATGCGGTATGTGTCTATTGTTTTTGCGATTTGAGAGATGGAAGCCGGGCTTTCAGGGCGACGAGGTGTATCTTGAGCTCTCCATTCTCTGCTTTCAACTACTTGAGTTGAGCTTGGATACGATTGAATGGGTCCACCCGAGGGGGAGTCACAAAGGATTAGGTTCGTCTTGCTGTCGGGGAGAGGATGGGAGGGATGGAGAAAGTGATTGTCTATATGAAGCTCTATTTTTTTACTACATTGAAAATTCAAATTGATTGTGTTGCTTTTTGATTTTTTGAGGGTGACTCTCTCTCTCTCACTCTCTTTATATATATATATATATATATACATATATATATATATCACACACACATCCACGAGTGGGCGCTAGCGCTTGAGTAATGAAGCAACTCATCTCCAAAGCCTAGATAACCAACTTAGCTTTTAGTTTTAGCACACATACACACACACATCCACATCCACGAGTGGGCGCTAGCGCTTGAGTAATGAAGCAATTCATCTCCAAAGCCTAGATTATCAACTCAACTTTTAGTTTTAGCATGTTGTAGGCTATTGATAGACAATCAGTCTTCTTATGAAAAGCTACATATTTTTTAATCTTTAGAGATGTATTTTGGGAATTTTGGAAAATTTGAAGGGCATTTTGGGAATTTATGACAAACTATTGGGGGTATATTGCGAATTTGTGAAATTTGAGGGGTATTTTGGGAATTTTTGCAGATTAGAGGGGTATTTTGGTAATCTTCCCTTAGAATTATCATCGAGGTGAGATGCTTTTATTCAAGGTAACTCTCTCTCGCTCTTTGCCAAAAATGATAGAGAGAGAGAGAGAGAGAGAGAGAGAGAGAGAGAGAGAGGAAGATCTAGATAGATAGATTTCATTATCGTCCTCGGAGGTCAAATATGAACTATGGGACCAAAGTTACATGTCATGTAGTATGTGTGTGGCTGATGAGTGACTCTTGATGCTCAAAAATTGTGCTAATGCGAGTCGCAATGGAGAGCCCATACTATGTGGCTAGGAGAGGAAAGTGTGTAGGTCTTAGTCACGGCTGAAAATGTGAGAGAACCAAGTTCGGATGTGACCAAAAGCTGAGCACTCTCGTAGTGTGTGGTACTCAGACTCTCGAACTTGCAATGAGCATAATGTGCACAATTGATTTGACTCTTTTGCATCGCCCCAATTCCCTGTCTCGCATCGAAGGGAATGGGAGCTAAGCCAAATGGCTGCAATAGTGCATACCGTCGACAAGGGGACAGGCTCAAGCAGTAAGTGTGAGTACTGTTTCCTCTTTCAGCAAAGAACATGGTTTTGTAGTTGGGGGCAATATGGGTGGAAGGGACAGAGAGAGGGTTTGCCTATATAAAGGCATTTAAAGCAATTTTTTAAAACTCAATTTACAATTATTATCGCGTGTGACACTTTTGTTCAAGGTAAGTCTCTTTATTTCTCTCTCTCTCTCTCTCTCTCTCTCTCTCTCTCTCACACACACACACACACACACACACACACACACACACACACACACACACACACACGCACACACGCACACACGCACACACACACACACACACACACACACGTGCAGCCAAGTGTGGGTGCTAGCGCTTGGTTTACCCTAAACAATATAGAGATGTTGTGCATTGCCGCGCGGGGGGGGGGGGAGAGAGAGAGAGAGAGAGAGAGAGAGAGAGAGAGAGAGAGAGAGAGAGAGAGAGAGAGAGAGAGAGAGAGAGAGAGAGAGGGTGGGTGGGTGCCAGGGAGATTGGAAGGGAGAGAGCGAGAGAGATAGAGGGGTTTGAAGGAGGAGAGAGATAGGGGGTTGAACAAGGGAGAAAGGGTAAGAGAGCCTGGTTTGATTTGCTACAAGGGGATGATTGGACAAAAGAGGAGGATGTACACCTATGCGAGGTACAATTTTTGACCAGACTATGCACTATTTTGGAAATGCAAGCCCATCAATTGAGAGAGATGCATGAGCGAGACAAGAGACATCCAGATGAGGTGGAGCATGCCATGAAGACAACATCTCTTTTGGAACCGCATCCAAACATTGTGGAGTTAGATCCACCGGCCCGTGACTTAGAGTAGATATTTCAAACATCACCTCACATTGTGTGGACACTGATATTTTTTGTAAACCATTATAAACAATCGACTGCTTTTGCTTATTCTCAAGTACTCTGATCTTGTAAAGAAGTGGTTATTTTCTATTCATGTAACCCTATCCATGAGCTATGAGAGAGATATGCGGACTTGTCTGATCTGGTGATTAAGTGGTTTTTTTTCTATTCTTGTAACTCTTTTCATGAACTTGCAGTCGTTGTGGTTGTCCTTTCTTGGTAGTGTAGCTTACCACTTGCAAGTTCTCAACTCTCACATCGTGATTCGTCTGCCACTTTATATCGATGTCTGTTGATGTGACAATACAATTTTGGGTAATGTACTACTGCGACATTTACCGAAATGCCATGAAAAGAAGCACATTGCTTGTCATTTAAAACTGAGCACATCAGCTTGGCTTTACACGCTACCCACCATTACATCGTTGCTCTTTCATATGTTTGACTTGCTATTAACTTGACCTGCTATTAACCTTAATGATGAAGGCACAACATCGCGGAATAGTAACCGGTTGTTCTAGTTAGATAATAGTAAAGCATGGTTACATGACCTTGCCCTAAATCATTGTGGAGAATTGATATTAGAGAAACTACTAAGAAAAACAATAGCAGATAGATCATGTACCATCTTACTAACACTCACATTGGCAACATCATGCCAATTGAGGTGTGTTTTTCTCTCGGGGGGTTCACTATGTGTAAAACTACCATATCACGTGCATTCAGGACATGTTTGTAAAACCCCTTATCTATAAATTTTGTTAAGAATATAATGTACCCTTTTCTTTTAAAATCTATAAGTTTTTTTCAAATTTGAAAAAATAATGCCCTTTTGTATATATATTTCTGTAAGTTTCAAGAACTTTAAATACTCTTCTGTTGAACTCATGTGATAGGTTACATTTTTATTAGGTGACCTCCCCGGGGTTTTTCTCTCTTGAATTGTTAAGTATGTCTCCCGCTCCCCTGCTATGTGCATTGCATCCTTTAATGATTGAAACATGCACACATGCTTTGTCTTTGGCTAACCTCTAAAATTTTCCAAATGCTACATCATAGAAGTTCTATCCAGCACCATTTACTTTGATGCTTATTTTGTGGAATCAAAAGCCATATAATGCTCTTTCATGTGAAACATATACATTTATCTTCATATGTACATTGTAGCTTGTGTGCAAACACATTCTTAGAAGTGCACATAAGACCTCCAACCACCCAACTTGCACTCTATAGTAGCGTTTGTTGATGTGGAGGCACAGTTTTGGGCGACATTAATCAACATTTGGTGGAGGAAGCTTTTTGCATAAGATTAGGGAATCCAACACAAAGTTCATGGAGGGAGCTTTTTCAGTAAATTTGCCAACCGGTCCATTTTCCATGAAAAGCTCCCTCAAAAATCTCCTTCCGTCCCCCTACTCAATGTTCACCTTAGCATTGAATTCACATAGTATTTGCAGCACAAGTCAAAATATTCAGAGCTGCATGTCCAATACATGCATGAGGAACAAGGGAAGACAGTGAGAAAACGTCACACAAATAACTCCACATCATTTCCCACGCCACCAACCTTAAAAACCGTAAGAGAAGTATCCCACCAAGGTGTTAGGTAAATAATCAAGGTAATCACTATTAGACAACATAAGCATCAACAACATTATGCATGGCATAAGCCCAATTCATCCATGCAGGTAATGAGTTATGGTAATCATCGTCAAAAAAATATAACCATCAATTCCAATAATTATAGCATAAGCAAGGGTAGTAGCCATAAGGTTATGTTACAAAATAGTATACCCATTAGCTCATCTTTCACAATAGAGCCAAATTCTCCCATTGAGGAAATACCAAGGTAAATACTCCAGGGAATTATCCACATGATAATATAACCACTAGCTCTATCAAGCATATTAATAGGCAACTAGAATAGCTGCAAGATAGCAAGCATACACAACTTCTTAACCAAAGTGCAAAAATGGGCTAAGAAACTTAGCAGATTGTAACCAAATGTAGCACTCAAATCCAAGTAAATTGACAAGGTGACTCGGTTAGGAGGTCGTAAATTGAAATGATTTAAAATCAAAGAAACCACATGTTGGGGGTCCCATCGTTGCAATAGCTCCAATGACCAACGGAATTATCAATCCGGAGGGATGAGCTACACGACTAGGGCATGGAAACACTCACACGATTAGTGAGCTAATCGTGGCAACACAAATGGTTCACTCTATGAGGTGAGCTTCTCAGCCTATGGAGGAGCTAAGCTGCAATGAAGGGAAATCTCCATATCCACTTCTCTTCACCTCTAATCAACCCAATCACACACACTACGATTGCAAGACGCACACAACACTAATCCTATCATGCAACACACAAATCACAAGCACACACACATAGATCTATCGAACACTACACTCCAACCAATAAAACCTACATGCACACACAAGCAAAAGAGGGCAATCACACAAGATTAGAGAGGGATTAACCACTAATTAGTTAAGATCTAGCTAATCTAAGCATCATAGGCAATCATAAGAAGTATGAGAGAGGCATAGTAAAAGAGAATGAATCATTGATTAGTGTTAATCAAGTCTCATGAGCAAGGAGAAGCTCAAGGACTCCATAGCCACACACCTCCAGAGCTCTCACCAAAGAGTGCTCTCCACAAATGACTTGAGAACCTTAATTTCTTTTACACACTGCTTTATATACATAGGTTAAAAATATGCAATGTCCGGGTGCCCAAGGCCTTTAGGGCTCACCACTCACTGAATCTGCAACCTAGGCACAGTAAGTGACCTATTCTTTACAACTTGGAACTCCCATTGAGCCCGTAACACATTAAAATATTACAATGGCTTGAAATAATTCGGGAATTTACAATACATGACCATTTTGGGAAAACGTGAAAAATGTGTAACTCCAATATTTACTGCTTCTATGTATTCATCCTCGATGTGCATCCGTACGTATTTGGTCTT
Source organism: Adiantum capillus-veneris (assembly GCF_014529385.1). Lineage (NCBI taxonomy): Eukaryota > Viridiplantae > Streptophyta > Polypodiopsida > Polypodiales > Pteridaceae > Adiantum > Adiantum capillus-veneris. Next base: position 21,558,518 of record NC_140959.1, read on the forward strand.
TAGCAGATTCTGTTAACTGATGTTGACTTACTTAACATTCCCTCCTTCCTATTTTAGTGCCCGTCCTTGGGCACTGTCGAAAAGTGTCCTTGGAGGCTGTGGAAGGTTTTTGATTGGTTGTTGATGGGCTGATTGTCTTCATTTGTCATTGAATTTGTTGATGAGGTTCAATTTGTTGCAGCATCTTCATCGGTCCAAATATGTCTGATGTGAGAGATGATGTTGCATTTGTCCATTGTAATAGCATAATGATAAGGCTTCTGTTTATTTATGAAAAGTATATACAAGGGAATTAGAATGATGAGGTTCTAAATTAGGGTCTAATACCTGGATGACCAAAGGGAAAAAACCCAGTGGGAAAAAAGTGCCTTTGGGATACGCGCATTATTGGAGTACTTATTAGCATGGAAAATATTAATAAAGTACTCAAGGGATTATTTACTGATAGATATGGAATTAAAGAGGTAGCAAATATGAAAGGGTAGCATGATGGAACATGGGTTTGTTTGTTGTAGTCCACTCAAGGTGCATAGATGGAAGCAAAAAAGAATGTCTAATGCATATGTCCAATGATGGGACATCCTATTTATGCATACACAAAAATGCATGGGAAACAATATGTTGTGCAAGAGAGATTATGAGGGGTTATTCAAAAAGATGGTGTAGCTATAAAAGCATATGACATGGCTTTGCAAGCTGGCACCCCTTTAAGAATAGTTTTTGTTGACGAGGATATGTGCTCTCATCTTACTATGCATTGTGCGTGAGTGTTGGACTCTATGACACTCCACCAATTGTAAATTAATAGACTTTGACTCTTATGCTCATCTCATCCAGCATGAGTAACATGACTTTAGATATGCTCAACTCTTCCAGCTTGAGCGTATGCCTAATAACTATGACTCTTAGCACAAATTTTAATATGACTTGAAGCTTTGGGAATAATGCTTTGCTCATTTTATGGCTCAGCAGCCCGACTTTGACTATGCCAAAGAGTGTTTTTTGCACCCTGGCGACTTGACTTTTTACATTCTTGTGCTTACTACAAACATTTCTTCAGGTAAAAGTAAGCTTGAATCCTCAAAAAGAGGATTAGTGAAGGACCAAGTTGGCATTGAAGGTTTCTTTTGCCAAACCTGTTTTATCTTCTTCTAATCTGCATTCTCATTGGTTGGGTTGTCCTTCTCTGATTGTGAAGACTCCATTATCTGTTTGATTCTCCAAGTAGGCCTGTTGATAGGATCCTGTCTTTGATGTTGTTGTAGGCTTTTGTTGATCATTGACATTTGAATTTTGACTAGGAGCATTGGAAGACTTAGGAATCCAAATGGAGTTGACTTTGCTTTGTTCTAGGTCTTGTTGAGTTCTTGAGATCTTCATGCAAGCTTGGTGTAGTTGCAGTTGGCTTGTGGATGAATGGTAGCCAAATCTTTGTATAGCCTGTGTAGAATCCTTGTCCAAGAGGAACATTCTTTGAGATCTAACTTTGTTTTGTATCCTCTTGAGAGTTGTGGTAGACTTCAACATCTTTCGATGTTGTTCTGTTGTATATGTGCTTCTTAGGTATCCTAGGATATTGTCGAGGTGGATACCTTGTGGGCCTTCTTTCATGGGAGGGACTTGACGTTACTTCATATGCTCTCACCTACGGTTTTGGAACCATATATGTCGGTTACCTCCATAGTACCCCTGTTCCTTTAATGTCCATTGTGAAGCTATCCACCCCATGTGTTTGTCTTTTTGTATTGATTTCCCGTCCTTAATCCAAACTGGATCATTGACTTTGACTAACTGCTTGGAACAAACACTTGCTTGACTTTCCTTGGCTTTCTTAACTACTTTGGATGATATATCTTTGATTTTTTGGGTGTCTCCTTAAAGTTTTTAGTTGGTTCAGCAATTGACTTGAAGTTTTGAAAGCTTGACTCACTTGAAGAAGCTGATCCATGAGGGTTCTTTAATGTAGAGGCATATACTATCACAACTTCTTTACTAGTCGGTGGAAGGTCCACTTTAGCTTTACCTTTGTTTGCTGATTCGACTGGCACTGTCTGATTTATTTTTGGGCTTCCTATTTCTTCTTGGTTGTTTACAACTCCATTCTTCTTAGCTTCTAGCTTTGGTGGCATTCTCTACTCAATAGCTATTGTGGTTGCCCTTCGCTCTGTTTGATTTGCACTTGTTGTTGCTTGATCTGCTTTTAGCTCTTCTGAAGTTTTGATTGATGGATATGAATCATCTTCGATAAGATCTGCGTTGATATCGATCTCCATTTTAATTGTACTTGAGGACTTTGTGTTGTTGTCCGTGGGTGACCCGGGGCAGTCACTTATCAAAAGACCCCTATATCACGTGCGTTCAAGAGGTAATTAATAATACCCCAATATACATACTATACTTACACTATGAGCCTATTTAAAAAACCCCCACCCCCCTCTGTATGTATACATTTTTATACATTTTGGTCTTTTAATAATCCTCTCCGGTTAACTCACGTGATATCATACACATTCTAAAAAGTGACCGCCCCGGGGTGGGTGACCAGTCTTGGTCTTCATTCTTTGATGCCTGTGATGACTCTATCATGTTTATATTCTGTATCTCTAAACATTATCTGGGCCATTGGCATTCCTAATATGATGTCGTTTGGCGTATCTTTTGCTGTGATCACATAGAATTGAGCTATGATGATCTGTGAACTTACTTCAATGGTGGTGAAGATGGTTCCCCAACATTCTGCTCGTTTGTCTCTTGATATGTCAATGAATTCAGGAGCATCTTCTAGTTGTGGTTGGCCAAATCTTTTCCAAGTGCGAAAAGACATGAGGTTCTTATCTAACTGAAAATCTAGCTTTACTTCGCTTGACAGCTTTTCTTCATTTTCATTGGTGATGTTGCACTTGATCTTCTTAGGATTCGTGTCTGAATTGACTGATTTTGCTATGGCAACATCCTTTGGTTGAACTTTATCTGCATTCTCTTTGCTTTGACCACCTGCTTTAATCGATGTTGACTCCATTGGCTGTGATACTGCACTTTTTGTTTGCAATTGTGAGCATTGTCCTCCTGCATCTGGGTAACCTTTGACCTTAATAGATCCATTGTACTTTTTGGTAGAATTTGTCTCTTCGGAGGAGATTTTTGTGGTGATCTTTTTATATCCTTCTGGACTTTAGCTTTTATTGACTTTCACTTTTCTATCACCTGTTGTGGAACCTTGAGGTTTTGCATCATCCTCAGATAGTCTTTGACTTCATTTGGGCCATCCATAGGGGTTTGTACAAGATCATGATCTTGCTGGTATTCATTACCATATGCATCTTGATATGCATATGTGAGCTTGATCACATGTAACTGTTTGAACACTATGGGCTTTGTCGGCTTTTGACTCTGACTTGTGGAGATCAGCTAAAACTTTTGTCCTTGATGATTTTCATAGAAGCATTTATCTGTAGATTCTGATGGAGCCTCGGTCAATTGGAAACTTCCAACAACCATATGGTCTTTCAATGGTTTTTTCTTTGAAGGGGTTCTAATTGGTGTAGCATTTTCTGGTACATGAACTGAGCTTGATGGATTTATAGCTCCCCCCTTCCTAGGGTTATCACTATAGCCTGCTTCATTGTAAGAGTTCAGAATTGTTTGGCTCTGATTTAGTCTCACCTTTTGGGACTGTGAAGGTACACTTTGGGTAGCACTGTTGACATTTGGCATCTGTAAACCTTATACATAGTTTCCTATGTATCTCCTTGAAGCATGAAAAATTATTCCCCAAGTTAAGCTATAAATAGCATTATCTTTGCCCTGATATTGTCTATCCCATGGGTATCCTATGATATGAGCTTCTGTGCTTTCAGGACCCAAGGCATCATAGATGCTAGACTCCCGTCTATACCTACGACTGTTTTGGTCAAAGTATATGTTTGTTTAGTCACAACATCGAAGCTTGATTTCCGATGGAAGAGAGTTTGGCTCTGAACAAATTTCTGAGTTCACTCGGGTAATATCCTTCAGCTCTAGAGAGGATGGGCTATAATAGATTATTTCCTCTGAAATGAACCATCCTTTCTGATCTATCAGTGGACGCACCTCTATGAGCTGGTATGTGGGCCGTTCAAACACTGGTTGATCCTTTTTGTACAGTTGTCCTTTTTGGTCTACATAGTGTGCGTATGAATGATGCGTACCATACAAAGCTAACATCATTCTGTTTGATATATCCCTTAGACTTGTGAATGATTGCACACTTGTGTCAAGGGATGCAAAATCATTTGCAAATTTAACACTCTTCTCAACCTTTGGTGATATCTCGACACCTTGACTGAATTCATGCAGGAATTTGTTGTTCAAAGAATCAATTTTAAGCTTTTCAGGTGCCTATGCATTTTTATGCTCATTTTGAACTTGCAATGTTTTTACTCGTGCTTCTAATGGTAATGCAGAATCATCTGATTGCAATAAAAGTGACAAGTCAGTTGCACTTACATCGAGATTCGCATTTCCAATTTTCTCTGTACCTTGCTTGGCAGTTGATGTATCCCCGTTGTCAGGATTTCTTGGACAATCTTCAAAAAAATGTCCACCTTTTTGTCCACAATCTGAGCAATATGCCATGACTAGTGGTATTTCATCTAGCTCGATCATGTCAAGCTCTTGCTGAGAAGCTTCTGCTTCTGTGCTTGCCAAATTGTCGGCATATTTTTTTAAAACACTGAGCATCAAGCTGTAGACTGCTCCATTTTGACCTTTATACTGTCTTTGGCTCGGTTCTCCAATTAGACTGGCTTTAATTGGATCTTGCAATTCTGGCTCTCGACTGTAGATTTGACCACTGTAATTCATGTACAATGACGCTGATTGCATATGCACTAAATGGATGCTTTGCGGACTAGTGCAGATTTCTGGATTTACACTTGGGTTGATTTTTTGCACTTCTATCTGCATTTCATCTATGAGCTTACAATACCTGGCTCCATTGAAGTCTGTGAACATCTGGGAGTTCTCTGAATCTGGCTTTACTCTGATCAGTAGGATCTTGGTTCCTGTGTTGCTTTTACTGCTCACCAAGTATCTATGGCCTTCTGTATCTGCATATAAGTCTTTGTCTCCATTGTAGCCATATAGTTGTAAAATTTGGCCAGTTGCAGTTGCACATGTGCTGCCACTTCTATTTGCTTGCTTTGTTGTACTTGAACTCTCGGCTCGATTTGAGTCCATGTCGGCGGTTTTTATGACCTTAGCTCGAATGATCACCAAAACTGTTTTCGCACTTCTCGGTTTTTTTTTCTACTGATTTTCTGTTGTTTTTGGATTTTTCGTTGTTTGCTCGGTGTGAGATTTTCCCGGTGTTTATATGTTTTCTTTTTTTGGGTTTTTCTGGCACTTTCTGGCTTTTTCTGACTCTAAAATCGGTCACTCTGTCAAAGTCGTAGCCGAATGTAGATCTAGTAACCAAATCGAGCTCTAATCGCGCGTCAGTGTGCTAAGAATAGCCAAAAGCGGCCAAATCGAGATCTCGCATGTGAACACGCTCTAACTAGCTAAATGTGGTCAATATCAAGGCCAAAACAAATCTCTATCGCAAGTCGAGGTCAAATGTGGTCAATCATAAGACTCTGTGGTCAAATCAAGCCAGAATGCAATATTGCGTATGAAATAGCTCCAAAACGTGTAATTTAGAAAATCGTAGACCCAAAATCAAAATCCGTGTCAAACAAGGTCTGTGTGTGTGATCTGACTCGAATATGCTAAAAATGGCTCAAATCGACAAAATTGGACAATTCCGGATGAAATCTGACTCTCGAAGCTCTAAATGCGTCTATTTGTGCTCAAATGCGTGTGAACGGGACGTGTGCGGATGTTTGATGTATGTGCAATGCGATGAAGAGGAACAAAACAAAGAAAAGCAAACAAAACAAACAAAAAATTATTTTTTGAGTTTTTTTTTTTTTTTTTGGTCTCTTGTGTGTCCGCGAGAGAGAAAAGTGTGTGTGTGTGTGTATGTTTGTTTGTGACTTTGTTTGTTTGTGTGTTGACTTTCATGTCTTTTCTTCTTTTGTTTGTTTTGTGCGCGCGCGCGCGCGTGTGTGTGTGTGGGGAGGGGTTGGGTCACACAAGGTCAAAAAAGAAGATGAAGAGAAGTATTTTATACGCCGCAAGGCACGGTACCGAAACCCGCTTCCTTTTATTTATTATTTATTATTTATTATTTATTTTCAAATTTTCAAAAAATATAAAAAATAGACCGAAAACTCCAAAAATCGTCAGAAAATCCCTAAATTTGCCAAAAAGTCCAAAAATTTGTAAGAATCTTAGAAAATCGTTGTCATTCACTACAGAGCAATTTCGACATGCAAAAGCACACCGAAAATAACAAATTTTACCGTAAATGCGATTTACGACACAAAACATCAATCCGGCCCTCAAAAATAGCAAAACGCTCAAAACTAGACCATGGAAAGCACGAATGCAAACAAAATGATGCCGTAAATACGCACACACAAAATAGCTTGTAAAGATCGCAAAATCAATTTTTTATGGAATTATCCAAAAATTAGTAAAAAATTACAAAAATTATACAAAAAATACCCAAAAAATTTCTACAAATTTTGCACACATTGGGGAATTGTGCAGCCAAATAAAATTGCAAGAATCACATCATTTCAATTGCCAATAATTTTATCAAATAAATCAAGACTAGACAATTAAACTGGCAAAATTACCGACAAAAATAAGTCAAAAATTGACGCAATTAGAGTGTGTAAATCCCTGTTTTGAGCACAAAAACGCAGCATTTCATCATTACACACATCATGTCTGGATTCAAAACATTGAATTAACCATGCAAATTAAACACTTTTTTAAGCACACACACACACACACAAAAAATTGACAGTTTTTCCAATCTTTAGGTGCGCACACAAAAGGGTGAAATTTGTCAGATTTGCAATGTGACTTTACAAATCATTAGTTGGGCATGTGCACAACACATATCAATCATCACAATTGAAAAATCACAATGCACATATTGATTTCTAAGTGCTCAAACATAGGAAAAATAGTGTACACATATCTAAAATTAACATGTATACACACTTGAAATTAGTGCACACACACCTAAAATTGACCGTCCAAGCATGTAATCAACTCAATTAAGCACCCAACTATAACCACACATTCATCAATTAGCAATTAAAACTCATCAAATTCATGCGCCGCCAATTCTTAAAAATTTCGGCATTACGACGGCGTGAAAACGAAAAATCGTAAAATTTTCAATCCACAACATCAACATTGCATTGCGCCAACATAGCATAGCATTACATTGCATCATGATGGGATATCTACACAATTCTACACATCTCTAGATTCTAGGGAGGTTGAGAATACCACCTTAATTACCTTTCCATTGATCAATTGGATGGTCGATTGCTCCAATCCTTCATAGCACATTAGTAAGTTAGAAAAAATTAATCAAATTAGCAAAGGGTTAGTGAGAAATTAAAGTGTGTAAACACACAATTGGCAAGATATGGTCACACATTAGGGAATTATGAACACAATGCTTCATGCACACACATTCAAAATCCACAAAAACATAAACACACAAGTGAAATTAGTAGTGAAATTAGAGAGGGAAAGCATTCATTTATGCCACAATTACACTAGCGTAGGCATCGTCCCCGGCAACGGCGCCAAATGTTGGGGGTCCCATCGTTGCAATAGCTCCAATGACCAACAAAATTATCAATCCGGAGGGATGAGCACACACAAAATTATCAAACCTACATGCACACACAACCAAAAGAGGGAAATCACACAAGATTAGAGAAGAATTAACCATTAATTAGTTAAGATCTAGCTAATCTAAGCATCATAGGTAATCATAAGAAGTATGAGAGAGGCATAGCAAAAGAGAATGAATCATTGATTAGTGTTAATCAAGTCTCATGAGCAAGGAGAAGCTCAAGGACTCCATAGCCACATACCTCCAGAGCTCTCACCAAAGAGTGCTCTCCACAAATGACTTGAGAATCCTAATTTCTTTTACACACTACCTTATATACCTAGGTCAAAAATATGCAATGTCCGGGCGCCCAAGGCCTTTAGGGCTCACCACTTACTGAATCTGCAACCTAGGCACAATAAGTGACCTATTCTTTACAACTTGGAACTCCCATTGAGCCCGTAACACATTAAAATATTACAATGGCTTGAAATAATTCGGGAATTTATAATACGTGACCATTTTGAGAAAACGTGAAAAATGTGTAACTCCAATCTTTACTGCTTTTTTGTATTCATCCTCGATGTGCATCCGTACATCTTTGGTCTTTAGCAGCTTTTGTTAAATGACGCTGACTCAGTTAACACCACATGTCCTAAAATGATCATAGCATTAAAAGTCCCCTTCACCCTGAGGCAAAAAGTACCAGGTCATCACCCATAAGATAATATAATTATGAAATTACATAAGCATAAAATAAGTCTGATTCACCCTATAGTCCATCCTCAAGGTATCTAGCAGAGGGTATATGTGTACAACCCACACCACCAAGCCCCAAGTGGAGGAAAATTAGATGAATCTAAAAAAAAGGTGAGATTCACCATTGAGAAACGTGAAGAGTACAAGCTTTTAATAATCATCCTCATACAATATAACTATCAAGTCCAACAAGCCTAGCATAAGACATATTCACCTATTGAGGAAAATACAAGGTAACTATACATGGTGTTTACCCTCAAAACCAAAGGAAAGCACAAGAAATCCATCTTCTCAAGCATTATGGGCAATCATGCCTAAGCAATTCATTAGGTCAGACTGGGTAAATTTTTTAGCATTAGCCAATAAATGACTCCTAGTTTAACATAGGTAAGTCAATATAGTATATGTGTGTGTAAAACATGAAGCAATCATAGCCAAGAATAGTGACCAAGTGTGTGTGTGTGTGTGTGCGCGCGTGCACGCCCACACTTACCTAGGCCCCATACTCAATGTTAAGGCACTAAGCCCATTGAGTATGGGCCTACTACCTCATAAAGTCAACGCGAGTAAAATTGTCAAGTTTGAAGCTTAAAAGCGATGTACCACATCAAAATTCCATGAAGAAAGTGAAGCAAGTCTCATAAGAACCCAATAATGTCTTTAGAGAAGATTATACTTCAGTAGGGGTTTTAAGGCTTTATCAGCCATTGGAAAATAGTGTAGATGATGTACGCAATCTTTCGTGGATGTTTTCTATTAATTTTGCATATTTCTTAGGGTCTTGGATAATCCTCATGCAAGCACTCCGTTTAAATATAATATTTTCTTGAAAACACAAGAACTAAATTAATTACACAAGGGTGAGTAAATTTGGATTAACCTGTAACGTAGAATCGGTAAAGCCAAAATACTACAATAGCTGTTAGCAAGAACCTAGTCTATAGTGAAAGAAAGGCCATCTAACATCTGTTAACCTAACAAGGAATTTAGACAATGGGACAATCAAAGCTTATAGACAAAAAATAATCAAAAGCTAGTGTCTTCGTCCGACGAGTTACCTGGGATGGCCTTGTGTTTAGGATGTGTGTGTTACTATATAAACTTAATACATGTACACAAAAGAGATAACATTCAAAAGACAATTGGCTTTGGATAACTGGACAAAGATTTGTACAAAAATGACTCAATCTTAGATTCATTTTTGTACAATATAATAAGAATGACGCATCATTTTTAAAGCTGTGGAGGTCATCTAGGTTGAATTGGTAGGGATCTTCAAAGTCGAATAGCAACTAAGCCAAAACAGTTTTAAGTAAAGATAGCATCCTCACCTGCTTCTGTATAAACAAGACAACACATTTTCTAGCCTTGATTAAGTATTACAGGTGCCAACGAACCTATCAATTGTTATCCTTGTCCTACTTATTTTTAACTTAAACTACTATCCAAAAAAGTTTTATCTGTGTGTGGATTTTGTAATCATTAAAAGGACACCACTCCTTTTGATTCACGTCGCATAACAATACGTATTTTATAGATTGTATCTCATTTATAGTCATTTTTCAAGTTTACAAAAATCCAAGTTAATCATTAAGATCATCTTTCCTTTTAAAGTGATTTTAAAAAAATGTATTATTATGTATCTAGAAAATCTAGTTTTTTTTTTAAAGAATTCAAGCCATAAACTTGTCCCATTATCTTTCCAAACCATCAATTTATTGAAAAGCATGTAATGATTTAGTAATACCCATGAGTCAAAAGCTAAAGACAACATCATTTTAATGATTAGTGTAAAGATGCATGTAAGTATGCTCATTTGCCTTCAAGTCCCTAATCATAGAGGGTGAAGATGTTTTCAACCAGTGCTTTCAACCAACTCTAAGTTAAATCCAACAATGTTATGCCACAATTGGTTGAAACCGAGTTGAAATAGGATAGTAGGAGGTTGAGGGAGTGAGGCAAGGCTTCTTTTAGCCGGATAGGCTTGCAAGTTATATAATTTGATCCTTTTTCTATCATTTTACAGAAGAAAGGGTAACATTTTGTGCAATTAGACTATGAATGTGAGGTGGTACATATGCAGGCATGTTGGCATAAGTGTGAAGGTGTAGGACGAGGTAAAGAATGTGACATTGTGGCCTTAGGAGGTGGATGTTTGAACATGTGTGTTAGAGGTGGAAACCCAAAAGAGCTAGCCAACAATCACAAATAGCTATAACCAAGAATCAAGAAGGAAGCAATTACCATGATAGAGGATAAAGGGGCGAAGGTGGGTAAAATCCGGGGAGGGGAGGGGCTAGAGACTAGGTAGCAGCAACTATCTGCAGCCTGCATTTGTAATCAATATTTGGGCTATGGCCATTTTAATTTGTATTCCACATTTATGAGTGATACAGTTGTGTCGCTCTTCTTATGTTTGAGTATTGGTGTCGTGTTTTTATATGTGTATCTGCTACTAGCATAGTCCTTGAGCTATAGCTAGAGTAGGCTAACCCAGAGTAGTCATGTTTGCTTTGATGAGCTAAACCTCTTTAAAGTTTAACATTGGTGATCCTACCTACTGGTGGATCTCTAAAAAAGAGCACCAACTATGGAAGATCACATAGAAGAGAGAACAAAAACTAGTAACCCGATAAAGAGGCTAACAGTCCCAAGAAAAAATCAACACAGGAAACAAGAGAACGAGATAGGGTCACCTTTGATCAAGATGTCCATTTTGAACCAAATGCTGTTGAGAAAAATGGGGGAGCAAAACCATTCATACAACCAGTGGTACCAGATGCAAATTTGTCCAGGCAAGTGACTAAGGATCTTTGGTTGAAAATGCTTGAGTTCAAAGATAAAAAAAGTTAGAGACCTTCAGATGCACCTTCAGGCATTTGAGACTTGGGCAGTCTTGTGAGAACTACCCAAAGCGGATTGAAGGGTTTATTTCTTCAGACGTTAAAGGGAGAAGCCCAAACATGGTATTTCAACTACCAAGCAGTTTTTGATGTTCAAATCATAAGGGAAAATCCCGATTCCCACATTTAAAAACTTCCAATTATCATGTAGAAAATACTTTAAATTTGTTTAAAATTTAGTTTGGCAAGGTCTCATTCCAATTATTATGTGTAGATGCCAAACTCAATACATTATTAAACATCAAATCCAATGGTTTTAATTAGTTTTGTCACCAAGGAAGCAGTTTTTCATACATTACTATCGTTCATTCTCTATTGTACTACCTTATTTATCTCAACATGGGAAACTTTCTTTCAAGGAACCACTAGCTATCCAACCTAAGATCAAAGCAAGGACTTGAAGTTCTTGTTCAAGGTCCACCACTCGTCCAAGCTAGGATCCATTGAGAATACACCTTAGATGAAATAATGGTGTCCACCAATTCTCGACATTGCCTTACATTAAGGCGCATGGCATACAAAAAGATTCAACATCTAATTCAATACTTCTTACTTTGAGGCATGGGCAATCATAAAAGTTCTAGTTTATGCTTTGTTGCATCACAAGATGATTGGTTTTAAGGTACATTTTCTGAGGTTAAACTCCCTTTCATATAGAAAGATGCAACTTACCTCCAAATCCGTATCTCAAAGTATTGACAACAAAAATCCAAAAAATCTATGCATCTGGTCGCACCAAATAATATACTTCATCTTTATCCTCTAGAAGTTGCATGTGTTGAGCCCAAGATGGCATATACTCTCCATGTTTCATCTCAATTGTTTTAAGAAGTAATCCCTCGATAAGAAGTGATAGATGATGAAGTGGTGGTTGACTCCTTTTAAAAGGAAGGTCCACCACATGTCCAACCTCCACTTCATTGATTCTTGGGGAGAATCAAGGCTGACTACTTGACCATGCTATGCTCCATTGAAATGTCTAAATAAGGAAGATTTACCTCTTCGCTAGACTAGGCATGGAGAATGGATACAAGATTTTCCCTCTGTCCACCAACATGTGCTCCAGTGTACACCATGTTATGTTTTAAAATGAGTTTTTTGTTTTTAAGGTCCAATTGTCTTTTAATATTGACTTTATTTGAGCATGGAGAGAGACAAGGTCCACCATTCATAAAATCTAGGGTGCATTGGAACATAGAGAGATTTAAGATCACCACTTATTCAAGCTAGAAGTGGAGTTTTGAAAGAGGTCCACCACAATTGAATAGTCCACTACTTGTCCAAGAAAAGTCCAATACTTCTTCAAGTTATAAGTGGAACTTTGAATGAGGTCCACCAAAATTGAATAGTTCACTACTTGTCCCCAACACTTCTTCAAGTTAGAAGTGGAGTTTTGAATGAAATCCACCACAATTAAATAGTCCACTACTTATCCAAGTTAAGTCCAACCCTTGTACAAGCTAAGCCAAAGGAAAATTTTCAAGGAGGGTGAGGGTGACTTTTCCAACCTATAATAAGTTAAGACTTGGGGAATTCTAAGCACATTACTTGTCAAGGCTAAGTTCTATTGGAAATGAAGAGCTGCAAGGTCCACCACGTGTCTAAGATAAGTTTGATTGAAACATAGAGTGCAGCAAGAGCCACCACTTGCCCAACCTATGTTATGTTGAAGTATGGAGAGTATTGGAGGTCTTTTTCATGCTAGCAATTCTATGCTAGGCATAGAAATTTGATAAAATGTGTCTATCACTACTTAGCTAAACTAAAATACTAAGGCATTACTACGAGGTCCACACTCAGGTCCAAATTGCCCCATATTATCCTAAGCACTCAAAATGAATACTAAAAGTCATACTTTCATAAGGACTGCAAGGATACAAGGTCCACCATGTGTCCAATCTGGACTATAGGCAAAGAGCTAGGGCCATGATTCAAGGGTCACCGTTTGATCAAGTTGGGATCGATTTAAGCATGAAAATAGTTACACACTATTATTAGCATTTCTATAAGGCCAGTCAATTCACCAAGTATCCTCAAGAAACCATAGATATTGTTACACAATCCACTATATATACATAGTAGCAATGAAGTACACACAATTTGATGCAAGGATGTTTCATGTATAAGGTACAACGTATTGAGTGAACAAAGCGATGTTAGGAGTCCCGCCACTTGGCCAACCTAGAACTTAATACTAGTAGAAAATATGAAGTAGAGTCAAGATCCTTAGTCCAAAACAATTGAATAGCTCAAAAGAAAAACATAAACTAGGGATCTAGATAAATAAACTACTGAGCAAGATTAATCATACACATACTTCAGGTTTTTCTCCATTGATTATGAAAACAATGTTGATATATATACTTGGGATCATGTTTTCTCACACAATGATTGTGGTTTTAGCTTTGAACGCATTCAAAAACAATTTTTTTTGAAGTACAATACTTAAAAATGTCAAGCAAAGTCATAGTCAGCAAATAGCTCTTCTCCTGCTTCAATATGAAGAATTGTCTCAACGCATATATGGCCATATTCTTCAGGCTTTATATGTAAATAGATGCATTTCTTCCACGATGGAAAATGTGGATCAAACGTATAGAGACACATTTTCTTGGACATTAGAACGTTGAGAACTATTTATGTAGTCCGCTACATTTCCTTCTTCTACGCAACCAACTATGTAAACTCGATCTTCCTCTTTTTCTACTTTTGGGTCCTCTAAAATAGAATATTTATAAGCTCTTGGAAATATTTTGCATAATCTTTTCCAACCTTGAAATCTATACTTGTCTCCTTCGTAGTTCAAAATAGGAACACCACTTTCAAGGGGTGCATGCACAAATAGCCCAGAACCAGCTCCTTGAATACATGAAGTCGAACTTCAAAGGCCACATCCTTAATATGAAAAATTGCATCTTTGGAAATAGGAAAGGTTGGTATCCCGAGAGGATCTTCATGCCAAGTATAGTGTGAAATTTACCTACGTTTTATATCACTCAACTCCTTTTTATTTGCAAAAAGAAGGAAACTTATCATGCATATAGATCATCCCAATATATAGAAGTAATATGAATGTTGTATAATACAATGGCTCTATCATATGCAAGACTAATAATGCCTCTTACAAAATGCCTGTAAGGCTCAGAGGCTAAAAATCCTAGGTATTACGTGTGATCACATGCTTTGAATAAAAATAATCCCCCCATGTGTAAGTGTCAACATGTAGCCTATAAGAACTAAAATATGCCTTGTATGGAGCACGTGCGATACACCTTCACATCTACAAGGTGAACCCCCGGGATCGAAGGGTTCCAATTTTAAGAAGTAAAAGTGAATTGCAATGTGTTGTTTTGAAGGTCCACTTGTCCAAGCTATGCTTTGAGTGGAAAATTAAAGTGTTGAAAATGGGATCAGATATAAGGCCAATCAATAGTTTAAGCTTTACTCTGTGATAAGCCAAGTCCACCACAACTCCAATTTAAGATCAATTTTAAACATAGGAAGAACCAAGGTCCACCACCTGTCCAAGCTATGCATAAGGAGTTGGTAAAATGTTTAGCTAAGATTTAATGTAATAAATTAAGTGGCCATTTATTCAAAGTCCAAAAATTATCATCTATCTAACGTCCACCACATGTGCAATCTAAATTAATTAAGGTTTTTCCCTAAAGAGCTACTAATTGTTAAAGGTACAATGTTCCAAGATCCACAATATGTTGTAGTCTCACTTTAAAGATCTTCCATTTAAAAATTAAATAGTTTACTCTGCACATTAAAGCCTAAGAAGTAACCTTAATAGACCATATTCTAACATTAAATGTAAAAATCAATAAGAAAAAACATTAAAATGTACAAGAAGTTCATTACATACGTTTCTCCATTTCCAAAAAGTCCTCCATTGACGAAGGAGCACGAGGTTCTTCATCTTTTGGAGGAAGTTCGCCTGCTGCAAGAGGAACATTGTCATCTGAATGCAAAGTGGATGGTTGGGTTTGAAGACCAGCCCATCTTCCTACATCCTCATCGGTCTCAGCCAAGTCTAGAAGCCTGGCTGTCAATGTTTTTGGCTCTTCCACACTTTGAACTAAGCATATTAATTCTTTTTTTTGTTTTACTCCTTCTTGTGCAACCAAGGAGCCATCACCAAAGAGATCAACAAGTTTTTGACCTTCAAAGAAAAATGTATGAATACAATGCTTCACCAAAACTAGTTTTTTGGCTTCCAAACACGGCAAACTGACATGCAAAGAACTATCAATGGCCATGGAATATTGCTCTGATCCCGTTCTTAGCTCCTCAAATGCATTGTCTTTTCCTAAGAAGGCAACAACTGCTAGGAATTGAATTTCTCCTCTGCAAGGTGCTAGTGGAAAGTGATGCAATGCACCACAACAATGATAGCTCACATTATCCCCTATACTTCGAAAAGCATATTGCAATTTTGCATGTATAAGTAAGTCCACAAATGCAAGAAAGACAAATCCGGGAGTTGTGGAACCTCCAGCAATAGCTAAGATCCCATTCAAAGCATTACTAAATGTCTCCTTGCTCCACTGCAAACTGCCTCCACAATGTTTTGTCAAATCTAAAATGCATAGTCCAATAGGTGTTTCATTGTTATAGTGGCGCTTCAAATAGAGATTTTGCTTCCATCTGGAGGCTAACAACATAGATTGACCACTGAAAATATCTAGACTCGATTGTCTCCTTTTGAAGGTGAATTGCCCACTTCATATAAGCTATTGCCTCACCTCGAAAAACCATTTTCTTTGTTCCACACTTCAGACTACTTTTGAGCCATTCGTCACACAAGGTTAATATTGTGCTATAAAGTGCATCATTCATGTTATATGTGCTAACTACTTCCCCCTAATGCACATGGTGATGACTCATTCAAAGTGTTGAAGCCGTCAACAAATGTATCTTGAACTAATTTATCTTGCTTCAACTTCTTAATGCGATCGTACATATCAATCACATCAACATCCTTTGCACTCTTTGATAAGACAATCTTCTAATCTATTATTTCTTCTTGAATGGATTGCACCTGTGATTCCTCAAGACCACAAAGATATCTAAATGCAGTTGTTGGGGGTTTCCTATTCTCCTTGTCTAGCTTTTCAATGATTTGTATCCAACGATTGTAACATCGTCAGAATATGTGACCATGTGTGCCTTTTTTGCAATCCAGCTTGATCTTGTAGTCACTTTCGCATATCATAAAAATTCCTGAATTTAAAGAAAAAATTAAAGATTATGGACCACTTTCAAGAATTTAAACAAGGAAAGTAAGCAAAAGAAGATCACTTACATCCCATCCTGCACAAGATGCATTTCCCTCTACAACTCCAATTGCAGCCTTTGGTGGTCGTCCTGAGAAAATCCATTGACTCCGTAAACGTTTCAATGTTTGGCTATATGGTAGCTTCACGTACAATGCCTTAGCCTCCTCATTTGCAATTGTGGATATAGCAATTGAAACAAATGGAGAAGCATTGACAAGAATACTAATCGTTAGGTTTTGAACTTGCCTTTAAGAAAATCGGGAAATTTACAGCAAGGACCGGCGGTCCAATAGCAGTCGTGCGGTCCAATGGAGTGATAAAAAAATACCATTTTCCCAAACATACAAAATTCCTTTTCTTGAACTTGCCAAGAAGAAATTTCAAAGCATTATGTTATTTTTTTCATTTTTTACACTATTTTTCTCTATTTTGGGATGGAATTTCTCCTTTTGTGCTTGCCCTCACCTGGCATTTTTGAAATTGAAAACGACACAGTATGTCACCACGATTTTAAACAAATCCTTAAAACTGCCAATCTGTTGATGATGCCTTTATCACTCCAAAGGAGCAAGGTCAATGCAAGGTAAGCAAGACAAACAGGTGTCGTATAGTTTCTCTCTCTCTCTCTCTCTCTCTCTCTCTCTCTCTCTCTCTCTCTCTCTCTCTCTCTCTCTCTCGTTGTGCAACTGCAGGGTGTGCATGTTAATTGTTCTTTCCGTAGGCAATCACTATTGCCCATCTTGATGCCTCTCTATACATCTAACTACGTTGGAGATGCTCTGTCTCTCTCTTGCTCTTGCTCGCTCGCTCGCTTGCATGTGTGTTCATCACTACAATTGCTGCAATTAACGCATCTCTCTCTCCCCCCCCCCCCCCAATAGCGAGGATTTTGTGCCACAAAGCTTTGCAAGATTGTGTGACAGGAAAGACATGGAGCCTGTACGACAACAAGAGTAGGAGAAGTGGGAGGAAGCAAGGGATGATGGGGAATGGAAGAAGGTGGGAAAAGGGAAGGAGAATATTCCTATGCATTGAATTTGTTTAAGAGTACGCCAGTATGTGCCAACGTTAAAAAAAAAGAAATTACAAAATGAATCTGAATAGATTCAAAGAGCTCAAAAAATAGTAGCATTGTTGAGTGGATGACCTTTAACCCTTTCTCTCAGTTGCAAATGATGCTTGTTTGCATGCTAACCCACGTCTCTCTCTCTCTCTCTCTCTCTCTCTCTCTCTCTCTCTCTCTCTCGGAGACTACATAGTAGGTTCTCTGTGTGTGTGTGTGTGTGTGTGTGTGTGTGTTTTCCCGTGATCATGAAGTTGTAAATTATGGCATAGCTACACGCAATGTAAGTTAAGGTGGTTGAGTATAGCTTGAATAGTTTGCAAGAGGTTTTACGGCCCTGTGTGTGTGTGTGTGTGTGTGTGTGTGTGTGTGTGTGTGTTATGAGGAGGAAGACCTAGGGCTTGGGGGAAGTGTAGACTCTATAAAAGCTGAGGAGGATGGAGAAAAGAAGGGGCTAGAGGTGCATGCGTAGTTTGAGGAGGATGGGCATGCACAAGAAGTTTTGGACAAATTCTCACAATAATTCCCACATTGTGACTTACCTCAACATCATGAGCTTCTATGAGGGAGGCACAACATACCTAGCTACGGGGGCCGGTGGTCCCCTGCCCCCAATCGTACCTAGCTAGGTACGTGGTGCCTCTCGAACAGAAGCTCATGATGTTATTCATTGTATTTAAAACACATGAAAAGACTCCGTTTTCCTACATGAGAAAATTTCTATATCTTCTTGTGATGCAACCTGCATACAAAGGACGAGGGGGAATTACATACACAGACTACATGATACGAGTTGAGGGAATCTTGCATCTTTAAAGTATTAGTAGTATTTTATAAAAGAGAACCAGTATGTTCGTTCCCCGGTTGAGTTTAAGCTAGTCAACAGGGAGAATCCCGGATTCTCCCATGAGGTAACATGGAAAAGGAAGGGAGGGAGGATGGACTTGACACGTGTATGGAGACACTTGACACATCATTGGATACTTTCAAATATTTTTATCCGGTTTTTTTTTGGGGGAGGGGTTGGTTTATTAAAATCTGTCACCGTCTCTGTGTCTCTCTCTAGCGCTCGCGTGCGCAGGGTTCTATGCTGTCTGCTTTGGATGAAGGTGAGGCAGCTTGGTCCAAGAAGAGCATGGAAAGACCCAACACCTACGCACTCCTGACTCATCGGACATCTTGAGAAAAAGACTTGGCAAGCAAGAGGCAACAAGAAGGCGCGAGATAGAGATAATGGGGAGCTTGGGGAGCGAGACTGCTGTGAGTTTCTTTGATGCTTCACAATGGGTGCGGTTTGCGATGCAGGAAAGTAGAGGAAGGGGCAGATGGGAGGGAGGGCACCGTGACGTAGAGAAGCGTGTTTGTTGGGAGTGCTAGACAACTGAGGGAGAAATCCGAGTGTGGTGGCGATTGGGGGGTGAGCACGGGAGAAGAAGGAGACCGAGGCAAGGCAGCCACCTTCCAAGAGCAGGAAATAGAATTTGTGTGCACTGGACCCGTGACGGCTTCTCCATAGATGTTAACCACCGCCCCAGCTAGTTGCTCGGAGGACCGCGAGCCGGCACGCGGTCCTTACTGCAATTAAAAAATGTCTCTCAGCTTAATATTGATCTAGTGCATATTGGTTCCTAAGCTCCTCCAACAACACATAATATATATGTCTGCTCTCTCTCTCTCTCTCTCTCTCTCTCTCTCTCTCTCCTACCTTCTCTTCTCTTCTTCTTCTCCCTCTGTGCGCCCTACCCACCGACACCCCCAATGCCCCCTCTCCGCCTGTGCACCCTCGGCGCGTCCTCCTTCGCACACCTTTCTGTCCCCTTAGCTCCCCTCTGTGAGAATAATACACGAATTTCACTGTGCATTTGGTATGGCAGCGATACGCATCTCTGCTCAAAAGTCCCAACAACATCTCTACCTCCAGCAACTACAAGCCCCACCCCACCTGCAAGCCTTCCTTGCGGGCATCCTGGGTATACCCAAAATGCTCCGAACGATGACTCAGTATACTTATGAAGCACTGGTTGGTTGTTTGAAAAGCAGAAGTGGAGGAAATGTGCGAGGCGTCTTTGCTTGGTCACTTATAATAGATGGATTTGAGTTCTTCTTGGGGTTGAAGGTGCGGTTTGGGCTCTTGTACGTGGATGAGAACATGGAGCGCTTCCCGCGACTCTCAGCATTTTGGCATCAACAACTTCTTACTAGCAATACCACAACATCTTTTGATTCGAGGCTTGTGAGTGATAACAATGGAGAGACTACAAGCCCATTATATGACAGCTAAACAATTTGATGCAACACAAAATCTGGTGTGGACCACTTCGGGCATATGTCAGAGTGGAGAGAGTGCTAAACAATTTGATGCAACACAAAATTTGGTGTGGACCACTTCGGGTGTACGTCAGAGTGGAGAGAGTGCGATGGCCTTTTAATCTCGATATGATACATAGTTCATCCTCTCGTGTATGGCCTTCACCTTCCAGCTCACACGCACATACAAAGAGAAATGTATACTAACTCACCTTGACTTACGACTCACCTTGACTTGCGTTACCCATCTTTCTTTCAGGGAAATTTTGTGAAAACCACACATGTCCAAAGAGCCATTTTTTCTCTTGCCTCTTTAAATTTGACTAGGCAGAGAGAGAGAGAGAGAGAGAGAGAGAGAGAGAGAGAGAGAGAGAGAGAGAGAGAGAGAGAGGGTATGTTGATTATCATACATTAATATGAAAATTATTATGCTCAATGCACAAGTATGTCGGAAAATTTGTGAAATGTGAAGAAGAGGTGTCCAAAGGAGCGGTTTCATTGACAAAATGCAGTATGTTGAGTGTGTCGTGTGGTTTTAAATTTACATTCTATGTTCTTAAAGATGGATTGGACTCCTTATACGAATACAACAGCTAGTGATAACAGGGTTATGGATGCATCTAAATGTGTGCCCTTAAAGGATTGAAACAATAGTTCATCGTGGGCATGGTCAGTACGGTTTCTAAACCATCAAAATTTGTATCATAATATCATTAGGAAGAGCATATCAGGGTGGTCACTGCAAGCATAGAGGAGTAAAGGAATTGGATGGGTAGATGTGGTGAAGTTAAATCTCCACAAGCAAATGCAACACTCTGCATTTGGTATGACCGTTGTATGCATCCTCCAGCTTGGCCTCCTCATCCACCTCAACATCAACTCCTCCACCCTCCTCTCATAGCTTTGCTACCCCTTATCCGCCGGAGACCTTAATTACCGAGGCCTTCTTGTTTGTGAAGAAGACAGAGTTCTACTCGCCTTTCCCTGCATCGAGCACCGCCCTCGGTTCCATCCATAATATGAGTTCCTCGCTCCGCCTTTTTTACAACCTCGTCGACGTCAACTCTCTTGTGGTGTGATCAGCCCCTTCTAGCCCACTGCACCAAGATGCTCCACTCTCAAGCTCAAATTAATTCTCTCATTCTTTGTGTGTACTTGGTAGCTTTGGTGAGTTCTCCACCCTTTTGCTCTACTTCTCTCTTTTAGCTTCTCTGAGCGGGACCCTAGCATTGATTGTAGTAAGGCCTTTGGCTGCAACATCTTCTTCTGTAGGGATAGCGACACCCTTTTTGGTTTCTTTGAGGTCTACACCAATGTCTTCAGGGTCATGGGCGCCATCAATTTTGATGGCTGTGGGCTTTGCGACGTCAGCTTTGGTTGCTATAATGGCTACATCAGTAGAAACTATGATAGCAAGGGTAGCCTTCTTGATTGTAGGAGCTTTTAATCCCAGAGGGATGGTGACAACTCTGGCTACAGCAGGCTCGTATGCAAGTGGTACAATAACCACTGCAATGGAAGCAAGCCTGACAGTTATCTTGGCCGCAGGGTGCCGTCAGTCAACAACTACATTGATGGCAGCACTCTTCAGCTACACTGTAGGGGATGCATCAATGGTCGCGATAGGAAGAGTTGTAGCAGCTTCTGCATTTGCAACTGGGAGGTGAGCGGTGCCATCTAATTCTTGTACAGGATTTGCAACAGCATCTTCTTCACGGTTTGTGGCACGTGCAGTTCCTGGAGGTATGGTACTCTCAGCAGTGAGATTTGAAACATCGCTTTTGTTAGCAGATGTTGCAATTACAGAAGTACGATTAGGCTTGGCTGTAGTACTGAGAGTAGGCCGTTCACAAGCTTGGTCTGCAGCTTGCTGTTTTACGCCAAGGAACGCTGTGGTGGTGCCAACAACCACGTCGCATAGTGGGTTGGCAGTGCAATGGGCCGGGCATGGTGGATAGCTTGGACCGAAGCGGTGACAACTCTTCCAGCTTGCCTACTCCACTGTAGCCTTTCTAACTCTCAGTAGCACTTCTGTGGAAATAATTGTGAGGTACTTTGACAAAGTGCTTAAGAATTGGATGATCAGATTAATATATGGAATGATACAGGTCATCCACAATGAGTTGGAGCTTTTGTGCTTTGCGTTCAGCACGCTTGAGGATGAGTTCCGGCGTGCTGAGTTTTGGCGGAATGTGCAGGCGAAGAGGGTGGCTAGGAATCATATGATTAGGTATATGTTCGCTAACAAGGTGAGGCTAGATTTTTTGATGAGATGTTTGGATGAAGAGGATATGTTCGTGAGGTTTGCGGTAGAGCACATGGTGGTGTTCGGGGAGGATGTGACCTGGGAGGTGGGGGTGGAGGGTGGCTGACCTTGCTGGAGGAGGTGTTGACAAAGTTGGCGGACAAGGTGGGGACTAGCAGGTAGGCTGAGTGGGCGCCACAAGCATCAGGTACTAGCATGCTTGAGCCCCAAAGGATTGCGCCCCCTTGTGGATCTTATCAACCCCACCTCAAGGCACTCTCTCGCTCTTGTTAGAGCCCTTATTATGTTCTATGAGCAGCTCAGCAGCAGCCCCCTATGGCCTGTTTTTTGTTCTAGAGGGCAGGTCCAAGTTGGTGCTCATGGTTTTTTGAATTTCTTATAGCAGATGCCCCTACTATGACTAAATTTGAAGGTTTTTACACTAAATTACACAGTATTTCTCCAAAATTAGTATTTCTCCAAAATTTGTAGGTTTTCTTACATTCAAATCTAAAATTTAGAGGTAAACCTCAAAATTTTAGGTGGTATCACACTTAACATAAGCTTTTTTGAGCATTAACTATAAATGAATCATCTTATGTCCTATGCAAACTGAAGCTCTCTCACAAATCTTTCCCACTCTCAAGGTACTCTTTTCCTTTTACACGGACCAAATTCATAGTTGACACATTTGATTGGGTCAAAGTAATTCCAATCAAAATTGTGTTGATGGATTAGAAATAATTTATTTATGTTTTTAAATAACATATTTTAGCGTCTTCAAAATTAAGAATCTCATATTTTAAAAATTGGTTTATATTTTTATATATTTTAGTGTCTTCAAAATTTAGGATCATTAAAGCATTTTAGTGTTTCAGACGATTTAGAACCCCAACAACCCATCTTGAGCGAGCCTGTAGTCAAGAATGATTAGGAACATAACCATTTATGGACTAGAGCATGGCCACAAGCTTATTTATATGAATCTGCTATGGCAGACATGGAAATCGCCATGCTTCCGAGTGTTAAGTGTAATGTCTATCTTAAAGGGGCAAAGACGAGCAATGCCCATGGTATGGAAGTCCTTGCTTGGAGATTATTAAAGCAATCATTTTTTGCCTTGGGTGCTAGAAGTTTGGTCAGTCTCACCCATTCATCGATGGCAAAAATGTGTTTACAAAGTCGATGATAGAAATGGGTTTGCAAAGGCAATGTAAGATGACATGTTTTGGGATTCTACATAATCAAACAAGGAGATGTATGCGATTCATGAATGATGGCTTATATGCTATTAAGCACGGGGTTGTCGCACCATGTTTTTGGGGTTGCAAAAAATACATCGCATCCAGGCTGAACCCCATGGGGGTTGTGGAGGGTTATGTTTGGTTTTGCATTTACTTTGCTACACTATTCTCTATAGAGTAACTATGGAGGTCTTGATCTTGGCTTTTTTATTTTATGTACTCGCTCGGTTACTTGTTCGCTCGAAAGTACTCGCTCGAGGATTGGGATTCCTCCCAAATAGCTAGGAATCCATTCTTTGAACCTTGGATAAGGTTTAAAAGCCAACTTTTGTAATTAAAAACCTAAGTGTTTGGATAATGAAAGTAAGCATTTGTTGCAAAAGCTCAACACGAGTCTACTGTTTCTTCTATTCCTTGTGTCTCTCTTGTACGATGTTGCATTGCTATTTCGAGCATACCAATATGTTTGCAGGTGAAATATTTTCCATTTAACATAAGTTTCTTGTGATGAAAGTTGTGCTTTCTACGAGTTGTTCTTGCTTACTACACACAGTTGTTGAGCCAGCAGAGGATCACACCCACATTTTTGCTCACACTCATCATTTTTGTAACCATTGATTGTAATAAGTGTCTTTCCGACATTGATTTTGATTGGAGCCATTCATTAAGTAACGGGACTCAATTGAGTTTCCAGCTTGTAATTCCGAAGTAATTTCACTTGCCGATGTAATTAGTTAGAGATGTTCTCACCTCCAAGGCTGAGGTATATAAGCCCAAGTTTTGTAACCTAAAGGGAGAGCTTTTTTTTAAATCGAAGTGAGTTTTTTTTGGAGCGCCGTGACTGTGTCTGAGAGAGAGTGAGAGAGTCTTATCTACTTGCTACGCGAGCTACGGAGCCGCCATTGGAGAAGCGACACCGCCATTGTGTTAGCAATGGCGAGAGCTACGCACAGATACCAAGAGTGCGCACTATCGGCTTCTATGTGTGGTAAGTTCCTACGAGCTTCGGTGTGAGTTTTCTTCCAACTCGTGTGTCGGATTTGAGCGTGCACCATATCTATAGAACCACAACGAGTAGAGCTACACATTAGTACCATCGGGGTCAAGTTTCGGTCACCTGTATTTTTCGGCCTGTCTTCATACGCGTTTACCGCACGGAGTGGTTATAGGTTGATTTTGCAGTTCAAGTCTTTAGGGTGTTGTTCTTACCTAGTGTATAGACTTCCCCTTGAGTTTGAGATCGATTCAATGATTCTAGATCCTGTTTCGTATAGCATTCGTTCGTAGTACGGATTTCAGTCACTTGCGTATTTTAAAACTTAGATTTGATTTCCTTAGTAGTGATTGTCATTAGAAGGTTGAGTAGGTGATTTGACATCCACCTAGTTGTTTCCATGCGCCTGCGGGTCAAGCTCCGTCCTCGTCTGACAAATTCTGTTGTTGGTTGAGTTCTCGCTATTTAGCTTCCGCTAGCGGCGTAACCGCCTTAACATTTGGCGCCGCTGCCGGGGACGAGAGCCCTAAGTAGGTGACCTTAGACTAATCCTACGAGGTGAGTCGTATAAACTACTTTGTATACTTTAGTTAGAAAAGATCTAGGAGTGGTGGACTCCGAAGATCTCGAGAGATACTAGGAAGTGGGGTATTCCTGGGTGTTCCGTGTTGACAGTATTTTTAGTTTAGCTTAGATTTGTTGTTGTTTTGTTGGTGTTGAGTAGTTGTTGATAGAAGAAGAATTTGCTAGTCCGTGAGTGACAGTGGATATCTTTAAAATTACAATTACCAAACCCATTTTATGATTAGGAATAGCTTAGGTAGGACTTCATTTGATCCTGATCTAGAGCTAGTAATCATTGGAGTATTTGCTTGATATGGTTGATTGCATGTTAGATCACTAAACCGTCGAGTTGGTAGTGAAACTTGCAATAAACAAAAGTCAGAGAAATTTTCTGTGTATCTGGGAGTTGCTGAGCACTAGAGAAAGCTTTAGGAAGGATTCTGTGCCAAAAAACTGGAAATCTGCAACTTTAGACATCATACGCGTATGATGTCTAAATGACCAAACAGAGACCAAAACAAAAATTTTGACTTTACCAAAGTGTTCAAAAGGGGGGTTATACCCTAATTTCAACTTAAAACAAGAGCATTAACACTCAAAGAAACCCAAAAAAACAAGTAGGAGTCCAAGAAACGCAAAGAATAGGAAATTTTGGATTCAGATCTTGTTTTTACATTCAAACTTGACAAAAACACTTGAAACTCAATTATAAACATTGGAGAAGGCTTAAAACCAAGAATAGTCAAAATCTGGGACAAAAGA
The DNA here is from genome assembly GCF_014529385.1 of Adiantum capillus-veneris. Taxonomy (NCBI): domain Eukaryota; kingdom Viridiplantae; phylum Streptophyta; class Polypodiopsida; order Polypodiales; family Pteridaceae; genus Adiantum; species Adiantum capillus-veneris. The sequence goes on from NC_140959.1 coordinate 21,584,370, forward strand.
CATCATACGCGTATAATGTCTTTTAGCACATCCACTGTTTATTTTTGATATCTGACCTGACAAGATTGTTGCAAACACTGTAGAAAGCATAAATATCAAGTCTTGACCCAAATTGATGAAAAAGACATCATACGCGTATAATGTCTTTTACCTAATTTTGGACATATTTTGATACTTTGCCAACACAGATCCATTGTAATAACTGTTTAGAGGTTATATTTCAAGTTTCATCCCATTTGATCACAATTGACCTAAAACAAGTCAAAAGCGGAAAATTGCCAAGAAAAGCCTAAATTAGCCATAACTTGCTCAAACAGAGTTCAAACTGAATTTTGTGAGTGGACAGAGCATAAGGGGGCTACTGAGAGTGAGCATAACCAAAATAGTCCAAATCTGTGAAAAAAGACATCATACGCGTATAATGTTTTTTTCAGCATAACTGCAACAAAATTCTCACTTGATGAAACAGAAGTTGTCCAACTGACAAGATTAAACAATTGACCAAGTATCAGTCAGTTTGGATCAATTCTGACCACAAAAACTTGGGAAAACAAATTGCCGACACAGAAAAGTTAAAGTCCTTTAGGGGAATTGATGAATTTGAGATCAGGCAGGAATCTCCAGAATAACCAACCAAAACAAGGGGAACAAGCAAGTGTCATATCAACCGAGGGAAGTGTAAACCAAAGTTGGGTGCAACCATTAGAGCCGATCTTTGAAGGAAGTGTTTCTGATACTTCTTCGGAGAGATCTTACGAGATTTTCACCGAACACATGGAACACTTGAACCTGAACAACAGAGAAAATATGGCAGCATGATCATCAAACCCTTCCGCCACAATGAAGCTATTGTTCATAAAATACCAGTACGACAATGAGCAAGGTGCCAAGATCTACAAAGATGGAATGGATCGCTATTGTGTAAAGATAGAAGATAGACCTAGTGAGTTCAAGGACTTAGTGCCTGTGAGCTATAGTGGAGATAGATATCTAGATGACGAGGGTACCATGTACTTGGTAGTCCTAAACCCTAACATTGTGGACAAGTGGGGATTGATGGGCACCAAAGCCAAAGTAGATGAAGAACTTGAGGAGAAAGCACCAATAATGAACTTCCATGATGCGAGGTTAAGAAGAGAGAATGAAACTACAAGGATCAACACTGATAACATCTATGTGGGGCTATACAAATATAATAATGGGGAGCAAGATCTCTATTATAGATGTGAAGAACCCTACACCGGAGAGTTGACAGACCAAAAAAGACTTTATGTCTTTACCTACACAGAGGGATCGGAAGTGAAAATTGCCGCTTACGACAAGTATGGGAGGCAATACTCAACAATGGGCAAGAAAGAATTAGAAGGATATACATACTTTGGGGGACCACTACATCAGTATTATGTTACTTCTAGCTCACAAAGACCAGCACCAACAAATGGAGTGCAAAACCCAATGACGACAGGAGGACAAAGAACTCAGGCTGCTGACTCTTTCAGTCAACCTCAGTACTCGAAGCCCGGACCAATGGGATCATTACATTCCAGAGAGTCAATGGATACGAATCGAGGTAGTGCAGTTCCAATCCCCACGTATACCACTCCAGGTCCAAGGTTCGAAGCGGAACCATCACATTTACCTCCTAGTAGTAGATTCAGGGCAGGGGAACCGACAAGGGTAACCCATGAAGTCCATGATGCTAGAGAAAGCTTTAGCCGGGACACAGGAGCAATGAGATTGGTAGCAGACCATAGACGTATGAGACCATCTCAAGTAGCCAAGTGTATGCCAAAGAAGTATGGTGGTTCAGGAGATCCGTATGCACATGTGTCACTCTTTAAGCAAGTCTTAAGAGCTGAGCAGATAACCGATTTCCATACACAATACGAGGGATTTGGTCTTACTCTAGAAGGTACGGCATTGACATGGTTTCAACCACTGAACATAGGGGGATTCCATGACATTGACCATTTGCTAAGAGAGTTTGCTGAGGAATTCTCAAAACGAGGGATTAAGCACAATACGGTCTCACAAATATATGCTTTTAAACAGAGAGAACACGAAAAAGTGAAGGAAGCTTCACTTCGCTTCAAACAATACATTGAGAGATGTCCAGTACGTGAACGACCACAAGATGATAGACTATCTGTTCTCTTTATTGAAGGATTGAGAAACGACACTCTCAAGAAGGACTTGCACTTGAAAGCTTGTACAAGTTTCGAGCAAGTAACGAGAGAAGCATTGTACTTAGTGGATAACTGCACGGTTTATGGAGAGGTGTCAACGGATACAGATTTTGCATCCAGTAGCTCCTCCTCCGTAGCGAGCGAGACTACCACTAAAAAGAATGTTCAAACAACAACCATGCCAAATGTAGAGCAAATGATAGAAAATGCTCTAAAAAGGATGACACCATACCAAAAACCATTGCCCAAAACACTGAAATGGTGTACTATTGAACAAAAATGGACAAACCATCCAACAGAGGAGTGCTATTACAACAAAGGGTATGTAAGGGAGTGTCAGTATGCACCTCCTGCTCAATTAGCACCACCTCAGGTACATCCAGTACCTCGATACCCAACGGGAAATGTACCAGGACGTATGGGGATAGAAAGACCGCAACCGGTATTGGGACAACAACCACCTTTACCAGGAGCAAGACCAGTGGGCATTAGATATGCACCAACCTTAGAGAATCAGGAAGAACAAGCCTAGTGCCTGTTCAAGCCTATTATGAAGAATCTGGTGCACACATGTCTCCAACTGTGTATTACCCACCAGAAGAACCCAAACAACCAGAACCATGGGGCATGATTGGGAATGTTGGAACACCAACAGTTACAAGTGCTTCTGATGAAGAGAGATACAATTTGGACGCAAGAACATTGATGTTCATAGCTCATGGAGGGTTAACAGGACAAAGACCATCCTATCCACAAAGGACGAATCAAATGGGACCAAGACCAGCACTAGGACCCTGTTACAAGTGTGGAGGTGACCATCTGATGAATGTTTGTCCACATACGGAAATCATTAGAATTAACGCTTATTGCACTGAGTGTGGGGTTACTCACTTCATTGAGGATTGTTCAAAGAATCCAAACAAAGTGCAAAAGACGACATTGAATATGCTAGAAACTATTCCTACCAGCAGTGGGTCTGAAAATGAAACTCTGATACCAACGCAAGTTGTTACTAGAGCTCAAGCTAAGAAAACCACTAGAGAACCTGAGAATGGAAAGTTAGCGACTGAAGTGGTTAGTCAAGGACCGCGGAGTCAGAGAAACACATGGAAAGCTAGAAAAGCACGCATGAAGTTGAGAAAAGAACGTGAAGACGCTATTCTAGCTGAGGAACTAAAGCGAACTAAAGATAGATTAGAAAAACTTGAGAGTCAAAACGGGAAACGAGAGATGAGCCCGGAAAGAACGAAACAAAAGAGTATCAAAGAAACAACGAGCTTAAGCTCAGGGGGATCAGTGCTAGTCGACAAAGTACACGAACCATTGGACGCACTGATGAGAGCTTACGAAGCTAGGTTAAAGAACAACCAAACACAAGAACAGAGGTGGATGACATACCCAAACGCGGAATTGGAAAAGCAGAGACTCGAAATGTGCCAGAGAATGATCGAGACTGCACAAGCCTTATTAGAACCACCAAGAGAAACAACGAATTGTGGAACGGAAAACCCAATTCAGCAAGAGACTATCATTTCACGGGTAGCTGAAAAGACTCCCAGTGCACAAAAGCCTGAAAATACACACAAGGATGACCGCATAGTGTTGAACACAACCGATCAGGAGATAGAGAGTTTTCATCCAGTCATACAGAGGTCTTACGGAAGAGATGAGGATTACAATGAATTTTGGAAACAAGTGAGAGAGGCAAACTTTGCAAACGAGCTAAGTTGCCAAGCTAATCAGACAAATTGGGAAAAGGACATCAAGAATCCTCCCATAGTGGAATTTGAGGCAGGATCTCAAGTGGACTTGGATCTGCAATCTTACTGGGGAGATGGGGGCTCTGTTAGAACAATGGAGAGCAAACCTCACTGACTGAATACCTTACCTTCATACTTAGGAGAGTATGAAGCAAAATCCGAGACTAGAGCACTTCCCTCACGAAGAATCTCATCAGAAAAAGTCATGGACTCGCAAGGATTGATAGAGATCTTGTCAACACCAGTGACATGCACTATCACTCTAGCTGAGCTTTTGAGGCTAAGACCACATATGTGGACCACTGTAGGAAAATGCTTGGAGAAATTTGGGATAAAAGACCCAACATCGAGACTGCAAGAGGGTATACAAGAGCTGAGTAAACCACAAAAGAACGCTAAGCCTGTACCCTTAAACAAGGTCGGAGAGTATTGCGAAGGTGAAGAGGGGAATACAACCTTACCAGTTGAATTCCAAGGAGTGAACACGATGGCAATACTAGACAGCGGAGCTGGGGTAGCCATTGCTACAAAAGAAATCTGGAAAAAATGGGGGAAACCAGCAATAAGGAAGACTAGGTTGAAACTCCAATTAGCAGATGGACACATGGAGAAACCTATGGGGTTATTAGAGAAAGTCGTAGTGACTTCTTGCGGCATTGAATACGAACATACTTTTGCTATTGTCGATTTTGGCAAGGAGAATAACTATGATATCATATTGGGAAGACCATTCATGAGACAGTTGAAAATGGTCCAAGATTGGGGCTACGATCACATATACCTGAGAAATATGGAAACCACTACACGTGTGAACCTGAAGACCATAGCTACAAAGATGTGAACCGAACACCGGTAGAGGAGTTTGATTCAGCTACTTTGGCGGGATCCGAATTTCCAGCTTGGTTAGGTAAGCCCAAGGAGTTATGGATGTGTGGAGCCTCGAAATGTGGAAGTCTGAGGCGAGAAGAATATGTTTTAGAAAGGGCTATCGAAGACGAAACTTATATAGGAGAACCCTTTCCAGAGGACACACTTGAACCATTAGAATGGACACACATTCTAGCAACCCTAGATGTTTGTACAATTCCGGATGGTTCCACAACGAAATTTTGCGACAAGGACGGGTACGACGTGGTTCCGTACTTCATGTTGAGAACTGTACTCGAACAAGAAACTGAAAAGAACGATACACTGGAAAAGGAAGATGAAGAAGAGGTGTTTCACGACATTCCCGATCATCCAGAGTGGGGAAATGAAGCAGACAACGAGTCAACGGACAATTCAAGCGGAAACGAAGAAACTATAACGGATGTCCGATTTTATGATTTTCCGAACCTAACTAAACAACGCCAGAAACTCTATAGAGCAAAGAGAAAAACAAAAGGGGTCAGAACCAATCCGATGCCTAGAATAAGAGGAAAAAATCAATTCCTAATGCTAGTAAAGGTGGAAGATTGTGTTAAGGACAAGATTTCTGGAAGAATGAGAGGCAATGATCAAAAGAGCTTACGAAAAGACAAAAGAAGCTCAAGAAATCAAGTTCAAAGGAATGAAAAGAAAGCTGAAACAGAAAAATCAGAAACGAACAAGCGCAACAAAGAACACACGGAGTCTAAGTTGGAACGTAGAAACAAGTACAGAGAGCTCAAGAAAACTCTGAAAGAAGTTTGGACGACAGAAATTGAGAGTGGAGAGGACGAAAACGCCAAAATCAAGGAAAACATGGATGTTCCCTCTCACTATAGGAAATTCACAATAGAGGATAGGAAGGTGGTATTAACCCAACCTATTCGAGAGAGAAGGGAGAACGAATCTTATGACGGACCGGAGGATGCAAAAAAAGTTGATTTAGCAGCTCCAGGTGAGACACCTAGACCGGTGTACATAGCCACAGATTTGTCTCCAGGCGAGGAAGAGAGACTTTTGAGTCTTCTCAGAGAGTATAGGGATGTGTTTGCATGGTCTTATAAGGACTTAAAGGGAGTTGACCCATCGATATGCCAACACACAATCCCACTGAAACAAGACGCAAAGCCTAGCAGACAGAGACCATACACATATAATGATACATTTGCTAAGCGAATCAAAGAAGAGATAGATAAGCTAATGGAAGCTGAATTCATATACGAGATTGAACACACCGATTGGGTATCTCCGATTGTGGTAGTACCCAAGAAGAACGGAAAACTCCGAGTGTGTGTCAACTTAAAGAAAGTGAATGCTGCAACAATCAGGGACAATTATCCCCTGCCGATAACTGATCATGTTCTAGAGCGTGTATCAGGGAAAACAACATACTCTTTTCTTGATGGTTTTTCAGGATATAACCAGCTAGCCATAGCACTGGAAGATCAACATAAAACAGCTTTTGCAACGGAGTGGGGAATTTATGCTTATCGGGTTATGCCTTTTGGTCTAACCAATGCTCCCGCAACCTTCCAGAGGCTGATGACGCATGCTTTCAAAGAATACTTAAGGTTGTTTCTAGAAATATACATGGATGACTTATGTGTACATTCTCTTCTGAGAGATGAGCATCTAGAACACCTAAGAAAAGTATTTGAGAAATGTAGGACATATCGCATTTGTCTCAATCCTGAGAAATGTGTGTTTATGGTCCGACAGGGCAGAATTCTGGGACATATTGTCTCACAAAACGGAATATCCACGGATTTAGAGAAGATAAAAGTTATAGTGGATATGCCTAGACCAACCAATGCGAAACAAGTACAGAGCTTTATGGGACATTGCGGATATTATAGACGATTCATTTACATGTACGCTATAATAGGCCAACCACTTTACAGGCTAATAGTGAACTTTGAATGGACAGAGGAGTGTGAGGAATCATTCAAGAAATTGAAAGAGGCACTCATTACTGCTCCAGTCTTGAAATCACCAGATTGGGAGAAGATATTCCATGTGCATATAGATGCTTCGGCATATGCAATAGGATGCATTCTGGCTCAGCCAGAAGAAGGAAACATGGATTTTCCTATCTGTTACGCCAGTCGACAGCTCAACAATGCAGAGAAGAATTACACCACAACAGAGCGAGAAGGATTAGGAATGATATATGCTGTGAAGAAATTTCGGCATTATCTTCTAGCCAACAAGTTTGTGTTTTTTACGGATCACCAAGCCTTGCTCTACCTAGTGAATAAACCATGCAATACCGGGAGAATAGTGAGATGGTTCATTATCTTACTGGAATTCGACTTCACGGTAGTAGTAAAGAAAGGAAAAACACATCTTAGAGCTGATCATCTTTCGCGATTGACGAATGGAGAAGACCCTATAGGAGTAGATGACGACATGCCAGACGCGTACTTGTTCAACATAGAAATGATACCGAAGTGGTCTCAAAATGTCGTTAACCTATTAACCTATGGAGGAGAGTTCGATAGAAGAGAATACAACCAGAAACATATTGCTATTCAGCAATCCAAGAATCTTCAATTGGTTGCAGGAAGGTTGTATCAATTGGGAAATGATCATGTTTTACGACTATGCATCAATCCTGAGGAATATAATATATATCTGTGCGAAGCACATGTTCAGGAATGTGCATTTCATTGTTCAAGAAGGAACACATATAGGAATTTGTTACAATTGGGAGTCTATTGGCCAGGAATGAAAGAAAGCGTACATGAATATGTCACTGTATGTATTGTATGTTCATCAAAACCGCCAGCAGAGTATTCGACATTATATCAGATAATGATCGCTCCAGAATGGAGTCAGTATATTGTTGAATATCTCACAAATAGAACTTTCCAGAAGGAACGTCAAAAGCTCGTCAGAAATCTGTAGAGACAGAAGCTAGAGATTACGCTTTAATAGGAGATCAACTCTATAAGAGAGGTAAAGACAACCAGCTTAGGATTTGCGCATCAGAGTCTGAGTATGTGATAATCCTGGAGCAAGCTCATGGAGGAGTAGGTGGAGGCCATTTCTCAGGTGATAAGACAGCAAAACTTGTCTTAGCCGCAGGAATATGGTGGCCAACATTACATATGGACGCTGAGGAATACGTTAAACGGTGTGCGATGACTGTCAGCGGACCAAAGTACCACTTAAAAGAGATGATATGCCGCTTAGACCAATGATGGGGGCAAGAGCTTTTGCAAAATGGGGGATTGATTATGTCGGACCCATTTCACCTCCTGCATATAAGACTCATGCACAATACATCGTTGTGGCTACAGACTATCTAACAAAGTGGGTCGAAGCAAAGGCAACTCAAAAAGCAGATGCCAGGACCACGGCACAATTTCTATATGAATACGTCTTTGTACGATATGGATTGCCAATAGAAATTGTGAGTGATCGAGGCACACATTTTATAAATGAAGTGATAGAGATCCTTCTAGATGAATTCATGGTAATCCATAGGAAATCAGCCCCGTATCATCCACAAGCAAACGGACAAGCTGAAGCAACAAACAAAACCATATGCACGGTCCTCACGAAGATTGTATCTGAGTCGAGAACTGACTGGGACCAGAAGTTGCATTCAACATTATGGGCATATAGGGTAGCATATAAAACATCAATAGGAACGACCCCATATAACATGGTTTTTGGGCTAAATGCTATCTTACCAATAGAATTCTTGATTTCAACCTTAAGGGTGGCTAAGGATCTAGAGTGGACAGGGCACGAGCTTTCTGATAGAATAGATGACCTGGAAAAGCTAGACGAGCTTCGCCTAAAAGCAGTAGCTTCTATCTACGCTCAAAAAAGGCGACAAAAAGAATTTTTTGATAAGCATGTGCGGACTAAAGAGTTTAAGGTTGGGGACTATGTCCTAGTTTACACTCTGAAATAGCATGCTAAGAAGCTCAAAAGGCGAGGGATGGGACCTCTGGTGATTAAAGATCTATCATCAAGTGGAGCCGTCAAGCTTGCTACATTAAACGGAGAAGAAATGCCCAATTGGATTAGTGGATGTAGAGTGAAAAAGTATCTTTTGCCGCTAACCCAAGACATGCTTCTCAAAATACATCAAGAAAAGCTGCGTGTCCAGAAAAAGAAAATGATTTTGGAGGAAGCGCAAGCCGAGGCGAAGGAAAGAATGGAGAAAAGAAGACTACTACGTCAGAAACAACGCAATGAAGGAGCAATACGAATAAACGCAGTCAGTATAACAGAAATGGATAATGATAAAGAAGAACCCATCATTGAATGCAAAGTAGGAACCAACCAAATCAAAGCCAGAGCACTATTGGATTCAGGAGCTCAAACTAACCTACTTTCACTCAGTTTGTATAGACAATTGACAAATGACACTAAACTACAAACTGCCAAGCAAGAGTTAAAGAGTTACTCTGAGAATTCAATCAAAACTGTCGGATGCACAGTTTTACATATACAGATTAACCAGTATGTGTATCCTCATATGTTTTACGTGGTTGAAGACCAAGCTACACAACATCCATTTTTGCTACAAATGACACTAAACTACAAACTGCCAAGCAAGAGTTAAAGAGTTACTCTGAGAATTCAATCAAAACTGTCGGATGCACAGTTTTACATATACAGATTAACCAGTATGTGTATCCTCATATGTTTTACGTGGTTGAAGACCAAGCTACACAACATCCATTTTTGCTAGGACAACCATGGCAGAAGCAATACAATGCAATGATTGACTGGAGTTCTAAATCAGTGCTTATCAAATACGAAGGTGAAAGTCAATCAGTTAAGTTCACCAAAGGAGAAGAGCCAACTCCAAAGGACAAATCCAAAGACAAAGGTAAACAACAACCAGAGAAAAAGAAGAAGCAATGGCAACCAAAAGTTTCTATACAACCGGAGTACTCTTCGACGAGGAATTCTCAACAGTGGATAACGAAGACAAGTAATAATATAACAGCTCAACCTTTGGAAAAAACGGAGTCAAAGATGGTATGGAGACCAAAAAAGGTTGTGCCAGAGAACACAAAGGTGGAAAACAGAGTCTTCAATACCAGACAACAGAGTGATTCCAGACAATCAAGGATAGTGAAACAGATCTGGATTCCAAAGAAGTTCATGACGGCACAAAGCTATAGCAAGCAAATTTGGATCCCAAAGATTTGTAAACAGGAACTCCCTTCAGTACAATCAACGGAAACTCCTAGGTATTTCAAGGCGAGGAAATCAACACAAAGGACAAAGCAGGTTTGGGTCGCAAAGAGTTTGTGGCAAGCACAAGCGAAGCGGAAGCAGATTTGGATTGTGCAAAAGAACAACAAGGTAAAGATGAATCCATCTACTGATTCTACTACCGAAGTATCACCAACCCAAAACCCGACCACCAATCCTTCAATCAAACAAAGAGCAGCTTTATTGGAAAGACTGTTGTATCATCGCTCTACAATTGCATTGGGAACTTATGACCAAAACAACTACAATGCTTCGCCCATAGACAATTCATAGTCGTCTAGGAGAACTCAGACTAGGAGGGGGGGAGGTATACAGGTATACAGGAGCTACAAAGCAGCTACAAGCGACAAAAACAAAGAAAAACAAAAATTATATTACAAGGGCAGTGTCTTACATGATTTTGTAATTTTTATGTTTGATTGCGGATATTGATAATATTTATGCCCTTATATACCTTGTTTTGCAACAAGAAGAGATCAAATGATGAATTTGGGTCTCTAGACGTATAAATATCACTAAATAAGAGTGTGTTTGGAGCTAAAAAGTGGTAATCCAAGTCCAGATGTATGTTTGGAATTTTTTGGCTTCAATTTGCTATTTTCCTTTATTTTTTATGATTTTCTTAATAAAAGTAAAAGAAAAATAAAAAAGCAGGTGAAATGAGATCGGAAAAAAGAAAAGAATAGATGGTGATGGTCCTAATGACAAGGGCAACCCATGGTAAAAATTGGGTACAATTCTGAAAAAGTTGCGAAAAGCCCGAAATGACAGAATTTTGGCAAAGTGGACAGATTTCTCAGAAACAGGTCAAACGGAGTCCAAATTGAGAAATTTCAAATCCTAAAGTGCATTTCACGACGAGAGAGGAGCACATGTCAAATTTGGTAACAAGTGATCCGGGAAGTCCGAAGTTAAGTATTTTTCACTTCACTTTCAAGCTCATTTCCACTATTACCTTCTTGGAGAGAGCAAAGAGCACACAGGAGCATCCAACCTTCTACAGCCTTCTACGACTGCTACGAGAGCTCAGAGGACACTAAACATGAGAGGTAGACTCGTTGCCATAAGCTTTTGATGCTTATCATTAACTTTTGTCGCGAAAACTGACCAAAACCAAGAAACAAGAGCAGACGGGGAATGGGGAAGAACGCTAGGTAGTGGCACAACCGCCTAACCAAACCTTGCAAGAACTTAGAGGTGGGTTACCCTAGTATAGAAGATGGGTTTATAACACTCAAAGCTCGAGAAAGAACGACTGGAAAAACCCTAGGTCAACAGAGCCTGCAAGAGGCAAACAGGAAAAAGTTGTCGAAACGACACAAAACTTCTCAGGAAGCTTAACAACATCGAGGGCAATGCAACCATGGAGTATCTCCAGGTTTGGACCACCAAAAGTAGGTCGGAACAACCGATTCGGCTGCGGACACACAAAGCGTCATTTTGGCATAACGGCTGAAATTGACGACCGAATGACATGAAACTTCACAAGCAGCTTCAAATATACATGGATGACTTATGTTTGCAAACAAAACCCAAAAGAAAGCTGATTCACTTACCGATGGTGAAAAAGACGCTTTCGGGCAACCAAATGGAGAAAGATGGAGAACGGGAAACCAAAGTCAAGTTCAACCAAATAGATGGCTTCACAACATATCCAATGAGCTGGAAATGCAACTCTCGAGAAGAAAAGTTGAAGAAATTCAACTCCAAGGCAAAAAGACGACTTCGGAGACTGAAATGCCTATAAGGGGGCTTTTTAGCTAAACTAATGACTTTTTAAGTTGAAAACTAGTTAGCAGGGCTTAGGGCACTAGCACAAAGCATTCTTTGCACAAAAAGACCAACATTTCAAGAAAAGACATCATACGCGTATGATGTCTCACAGCATGAATTTCACATCCATTTCAACATTTGAGTGCATAGCCTCATTCCACATGTTAATCACATCCTATGAACCAAGTATCATGAGAATTGGAGTTAGAAAACCCAAGGAAAACCAAAAAGACGCAAAGTAGGCCATAAAATTGATTTTTGGTCCTAATTTTGTCAAAATAACTCCAAACTCATTGAAACTTTGTAGGATTGTTGATTAACACATCTACAAGCTATCTGGAACCAAAAAGCACCATTTTGACACAAAAGACATCATACGCGTATGATGTCTATTTGCACTTACAGAGCCAAAACTGCTCATTTGTCATCATACATCCATTATATATATCTAATACATGCTACATATGAAATTTGGAACCATTTGGTCAAGTGGATCACCCCATTAGCCAATTTGAGGAAAAATTCTTCACCTAAAGCCTATTTTTGGCTCAAATCCAACATACTCAAGTCCAAACCAAGATTTGAGTAGATATAGTCCTTCACTAGTAAATGGGGAGTCCACAGAACCAATCCCATGCAAAATTGATGAAAAAGACATCATACGCGTATGATGTCTCCAGAGCCATTTTTAGCCCAAAATCTATCCAAACTTCATAAATCCACTGAATAAGCCTATCTAAAGCCAAATCCAAGCTTATAGAGAAATTTGGTCCAAAAATACACTAAAGACATCATACGCGTATGATGTCTCACTATGTGATTTTGCCACCTCAGGGCTTCAACCACCAAACAGAAGTGATCTACATGCCATTTGAAAGTGAACCACCAAGTTTTATCCAATTTGGATCATAAAATCCAAATCCCTTTCAAAATTTTGCCAAGAGCCAGAACTGGACTAAACTGGCCAAAACTTGACCAAATGGGATCCAAACTCAAATCCAAGCATATGATACTCATGTATACACTATCAGCTACAAGCACAACCAATATGAAGTCATTTTGACACAAAAGACATCATACGCGTATGATGTCTCCAGCATGATTTTGAGCCCATTTTGCATATTTTTCACCTACCTTGCATCCTTAGGCCCTGAATAGCTCATGTTTCAATTTTCAAGTCATTTGGATAGTTAAAAGCTTCATTTCGGCTTTTAGTACTAAAAAGACGCTAACTTCTGAAATTGGAGTTACAGGATCCATGGATTCCGCCAAGTTATCGGCAACGAAGAGAAAAAGACCGACAATCAAAGATGCTCTTGCAGAAGCGGAACCCTTTGACATTCCAGCAGAAACCCTCAAGCCAACCAAAACTTGGGTGGAGGAAGCAGTATTGGAGAAAGAGGGAATAAAGATCTACCAGGGGACTTTCAAAGATCCTCAAGGGCAAGCGGTGGATGTACCGATGATCCCACAGGAATTGGTAAATTATAGCAGGTCAGAAGACATCAGCAGGTACCTGGAAAGGGCAGACTTGCACAGTTTCTTCACCTCGAGACCATTAGGTGTGGATACAAGAAGAGTGTACGAGTTGCAACATCCATTCAGAAGGATGGGAAAGCCACATTGACAGCCATGGATGGAGAGAAAGTAGAAGTACAGATCACTCCACAGCTCATTGCAGACGCATTGAAGCTGCACAACAAAGGGAGCTCTGTCAGGGAAAGAAGGGAGGCCATAGAGGTCTATGGATCCAAGAAACAGAATGCAACCTATGGAGATATGGCGGACCAAAGAGCGGCAACCCTTTGCCGACTGTACAACCAGTTTCTCCATGTTTGCAGTAAGAGACCGCAAAAGTATACGACACCACCCCATGCCATTGCAACCACCATCACATGGGCATTAAAGAGCAATATGCCAAAAGAGGTGAATTATGCTCAACACATCCACGAGCAAGTAATTTCCATGCACAACGAGAAGCCAAAGTACATAGGAGGAGTGGAAATTCTGACAAGAATAGCTTATGAAGCTATTGGAGCTAGAGATCAGTGGCCAAAGGTTCCCTCCCAGAATGAGTGGCTTAGAGAAGCCGACGAGGAGGAAGAACAGCCCGAAGTATCCAAGAGGGCGTCCACAAGAGCATGCCGGAAATTAGAAATAGTTTCAGAACCTGAAGAGGAGGTGGACGAGCCGCTTATGAAGAAAGTAAAGAACAAGGTTGCTCCCAAGCAAACCAAAAGTCAGAAAGTGGCAAGAATGGAAAGACTAGTGGAGCAGTTTAGAGCAGAAAGAGCTCTAAAGGGTGACTTTGAAGAAAAGTGGGTGCCAGACCCCACCAAAGTCGGAACTAGCTCAGCCAGGCCACACGTTGATCAATACGATCAATATATTAAAGCTTATGAGGAGTCAGAGGCTATACTGGAGCAGCAACCTGTCGAGCCATACACTGAAGAGGAGGTACAGCTTTTAAAAGCTGAGCTGAAAAAGGACGACAAGGGGAAAGGGAAAGTAGATGAGTCTACTAAATCTCAAGAGAAAGACGGGCAGGCCGACAAGGGGAAAGCCAAGGAAGCTGAGGACAGATAACCCTCTATGACTGATGTACCAAGCCCGAAGAAGACGAAAAATATTGTGGAAGAGACCACAATAGAGATGGACACAGATGATTTGGAAAAGCCGAAGGCCGAGACCAAAGAAAAGGAGATAGATCCAGTTCAGCAAAAGAGAAATGATTATGAGGATCTGGTAGCGATAGGATACACTGAAGCAGAGGCCCTTGAGGCAGTTTATGGGATCACCCTACAAAAACAAGATGATCGGAGAGGGACGGAGGAAAAAACAAAGAGTACAAAAGAAAGTGAAGAGAAACTGGACAAACAAAACGTACTAGAAGAGCCGAAGCCAGTGGCAGAAAGAGCTTTAGAGTTGACAGATGAAGATGAAAAAGACATGCACATGGTGCATGAACTGCTAGGCAAGATCAAAGAAAGGTCCAAGGCAAAGGAAGTAGAGATTGAGACAGCCAAACAAAGGGAAGCGGAGTTGCAGAGAAAATTAGAGAATGCTATGAATGAATCTGAAAGTCATAAAGCATCACTCTATGACGCGAAAAACGAGAGAGACGGCTTGATACTCTAGCTAGCCGAGGCTTCAAGAGAGGTAACAAGTGCACAGGAAGCAAAGGAGCGGATAGAAGATGAGTTGGAGGCAGCCAAGGATGAGCTCATTGAGCTAAGGGAAAGAGTCGAGCTCCAAGAAAGAACAATCACTAGACTTAGGACTACCCCTAGAGCTAGCAGAGCAGGAACCGAACAAGAAGGAACTCTCGTACCAGCTTTAGAAGACCAGATCCGAATCTTACAAAGAGAGCTGAGATTAGAGCAAGTGCAAAGGTTGCACATTGCGGAGGGATCATTGGCCGGAGAGGAGAGGCTCACATTAGAAAATCAAACACTAAGGACAGAGAATGAGGCCCTCCACAAACAGCTCCAAGATCTACAAGAGCAACAAAGAAGAGAGACAGAGACACCACACGAAGAATCAGGTGGAGCAGCCCTAGAGCTACTAGAAACTGGAGAGGCAACCACAATTGAAGATCCAGCCCCAGCTCAAGAGGTGGCCTCGACTTCAGAAATCTCTGAAGAAGAAGAACAAAGGCTCCATGACCAAATAGAAAAGTCAGCAGAGGAGAGTGTCAAGGCGGAAATGCAATGGGAGAGGAGACTCCTCATCTCCATTAGACTTCACGGATTAGACACAAAAGTGCTCCATGAAGAGTGGATGCAACCTAGCCTGCCTTTCCCTTTGATGAAATTTGAAGTGCTAAAGACGAAAAAGAGAATAGAGGAGGAGCAGTATGTCGCTCTTTACGAAGTCGACATCACAAAGGAGGAACAGTCAAAGAAGATAGTAGATTCACAACCTAGATGGAGGAAAGGTTGGCTGAACAAATACCTAGCCTACCTCATCTACTTGGTGGAGGCACCAAAGGAGATTTGGGAGAATGCAACCTTCTGCCCGGTGCCAAGAGTCAGAAACTGGAAAGAGCATGGCGGGATTGCAGAAAAGAAGCCAAATTGGCTTAATTATCCCAGGATGCCAGGACCAAAGGCAGGAGAGAGAATAGGTAAAGCCTACACGGTGAAAACCCTAACGAGCACCATCAAGCTCTTTACTGGCTCTCCTGACCTTTCGTGTCAAATGCTCAAGAAAATCTGCAGGACTCTCTTAGCTTGCATTGAAGTGTTCGCACTAGATAAAGCCACGACCTCGAGTCTACTATCGACGGCCGACACAGTGACTGATATGATATATGATCTTTCATTGCAGCTTTCTCCAAAAGTGTTGCACCTCCTATACCAAAGGATTATGTTTTTGCCTAGCTTCCACATGCAAACATTCGAAGAAGCTTTCTACACTGGCTTTTTCACCCACGAAAGCAAAATATTCGGCCCACCCTTGACCATCGGCAACCTACGATACGAATCACATTTGCAGATGCTCAAGACGACAGGACTTTATTGACCAAGCATAAACGTCATGTCAGGGACGACATGAACGCGGAGGGGGGGAGTGTTGAGCCAGCAGAGGATCACACCCACATTTTTGCTCACACTCATCATTTTTGTAACCATTGATTGTAATAAATGTCTTTCCGACATTGATTTTGATTGGAGCCATTCATTAAGTAACGGGACTCAATTGAGTTTCCAGCTTGTAATTCCGAAGTAATTTCACTTGCCGATGTAATTAGTTAGAGATGTTCTCACCTCCAAGGCTGAGGTATATAAGCCAAAGTTTTGTAACCTAAAGGGAGAGTTTTTTTTAATCGAAGTGAGTTTTTTTTGGAGCGCCGTGACTGTGTCTGAGAGAGAGTGAGAGAGAGAGAGAGAGTCTTATCTACTTGCTACGCGAGCTACGGAGCCGCCATTGGAGAAGCGACACCGCCATTGTGTTAGCAACGGCGAGAGCTACGCACAGATACCAAGAGTGCGCGCTATCGGCTTCTATGTGTGGTAAGTTCCTACGAGCTTCGGTGTGAGTTTTCTTCCAACTCGTGTGTCGGATTTGAGCGTGCAGCATATCTATAGAACCACAACGAGTAGAGCTACACATTAGTACCATCGGGGTCAAGTTTCGGTCACCTGTATTTTTCAGCCTGTCTTCATACGCGTTTACCGCACGGAGTGGTTATAGGTTGATTTTGCAGTTCAAGTCTTTAGGGTGTTGTTCTCACCTAGTGTATAGACTTCCCCTTGAGTTTGAGATCGATTCAATGATTCTAGATCTTGTTTCGTATAGCATTCGTTCGTAGTACGGATTTCAGTCACTTGCGTATTTTAAAACTTAGATTTGATTTCCTTAGTAGTGATTGTCATTAGAAGGTTGAGTAGGTGATTTGACATCCACCTAGTTGTTTCCATGCGCCTGCGGGTCAAACTCCGTCCTCGTCTGACAAATTCTGTTGTTGGTTGAGTTCTCGCTATTTAGCTTCCGCTAGCGGTGTAACCGCCTTAACAACAATGCACACACTAAAACTAGTGATTGACCTTAGGAATAGATAGAGCACGTCTAGAGGAAGCCATAGAGTGCTTCGGGTGCCAAAATTGATATATCTAAAATAGGTTGTTTATCTTATGCATGGCTTTTTCGAGTGCTAGAAATGACATTTGAGGGCATGAGAGCATTAATGATACTCTGCTCATGTTAGGAATTAAGTTTTGTTGCATTTGGAGACTCGTAGCTATTCATTGGATCAAGCTTGCGGTAAGAAAAGTAGTTTCTGATGTACGACACACATTTGAGATAGAGTTAGGTAGGAACGGCTTGGACTTGGGTTTTTTGCGAGATTATCTATCTCTTGTAGCTTCCATGCACTAGTCGGGCCAGTTACATCCCACTGATTGACAAATTTTAAGTCTGTGGTTCTCGCTTTGCTAGCATTGATATGGTGAGGCTTGGCAGTCGACGGGTATTTTGGCACCTTTGCCAGGGATGAGGCAACCTAGACTAGAGAAAAAACCAAAGCATTCACTTAAATTTCCATTACTGCCTCTAGTTTTAGCTAGAGTAACACATTTTTTGACTTTGTCGTCATGACTAAAAGGTGCTTGAGAGTAGAGTTATTCGGTAAGGGCCTCGGGAGCTTTAGTTAGTAGAACAGACTAGGTAGAGGGTCCTTGAGACGAGCTAGTGGTTGGTAAGGGCATCATCTAAGTAAAGAGTAGGGATTTCAGACCGAAGATTGAAATTTTTACTTTCAGTACTAGTTTTTCATGTTCAGTAGGAGTAAGGTAAGTAAAAAACCATCAAGATTGCATCTGATCTAAGGTGCGTTGAAGAAAACCAAAAAAATTGTCAGATCTATCTTCGGTGCGCCAAAGATAGACAGAGGGTTTCTGAGACAGAAACTGGCAATCTAGACTTTACAAGGTGGTAGACTAACTTGAGTAGACTACTTCTTTGATTTTGGAAACATTTGGATCACTAAAACACTTGGTCAAGCCCAAAATTAGAAAAAAACCGCAAACTTCAAAGAAAATGAACAAGGAAAAGTCAAATCAGGCTAAAACGTGAAACCAGGGTGTGGGCAAATCCTAAAACTTGTGGAAAATCAATCTTTGAAGATTTTTTTTTGAAAAACTGTAGTAGATTTTTATAGGCGCGCCAAAGACAAAAATCTCTATAGAGAAGGAATTTTGCCAAAATTTCAACTCACAAGGTATATTTGGATCATAATACATCTCCTAAGAAAGGTTCATCAAATTTGGACTTGTGCAAGGGTAAAAACACTGGGAAAACCAGACTACAGGATAAAAAGGAGTGATAAAACACTGGTAAATTGCCCAAACTGTGTAAAATTCATTGTACAAGCTTGAAATTACCTGTAGAGACCAACCCAAGTCACAATTGGCAAAAGAAAGTTGAAACTTGGAAGATTTATCTTAAGCGCGCTAGAGATAAACCTCTCACTAGAGGCAATTTTGTCATTTTGACACCAGTTTTGACTTTGGCAAGCTGTGGAGATTCTAGTTATGTGATAAAAGTTGAAGTTGACCCCACAGATACGTGCATATATCTTAGACGTGCCTAAGATAAAATTGAACAAAATTTCACATTTTTTGCTTATAGGGTCTATCAAGTATTGGAAAAAGGAGTTTTTGTATATTTTGTGACTTAGGATTGACAAAATATGGAATCACATCTGGCTTTAAGTGTTGTTGTGAAGGGAATTGCGACTTTGTGAGGGACAAGAGAGAAAAAAGTAAAAGCATTGCGCTTGAAATCAAAGGCAGCTTTCCATGTTTGAAGTATCAATTAAATTATTAAGTTTGTGTAAGTCCATATATGAACCTAAGATCTGGTAGAGTTTTGGGAAACTCAATTGTCTTAGGAGAGAATGGGAGCAAAGCGACCACAAAGGAGAGCGTAAATCAAGGGAGACCATTAGAAACTATTGCGAAAGAAGTGTTAGACACTTATTCCGATTCAAGTTCAAATATGTCTTCTTTTTCAACTCAATCAAGAACGGGGACCTCTCTCAAGTTCAAGAACATCTTGACTTTCTTCAAGACCAACAAGTATGAATCCTAGATTTAACTTGGATCCAATTGTGGAGTTTTTAGTGAGGATAGACGACCATACCATTGATTTTGAAGAGGAGGTTAGGGAAAACAAACAAGACAACCTGTGGACTAAAATGGAGTATAGTATCACAAGATATAAGACCGTGATTCTGTGGATAAATGGGGATTAGAGGTTGCTAGATAAGGCTGTAAAGGAGGGACCTCTGATACTAGAATTAGAAGGGTATGAGTTGATCGATGCTAAATCATTAAAACGCATCCCCACTAATAACCCAAAGATTGGAGTTTACTGTTGAGAAGAAAACAATATTACGAATTTGATATGGACTACCCATGCTAGATTAGGACAACTAACACTCTTTAAAATTGTGTATATTTTTCAAGATCAAATAAAAGGGATTGGAAAAAGTTCTCGCTCATCTCTTTAGGGATTGTTACAACAACAATTTTGTTAAGATGAATCCAAAAGAGATCGAACAAACTAAGTACGAGGGACACTCAATCCGTGAAGTGATTGAACAAACTAAGTACCAGGGACACTCAATCCATGAAGTGATTATGGGAATGGTACAGGAAACTGATCGGAATGTGGATCCAAATGCTAGAACCTACGATAACATGGCCAATCAAAGAGGGACTACAACAAGGAGTAGCCATCTCAATGATGCCAACAGGGAAAAAAAAGAAAAAACCACCTTTAATAGGGGAGGAATGAGTGACATGAGGATGAGAAGAGGTCCACATGAGTCATACTTACCAAAAAACTAGTTTGAGGGATTAATGGGAGAAACAGGGGCTAGAAGGGAGAGTGCGGGTGCTGAACATAATCGTAGAGTCCGACCAATAGACTTTCAAATGTGGGTTAAAAAATATAGCAGGCCGTTAGGGGATCCGTATGAATATTTAGCCAGCTTCATACAGGTTTTGAGAGCTTAGCGCATAACCAATTTCCATACATAGTTTGAGGGGTTTGGGATGACAAGAGGACAAAGCTTTGACTTGGTTCCAGACCATACCTCTTGGATCAATAACCAACTTACCGACTTTGGCCATGATATTTGGTGCTACTTGTTCTAAAATGGGAAATAAGCATAGTATGGTGGCACAAATCTATAGTTTCAAGAAAAAACAAGGAGAAACTGTCAGAGATAGTGTGAGTAGAATGAGGTAGTACATAGACAGATGCCGGTGTTGGAGATTCCAACCAAAGAAAGACTTGTATCACTATTTCTAGAGGGGCTTTTAAACAAATATTTGCATGCTATTTCATATTGAAAAAGACACATGACTTGGAAAACGTGCAATCTAGATGCAATCGATTTGAATGATATTGTGAGATCTTCAATGAGGAGAGAAAAGCTAAAAATACACAAAGCAAGCGAACCACACTCACTGTGCCAGCACAAGTAGGATCAGTTGTTGCACCTCCTATGGGTACTATAGAGGACATGCTTAAACACATGAATGATATGATGTTTAACATGCAAAGGATACCAATGCGAGGGCCAGTGCAGGACCAAATTAGGGACAATCTATGAGACAACAAAGGAAGTTAAAATGGTGCACCATTGAAGAAAAATGTACAAATCATGAGATAAACGAGTGCTACTACAAGCATAAATATGATGAAAATGTCTAGTATGTCCCAATGAGGCCACAATGACAACCCATACATAGATACCCACCAGTTGTCACAACCATACAAAGATTGCCCATGATTGTGGAGAGACCACAACCAATATTAGGTCAACAACCATTGCTCCCAGGGAATAGATCTATACTGATCAAATATATGGTGTCTGAAGAACAAGTGGAGGAATAGGTGCTAGTACCCATTACTCCATACCCTGAAACGAGTTCAATAAGAATGGGGATTGAAGAAGAGTGGTATAATCAACATACTCCAGTCCTTATGGAGCCAATGTGTCAAACCCCCACTGATACATCTCCTGTTTACTTTATTGCAAACCAAGAAGCAAGACCACCTATGGTCAAGACAATTCCCAAACCAAATATGAGAATTGTCATAAATGTGGAGCGGATGACCATTGGAAAAATGATTGTCCTGAACCGGTTAAGAATGTGAGACCTATAGAGGCATATTGTGGAGCGCGTGGATGCACGGGTGGACACTTTCCTAATGAAGGCCCTAGGCATCCAACAAACAAAGGAAAAAGTACCATAAATAAATTTCAAGTGCTGCCAAGTAGTTCATCAGAAGGGGAATCAATAATTCCTGTTCGAGTGTTGACTAGAGCACAAACCAAGCAGAACAAACTGAAAAGTGCAAATGGATTTGATAAATCCAGCAATTCCTCTAAAAATTCCAGAATGAAAGACGTCGATACGAACTCAAGAAGAAAAAACATCAAAAGGAGATTGAAGGGAAGATACAAAAGGAAACCTAAGAAAAAATGTAGACTCTTTCGATAAATTTCAAGGAACCTAAACCAAAATCGGTTGGATCAGTTCTGGTTGATAAAATCTACGAACCAACCAATGCAGCCTTGCAAGCTTTCCAAGCTGGGTTAAAAGCTGGTCAAGTGTTGGAAAACCAATGGAAAAACTATCCAACACCTAAAATGGAAACAATTAAATTAGAAGCCTTCAGAAACCTGGTGCAAATCATGCAAACCTTGGTGGAAAAACATAATCCTCAGTAGGAAGTCATAGAAAAACCAGCATAAGTTGAGACCAATACCATGAGAGAAAAAGCTCAAGAAAAGGGAGGGTCAAAAAATTGGAAAAACGATGATACACAACCCCCTAAACTAGAAGCTCCTAATAGTGAAGAAGGATGGGATGGGGTGCCAATAGTTTGTTACCATATACATGTGGTAGTGATGTGTGTGAACACACTAGGACCGCAGGGGCATTTTTTCCCTCTTTAGGAGTTTTTTCCCCCCCGAGCATTGTATATACGCCCATCACTGTAGGGCTATCTATCTTTCCATTGCATACTAAGTAACACACTCTCTATTGTGTGCCTTGAGCTTCCTTCGTCTTCTCCAAGCTGTGTGCATTTCTCTGCAACCCTAATTCCAACAATTGGCATCAGAGTAGGTTACGTCCTACCGGGCTTAGTCGCCAGCTGCTCTAGCACACGCCTGCTCATTTTCTTTGATTACAGTGAGGTTTGGCGAGTGTTCTAAGGTCGACAAATATTTTGGAAATGCTCATAGAGATCAGTCTGCTCAGATTTTTGATTCGGGCTCATTTCGGCCTCCGTTTCCAAGTCTGCACAGGCAATTTTGTCATTTTATGCAGAATTTCTGTCAGTGCCGTTTTCTACATAACAGGTGTCTTATAGTCTTCTACCATTTGTGCTATATGGCACGTGTTGTTCCCGCTCTGTTTCTCCTATTTTTGGGCAATTTTCACATCAGGTACAACATTTACCATGACTGACAACAACAACACAGATGTGTTCAAGATGTTTGCTGAGGATAGGTTGGATGGGGACAATTACCCTATGTGGGCTTATATGATGCAACATGCTCTTGTGTCAAAGGGCGTCTAGAATATTGTGCAGAGCATTGATGTACGTCCTGGTTCTAAGGATGTAGGCGAAGTTGAGGATGTTGCAGGTCTTGCTGCAAGGATTGCTGCTATTAGAGTTGTTTTGCCTACGGTAGAACAAGCTCGTTGGGATGTAAAGGATGCGTAGGCTCATGCATTGATTGCGTTGTCTGTGAAGCGCACCATTGTTCCTCACATCGGTTCAGAAAAATCTGCAAAACAGGCTTGGGATATTTTGGTTGGTCTTTATGCAAGTCGCAGTGAGGGTAAAATTGCTTTGCTGCGTAAAGAGCTGGAGTCGAAGAGATTATGCATGAGGAAGATGATATGGACACTTTCCTTGCTGGTGTCAAGGATATCAATGAGTAACTTATTTTTGTAGGTGAAGTCATTTCAGACAGTTCCCTTGTGCAGACTATTCTTGATGCCTTACCAGATTCCTACCAGACTTTTGCTAGTACTTGGAGACTGATGACCCAAGGAAATCTTGAAGTTGTGAAGTTTGGTGCATTATGCACATTGCTGTTGAAAGAGTCACTTTCCAAAAAAAAAGAACTAGGCAGCGTGCAGTTGAACAGGCTTTTATTGCTTCTCAAAGAAAGGGTGGTAACGGCAATGCGGCCACTTCTTATGGTTCTGCTGCGAGTGGAAAAAATTCCGTTCCTAATGCTTCTGCTGGCAGCAATTTTTTTGGAAATTCTGGTGATAAGGGCAAAAAGAAGATGCGTTTCCATTATTGTAAAGCTAATGATCACTTGATCAAGTCGTGTCCTAAGTTGAAGGCCAAAGAGGCTAAGAAGAAAGAGGGTGGTTCCACTGCAAATGCTGGTTCCACTACAAATGATGGTTCCACTACAAATGCAGCCATTGTTTAGTCTTCTGTGAAAGGAGACTATGTTGCTGATGTTGATGTAGAATGGGCTTTTAGCACAGAGTGCACTTACAATCCTGCTATCCATGATGCATGCTTGTCAGCTGCTGCAGATTCACATGTGTGGTACTTCAACAGTGGTGCTACAAAGCACATTACCTCGCATCGTGAATTGTTTACCTCTCTCGAGTCTGTCCCTCATGGGAATTCAGTCACTTGTGCCAACAATGCCTCTTATCCGGTTCAGGGAGTTGGAAAGATTGTGCTTACTGCTACAAATGGCAGTTCCTTCACACTTGTTGATGCACTTTATGTACCTGGGATCAAGAAGAATCTCTTGTCTGTATCCGCACTTGCTAGACTTGGACTTGTAGTCAAATTTGTGGATGACAGATATACAGTTCATGATCTCAGTTTTGGTGATGAAATTGTTGCATCTGGCCTTTTGTGCCGTGGGCTGTATAAGCTCACTTTGTATGACAAGTGTGGACAAAATTTTGCAAATGCTGTTGCAGATTCAATGGCTATTTCAGATGCAAAACTTTAGCATGCATGTTTTGATCATCTAAATTTTTCCAGTTTGTTGCGTTTGCAGAAATCTGATATGGTCGCTTCTTTGCCGCCTCTTGAAGCACCTGTCAGACATGTTTGTGAAGGATGTATTTTGCGTAAGATGCAGCGTTTGAAGTTTCAAAAGGATGGTTCAATTAGGGCCACATGCAGATTGTAGCTTGTGCATAGTGATGTTTGTGGGCCCATGCAAACTCCGTCCTTGGGCAATTACCTTTAGTTCGTCACTTTCATTGATGATTACTCCAGGCATGCATGCATATTTCCGCTTAAAGTGAAGTTCGAAGTTTTTATGTGCTTCAAACAATTTCTGGCTATGGCTGAAAATGTCTCGAAATGTACTATGGGGACCCTCCATTCCGATCGAGGGGGGGAGTATATGTCTCATGAATTTAATGCATTTCTGGCTAGTCATGGGATAAAACACCAATGTACAGTGCCTTATACACCTCAGCAAAATGGTGTTGCTGAGAGGAAAAACAGGTCACAGACAGAAATGGCACGATATATGGTCAAAAGTCAAGCTTTGACGCATTCTTTTTGGCTTGAGGCCATCATGTGTGCCACTTCTGTACTTAACAGGTGTCCTACAAAAGCTTTGCAGTCTAATACTCCATATGAAGCATGACATGATAGAAAGCCTTCTATTGAGCACATGCGTGTTTTTGGCTGTTTGGCATATACTTTGGTGTCACAAACACATCGCAAAAAATTGGATGATAAGGCTGTCAAATGTATTTTTTTTGGTTATAGTGCTGAAAGAAAAGGTTACATGTTATATCATCCACAAACAAAGCGTATTCTGGTTTCATGGGATATAGTGTTTGTGGAAGATTTTGTTCAACCCTTGCTGTCATGTACTAGAGACAATAATGTAAGCTCACAGGACATTTATGACACTTTGTTGCCTCTTTTTAGTGGTGGAAATACGAATGTAAGTTCCAATGAGGCAAATGTCCAGCCTATGGGGGTTTCTGAAAATGTTACAGATCAGCCTATTACTGATGCAGATGTACATGATGTACTTGAGGAAAGGGCTGAAAATGAGCAGTCTAGAGGTATGCCAAAATGGCTGGTGCACACCTTGCATGACATTAAATTGGATGCACCTTTGTCTAGTCATACTCGTTCAGGCTCTCGCCATGTATCTTATGCATCAGATTGTTATGCTTTGGCTGTGTCTAGCTTACATGATGTTGAGGAGCCTCTATCTTTTGATGAAGCACAAAATTCAAAAAATTGGATGGCTGCCATGCAATCAGAATATGATGCACTTATAGAAAATGAAACATGGACTTTATGTGATTTGCCTCCTGGAAAAAAGGCCATTGGTACGAAGTGGGTTTACAAGTTGAAACACAAGCCGGATGGTGAGATCGATCGCCATAAGGCTCGACCGCCATAAGCTGGATGGTGAGATCGATCGCCATAAGGCATAGATTATGAAGAGACTTTTTCTCCCACTTGTCGTATGACTACTGTGCATTTTCTATGTGCATTGGCAACTCATTTTGGTTGGGATGTACATCAATCAGACATTGTTACTGCTTTCTTGAATGGTGACATATTTGAGGAAGTTTATGTAATGCAGCCTCGCAGTTTTGTCATAAAAGGACAAGAGGACAAAGTGTGCAAATGTAAGAAGGCTTTGTATGGGTTGAAGCAATCTCCTCGTGCTTGGTATGAGAAACTGACACTCATTTGGTTAAACAAGGCTTTCGTAACAGTCCAACAGAAAGCACACATTGTATGTAAAGCGTGAGGGTGATGTACTTCTCATTGTGGTTGTTTATGTCGATGGTTTTCTGATCACTCGACCAAATGAGAGACATATTGATGAATTTAAGGCTGATTTTAATGCTACTTTCAAGATGAAAGATTTGGGACTGTTCCATCATTACTTGGGTATACAATTTAAGCAGTGTGATGGTGGTATTGCCTTGTGTCAGAAAAGTTACATAGAGACATTGCTATGTAAGTTTGGACTTGAGGATTGCAAACCTATTGGCACTCCCATGGAAACAAGTTTGAAGTTGAGTCTCAATGATGCTGTCGATCCTGCTGATGTCACTCTTTACCAAACTGCTGTTGGCTGCCTCATTTATGTATGCAACACGAGGCCAAATATTCAGTTTGCAGTCTCACAGGTCAGAAGATTTATGCATAGCCCAGGGTCTAAGTATTGGCAGGCTGTCAAGGATTTTCCTCTACCTTAGTGGCACTTTACATCTTGGATTGTTTTATCCCAAGGGGGGATCATTGCCGCCAGACTTACATGCTTTTTCGGACTCAGATTGGGCTGGCTGTTTTGACATGCGAGTGTCCACAAGTTGTTTTTGTTTCATGCTTGGAAATTCATGTATATCATGGTTGAGCAAGAAGCAACCTACTGTGGACACTTCTAGTTGTGAGGCTAAGTATAGGGTAGTCTTCACAGCTACGGTTGAGTGTGTATGGCTCAGACACCTTATGGCTGATTTGGGTGTTGGATAAGACACTGCCAACACTATCCACACTGACAATTAGAGCGCAGTGGCAGTTGCGAGGAACCCAGTTTTTCATGCTCGCACAAAGCACATTGAGGTGCATTACCACTATGTCAGTGAGAGGCTCTCAGCAGGAGAGATAAGCTTGGCTTATGTGCCAACACAGAGCAACCTTGGAGATCTTTTCACAAAGGCATTGTCTCGTGAGAAGCTTGAAGCTTTCACAAAGCTTTGGGCTTACTCCCCTTTGTGGACTGATCATGTCGTCAGGGCGTGGCACTTCCCTTTACTCATGTGCCAGCTCTCGTTCACCGCATCACTCCAGGGGGGATTATCTTTCCATTGCATACTAAGTAACACACTCTCTATTGTGCCTTGAGATTCCTTCGTCTTCTCCAAGCTGTGTGCGTTTCTCTGCAACCCTAATTCCAACATAGTTGAAGACAATTGATCAAACTATCTGTGGAAATGAGTTAGGGAAGCGAAATATGGGAGCTTGACAAAATCAACACCAATTGAAGAAGTTGAGTTTGATTGTACACCCATTAAACTATATGACCAATCATTGTATGGAGATTGGGGATCAGAGTAGTCAAGCTCTACAAAAGCTGAAACCTTACGGACGTTATCATCTTACCTAGGAGAAAATGAAGAGAAATCAAAGGTCTGCAAAACAACAAGACTAGAAAGGCCAAAACAAACTTTGGATGTGGCTAATCTAAAGTTTATCATGTCAATACCAATTTAGTGCACAATCACTTTGGGTGAGCTACTAAAGTTGAGACTACATCTACGGGGAGATGTACAAACCACCATGGAAAATATGGGATTAAAAGGAGCATCTCAAATGAACCTAAGGAGGGCTATGATATAGTCCCAATCCAAATGGTATTTATTGAGATGATCAAGGAGCAACAAGTCTTCTCTGATCACTATTATGATGCTACGGATGAGTGGGAAGAAGAACCAATTACAACAGAGGAATCAGACTCTGAAAAAGAGCAGGTAAGAGCCAAACTTCTACTCAAAGGAGGGGAAGAAATATTTTTTGAGTTTCCAAACCGACGTCGAAGACGCCAACAAAGATGTCAAAGGAAACGAGACAATAACCTAAGAAAGAAAATCACAAAACGGCCACTGGGCACCAAAACTCAACTCTTAATGAAAGTGGATGCAACAGATTGCATAAAAGACAAGATAATTGGAAGGTATCAACATAGAGCATTCAAAGAGACAAAGCCAAATGAAACCAAATTCGATCAAGCTAGATAAAAAAAAGGAAAAGAACCTCTGAGGACAAAAATGGAACATAAAGCAAAATACAAAGAACCAAAAAGGACTTTGAAAGAAGTGTGGACCACGGAAATAGAATCGGATAGTGACAAATCGGGGAAAATTAGTGTTCCAACTCATTATAAGAAATACACTTTGCAAGATTTCAAGATCATTGTAGAGCAACCCTTGTGACAATCAATAGAACCGGGGAGATCCTATGAGGGGTCGGAGAATGCCAAGCAACTCGACCTTGCAGAACCTTGAGAAGAAAAAAAACCTACATGCTTAGCTATGGATCTGTCACAAGAGGATGAAGAGATTCTCATCATAACATTAAAATAATATAGGTATGTTTTTGCATGGTCACACAAAGATTTCAAAGGGGTGGATCCTACCATATGCCAGCACACTATCTCTATGAGAGATGATGCTAAGCCAAGCAGACAAAGACCGTACACATATAATGAGACCTTTGCCAAAAAAATCAAGGAAGAGATAGAACAAATCACGGAGGCCCAGTTTATCGATGAAATAGAACACATTGATTGGGTATCATCAATTTTTGTGGTGCCTAAAAATAATGGAAAACTTAGAGTGTGTGTAAATCTCAAAAAGGTAAACTCCACCACTATACGAGATAACTACAAGATAACTAACCTCTTTCCATCACAGATCACATGCTAAAACGAGTAGTGGGCAAGGAAGCTTATAGCTTGTTGGACAGCTTCTCTAGGTACAACCAATTCACTATGGATGCCAAAGACCAACATAAAACAACCTTCACCATGGAATGGGAAATTTTTGCTTATCGAGTAACGCCTTTCGGTTTGACCAATGCACCGACAACATTCCTAAGGCTAATGAGCCATGCATTTAAGAAATGTTTGCAAAATTTCTTGGAAGTATACATGGACGATATTTGTGTGCACTCCACAAAACGAGAAAGTCACTTCGAACATTCATGATGTGTCTTTGAGAAATGCCGTCTATATAGGAATTGCTTAAGTCCTAAAAAATGCATCTTTATGGTTAGACAAGGCATTATTCTTGGACACGTTGTGTCAAAAATTGGTATATTCATAGACATGGAGAAAGTGGTAGTAATTGTGGAAATGGCTAGGCCAACATTAATCAAAGAAGTAGGGGAATTTATGGGACATTGTGGTTACTATTGTGAATTTATCTACATATATGCAGTAATTGCTAAGCCCAAATATAGCCTTATCACTCACTTTGAATGGACTGATGAATGTCAGGAATCCTTCCAAAAGCTTAAGCAAGCCTTAAGCTCAACACCAATACTAAAAGCTCCAGACTAGAACAAATTGTTCCACGTACATGTTGATGCTTCAAGTTATGCCATTTGGTTGCATCTTAGTCCCAACCAGGAGAGGGAACCATGGATTTTCTTATCTTCTATGCTAGTTGAAAATAAAACTGGTGCAAAAGAACGATACAACCATGGAAAGAGAAGGTCTTGGTATGGTATTCAGACAAGAGATTCCAACACTACTTGTTAGCTAACAAGCTCATCTTTTTCATAGACCATCAAGCCTTACTCTATTTGGTGAATAAACCATGCAATACAGGTAGGGTAGAAAGATGGTTTATCATCCTACTCGAATTTGATTTTATAGGTTGAAAAAGGCACTACTCACCAACCGATAGATCATTTATCAAGACTCACCACTGGGGAAGCACCTAAAGGGGTAGATGATGACTTACCCAATGCATCTGTTCTCTGTGGAAATGATTCCAAGATGGTAAAAAAATCTTGTGTCATTAATGACTATAGCACAAGTGGACTCTCAAATACCAATTCCTATTACACCACAATTGATTGAGAAATCCGCCCGACATCAATTGTTGGTTGGAAGTTTTGTATTGCAAAAACTAGGATGGAATCCTGTTCTTGTGCATTAATCATGAGGAACAAGAAGCTTATTTGAGTCAAGATCGTACCACAATCGCAGGTCTACATTTTGCACAAGACCAAACCTTACAAAGGTTGATCTGGTTGGGTGTTTAATGGCCTCCCATGAAGAGAGACATTCATCATTATGTGAATGATCGCTCTCAATGTAAAGAAAAAACCGCCAAACCCATGCCACATTATTCCACATTTGAGTGACACCACACTGGAGTAGATATCTGGTAGAGTATCTAACTAATAGAATATTCCCACAAGACATGAGTAAAAGAAAAAAAAGAGCAATAGAAATTGAGGCAACCAACTATACAATGATTAGCAACCATCTTTATTGAAGAGGGAATGACCAACAAGATAGACTCTGTGCCAATGAGAAGAGCAATACCTTCCTCTTTTGGAACAAGAACACACAGGTCTAGTAGGGGGTCACTTCTCTCATGAAACCACAACCAAAGCTATATTGATGGTAGGTATTTGGTGGCCAACTCTATTTTTTGATGCAAAATAATTTGTTCGATGATGCGATGTATGTCAACGAGAAAAAATTCCAACAAGAATGAATAATATGCCACTGCGACCTATGATGGGAGAATGCATATTTGCTAAATGGGGTATAACCTTTGTGGGTTCAATACAACCACCCACTTACAAAACTCAGGTACAATATATTATTGTGGCCAAAAATTACTTAACCAAGTGGGTTGGGCCACTAGGAAGAACGATGCTAGAACCACTACTGCATTTTTGTACGAATACATATTTACTGGATATAGACTTCTTATTGAGCTTGTGAGCGATCATGGATAAAATTTACTCAATGAGGGGATAAAGTATTTAATAGATGAGTTCATGGTAATCCATAACAAATCTGCACATCCTCAAGAAAATGGTTAAGCAGAACATACCAACAAAATTCTGAGCTCTATACTAACCAAAGTTGTTAGTTCATGCATGACAGACTAGGAAATGCATCTTTATTATGCCATGTGGGCTTATCAAGTTTCCTTCAAAATAGCTTTGAACATGAACCCTTTTAATATGGTCTATGGCCTGGATGCAATATTGCCAATGGAATTCTTACTACCCACTCTTAGAGTTGCATTTGAGTTGGAGTGGAAAGGGCATGAGTTGTCAGAACGACTTGAGGAGTTAGAATTCCTAGATGAATAATGTTTAGCGGCCATTGCCCACATATATGTACAAAAACAAAAACAAAAACAAAAATAGTTCTTTGACTCGCATTTGCTGACTAAAGTTTTTAAACTAGGGGATTTAGTACTAGTATATTCGTTGAAACAACATATACCCAAGTTCAACATAAAAGTACACGGTCCTTTTGTCATTAAAGATGTTTCACCAAGTGGGGCCATTAGGTTAGCCATCGTATATGGCGAGATCATGGAAAATTGGATTAGTGGATGTCAACTCCACAAATACAACCTTCCCTTGACTAATGAACTTCTACAGAGAATGCATGCATCCAAGGAAAGGAAGCTTTAATGACAATAGGTTATTGAGGAGGCTCAAGATGAGGCGCACATTCCAATTTAAAATGAAAATTTGCAAGACAACATTTCCCCCTAGCTGTACCACTTAGTACTTTCAAAATTCAACCCTTAGCAAAGGATGAGATCGAGATGATGCCAATGAGTGGATGGATAGTCTTGATATGCCAATCAATGTGAATTTGAACAAGGATTACAAAGTCAAAGCTTTAAGAGATACAGGGGCCCGAACCAACGCAGTTATCTATTCTACTTATTGCAAATAAACTACTCAACCACTTGAGTATTGTTGAGCCACTGTCAAGGGTTGCAGCAAGAGCGTCACTCCAACTCTAGGGAAAATAGACTTGAATGTTATGGTTCATGGATTCTCTTGCCCACATACTTTCATATGTATAGAGGATGAACAAATGAATAAGGACCTAATATTAGGTGTTCCGCGAATGAGAACCTATAAAGAAATCCAAGATTGGGATGCTAGAGTTTGAAACTTACACTGAAAGAAGGACAACTAAAAATACCATTTTCATACAGCTAAGAGGAATGGAAAGAATCTCCTGGTGATTTCCAATCAAAGAAACATGAGTCATCTAGCACAATTACAACTACTTCTCCACAAAAGACTTCTTCTACTCAACTCATGCAGGGAAATAGGCAAGTTTGGATACCCAAAAGTCAGCTTGTTAATCAACCACAACAAATCTGGGTGCCTAAAAGGTTGCTACACACTACCAACAACCCTACGGTAAAGCCATCATATCCACATTCTCAACAAAAAACACCACTACTAAAGATGAAATAAAATAACAACCAACAAAGAAATATACAGCTAAGAGCAGAAGACCAAAGGCCCAAATCAAACAAGTCAAATTATGGGTACCAAAGACCCCACTGCATCTCAAGCCAACCTCAATCAGGTATAAGTGGATACCTAAAGTCAAACCACCCACCACAATGGCGCCCATTGTTTTCAATCATCACCGATCACACAGCAGACATTACATATTGCACCTTCAAAGAACGAGCTCAATTGCTACATGACTTACTCTTCACGAGAGTTTAGTCACAACATACTTGCCATCGGAAACCCTTGAGTACAATATTCAAGACCCACCTCTTGCACATCATAGTGTGTTCAATTGCATCGACATTAAAAGCATTATAGGGCCAATCTAGGTCATGCATAGACACGACTTTATAACCTATGCACTACACAACCATGGTACTCAGTCATTCGGGAGGATTGGAGCAAGGAGGGGTGGAGACAATCTGAATATGGACAGAAGCATATAAATCTCGAGGAGAGAATGGAAATGTTCTGAAGTAATTGTGTGTTAACATATGAACTTTCTTGAAAAAGTTAGCCGATTTTCCTAATAACAAGATGAGTGGGGAATGCGATCGGATAACCCCTAGGTGTGTATATATATATTGTACATATCTGCCAAAAGCCATAAAATAGTGCGATTTTTACTCATATCATGTGTTTTCTGGCCAGGATCATTATGAAAATGGAGCAATCCACAAAAATATGGCCAAATAATAAAAGTAGAAGTGTTTTAGTATTTTTGAGTATAGAATGGAATTTTTTGACCAGTCCAATTAATTTTTCCTTAATTTTTGCTAATAAAAGTTAATAAAAACCAAAAAGCAAGAATGTTAGAACTGGAATTTGACTTCAAACGCAAAATCTTAAAGCTCAATGGGAAGGCCAATTTTTTTGGGGGGCAATTTTTATCAAAAAACTTGGTGGCCACTCCGACTCACTAATCATATGGAGCAAATTGCGACAACAAGGTCCATGGAGGTCAATTTAAAAAAAAAAATTGATCTGGGAGTACACTGTGGGGCCTAATGATCTCATTGGGTAGGTATTGCATAGAGGGTGTCGAAAAAGTCCAGGTATGTATAGTCCCTTGGGCCATTTTCCCTCTCATTTGCATTCTAGCCTCGGTCCTTTAGAGAGAGAGCTCTTGGTGGTGGATTTTGGCGACCTTCCATGCTCTTCTATGCATCGTCTGACAGCTCTTACTCACTCTAGCCATGATGAGTAAGTTTCTACTTGTGTTTAGAAGCATTTTGATTATCAAATTTTCAACAAAAAGAGATATAAGGGGTCTAAAGTAGACAACATTTAACATACATGTCGACCAAGGTATTGCCAAGCAGGACGTTTTCTTCAACAACCCTCGACTAGCAATATCATCGTGAATTATTTTGCCCATATCACTGTCTTTTGTTGTGCCACATGCCTTCAAAATTCAAGCATTGGTAATTGCATCTAAAGAGATGTCCTCAATTTGCACCCAATGAGAACAACTAAGAGATTCTTAGCCCTCCCCCTATTGGTCATATCCCACAATCATAATGTAACGGAATTTGGCTAATAACATTGATTGTAGCGGAATTAAAATGACAGTAGTGAGCATTTCATAAAGAGAATTCTTAATGAAAATAGAGAGGGATTACTTGATTAAATGTAGCAATATGAACATGCCACCTAGTTAGC
Organism: Adiantum capillus-veneris; assembly: GCF_014529385.1. Lineage (NCBI taxonomy): Eukaryota > Viridiplantae > Streptophyta > Polypodiopsida > Polypodiales > Pteridaceae > Adiantum > Adiantum capillus-veneris. The sequence continues at coordinate 21,618,490 of NC_140959.1, forward strand.
TTGTAAAAGAGAGAGAATTAGAGAAATTAACAACAATTGAGGACTGGATTTACCTGGAGCCGGTCCCCCCTCCAAAAGGATTTTGTATTATATGTTCTCCCATAAAGAGAGACTTGGTACAATACATTCTTTGTGTTCCTTGAGACCTTGTTGATGCCATGAATATGGAAAAATTCATGCACCAATATTATGCCCAAAAGAAAAATTAAACTTACTTGCAATAACATAAACTTGTCCCCGGCCTCAATCCCAAGACCACAAACACCTTCAAAGGTGAAGAGAGCAAGCACGGAGCGAGGAAGGTGAAGAGGAGGAAGATGTAACATACGATAAAGAAGTATCCTCCTTACCATAGATTCCTCTTAGATCATAGATTAGCATAGTAATGTAGATGGTAGAGAAGATGATAATTCCATTGAAGCTTGACTCTTGCTTGGATTTACATTCCATAGCTAAGAGGTGTTGATCGCAATGCTTGGAGAAGGAGATGGAGTTCTTGCTCAACACACGAGTTGTGTGTGTTTCAGTATGCAAAAATGAGAGCCTTTTTTTGCTTTGGTCGATCCCCCCTCGTGCAATTACTCATGCTTGCATTCTATTGGTCCATGCCAAGTCCTAGCCAATGAGAGATAACAAGCAACGTGTGTAGCCTTGTGACAAGTGTCCTTATTCCCCCTTTAGAGAGGGATTAGATAATTATTTAAGTGAAGCTAAATTCTTATTGGACTTCTAAATCAACTGGACAATAGGAACTAGATCATGGGCTACTTAATTCTCATTGGACCCCATGGTAGACTGTCCAATAGGAATTAGCGGGGTCTCATTTCTTATTGGTTCTTCTAAAATATTTTCTAAAATGTTTAAGTTCAATTTACTCAAGCTTAATTCTCATTGTTCCATGCCATACGTCATCCAATAGCATTTAGGCTTAAATAGGGACAACTTAGCTAGGGACCTGACAGACATGTGTCCTTTATGCCTCTTGTGGAAGGGTGGCTCTTGGTGTGTGTGTGTGTGTGTGTGTGTGTGTGTGTGTGTGTGTGTGTGTGTGTGTGTGTGTGTGTGTGTTGTCTCTCATGCTCGTACTTGTAGGGCTCGCCCCCTCATTTCTAGGACTTGCATTGACTTTTGAGCCCATGCGCCTCAACCACTTAAAGTTGGCCAAAATCTCCTTAAAGGTTCTAGGTCTAAGGAGTTTTAAACACTAGCCTTTGGAGGCTTTAATGAGGCTTAACCTAAGGTCTTTTACAGGCCCATTCAGTGTACATTTCCTTTGGTAGACCTCACTCAATTTGGAACCTTTTTTAGATGAGATTATTTCTCCTCTTGGTCCCCTGGCATAAGAAAACCATGAAAAGGTTTGTTGATAAGAATTGAAAATTTACACAAAATTGCAAGATGTATCATCATCTTATATGGATACGAACATTGCAATGATGGAAGGAGCTCAAAAAAAATACAAGGACATGTCAGAGGCTGATTTTGTTGTGGAGTTTGTATGTGGGAGGATGAGTGACTATATGGAAGATAAAGGTCTTTGATTGGAAAACATTCAAAGGTGCATAGATGCGGATTATGAAGAAAGTGTAAGTGTATGTCATGACTTGTTCATATTATCTATTCATTATTGATATTATGCATGGGCTGACACAATGTATACTATGGAGTATTTATTTCTTTGCAACCAATTCTCAAGTTCCCATGTTATGGTAATGCATAGAAGAGGGTACATGATGTTCCTCCTTGGCTTGAGGAGGCTGCAAGATATAGATAAGGAGGACCCCCTTCAATATGCTTCCAAAGAAGAGAATAACGGTGAGAAATTTGAAGAGGCCAAACAAGGTACTCCGGACCATGTGGATCCATGTTGCAATCTAAAGCTCGATGAGGTGCTAGTCTAGGGTTTGTCACTTCCATGTGCATAAATTGTTTTTCTTGTGTATTGTTTCTAGTGCATAACTTGTTTTTCCAATGCATAAGTTGTTTTTCCTTTTAGCCTTTATTGCTTGCGTCCCTAACAAGGAAAATCTCCAGTTCAAAGAGGCAAGCAGTCAAAGCAAGCTATTGACATAGGATTCCTTGAGAACACCTCTCAACTGGCACTCCAACTTTTTATTAACGGACTTCAACTGATAGTTGAAAAGAACAGTAATGAAATCAGCCCCTCAATTGCAACGTATAGCAATTGGGCATTGTACAAGTGTATTTATTTGCCCATCCTCCTAATCATTGCTATATGCTCTCTATGTTGCTAATTGTAGATGTTTGACACTAGATTATCGTCAAACGTGTCTATGATGATCAAATCAAGTTGCTTTGGCTTACAAGTGACTGTGGATGATGAGGTCCTATGCTTCATTTCAATCAATGAAGAATCTACACAAACAATGAATTTGTTTTCAATGTAATCCCTTTTATGTTCTACTTGGTTAAGCTCATAACTATACTAAAAGATAGCATTGATCCTAACATACACACTTTGATAGGTGGATGGAGTACACTCTAGCCTTATATGTCTTGCAACAAGTAATGTTTGTGGACTCCATGTGGTTTCCAATCATGGATGCCTTTATGGGCAAGAGTGATGCTATGCATGTCTTGTGGAACTTCTTCGAAGAGAGGGACTTTGGGACTTTGTGCTTACTTTTTTTCCAATCATTTTTACGTGAAATATAAGAAGGATACAAATTTTTTTATAGACATATTGTATTCATGCTTTGCATTGATATATCACTTTCCATTTATGCAACAAGAAACATATGACATGCTATGTAATGTACCTTGATACACATACAAAGATCCTCTTATACCTTGAAGCTGGGAACATGCTTGTCAGTTTTGTTTATCAATTTGATGTCATAGGGACCGATTCAACCAAATGCTCTTGATTGCAGATTTTACGTCATGGCTACCATTCAATATGTAATCAAGCCTTGTTTGCAAGAAAAGAGCAAGAGCTGGGTATCAAAGACATGGTTTGTCCATGATGATGTGCTGGCATTGAAGGAAAGTCACCATATATGGTGTTTGGATGTTGTGGGGTGAGGAATGACTCTCATGGGTCTCACACTTGGATGCTAGACTAAAACGTTGGCTATTTTTCACAAGCTTTGGTATTTATGAATGCTTTTGGTAGATTTTGGTGCGGCATTTAGTGAAGCTTTTGCACTAACTTGGTATGCCAAGGTTATGGATGACATATTTATGCCATGTTGATATCAACTTTATATGCCAAGTTTATGGAAAACATATTTATGCAAGTTTTGTATGCCAAGTGTATGGTGGACATATTGAAACTAATTTTGTATGCTAGACTTATGGAGATTTGTGACGGTTGTGTATGCCAAGTTTATGGTTGATCTATTTATGGCCATGTTTAGGTTATGGTGAGTCCCTTGTGTTTTAGAGAAGTCCAACTTGGTTTATGGTTTAATTGGAGTTTAATGATGAGATTGATTTAAGGCAAAGTCATTTTTATTGACATGCTGGTTGTATTTATAACAAGTTTAGTTTTTCTAGTCATGCATAGTGATAAGTTCAAGTTGATTGTGTTTATATCAAGATTTGATTTAGGCTCAATTTTGAGTTTTTGGCAAGGTCCAACGGTCTACAATTATGCATGGGTTTAAAGCAACATCTGGTTGTATTTATTGCAAGTCAAGGTTTATGGTTTTATAGCGAGGTCAATTTTGTCCAAGTTTATGGCAAGGTCCATCTTTGTTTATAGTGAGTCAGATTTAATGATTTTTATCATCATGTTGATTGTGTGTATAATGGTGAGGTTTGGTTTATGCTCAATGTCAAGTTTTTGGCAAGGTTTGGTTATAATTCAAGTTTATTGCAAGGTCCAACTTTATCATCATATCTAGATTTATGGCAAGGTTTGGTCTATGGTCATGTCCAGTTTAGGGCGCGGTCCATTTTTGTTTTTTATGAGTCCAAATTTATGGTTCCATGGAAAGATCGATGTGTCCAGTTTTATGGCAAGGTTCAACATTGTTTATGTTTGGGTATGTGGAAAGTGCGGTTGTGTTTATGGTGATGCCTATGTTAATGGTCATATAGGGTACTTTTTTGGGAGGTCCAGGTTTAGGGTAAGCCCGAGTTTATGGTTCTATAAGAAGGTCAATTTTGTCAACGTGTATTGAGGTCCAATTGTGTTTATAAAGGTTCAATTGTGGCTATGGGGATTCTAGGTTTATGGTTCTATTATGGTATGGCGAGTCCAAGTTTATGGTGAGTTCGGTTGTGTTTATCATGATCTTGGGTTTATGGTGAGTTCTGCTTGTGTTTATGGCAAGTTTGGATTTATGGTTTTATTTTTTTATCATTGTGTTGGTTTTGTTTAAGGAAAGGTCTGCCTTGATGGTCATGTTGGTTGGTCTATTGTGAGCTCAATTTATAGTCATATTTAGGTTTACGATGAGTCCATGTTTATGGTTCTATGATAGGGTCAATTTTGTCAAGGTGTATGTTGAGGTCCAACTATGTCTATAAAGGTTTGATTGTGGCTATGGCGAGTCCGGTTTTATGGTTCAATTGTGGCTATGGAGAGTTCGGGTTTGTGGAGAGTGCGTCTGTGTTTATGGAAAGTTTATATTTATGGTTGTATTATTTTATCATTGTGTTGGTTGTATTTATGACAAAGTCTGTCTTGATGGTCATGTTGGTTGGTCTCTTGCGAGCTCAATTTATCGTCATATCTAGGTTTACAACGAGTCCTTGTTTATGGTTATTTGACAAGGTCAATTTTGTCAAGGTGTATGTTGAGGTCCAACTGTGTTTTAAAAGGCTTGATTGTGGCTACGGCGAGTCTGGGTTTGCAAATAGTTTGGTCGTGTTTATGGTTTAGTCCAAATTTATGGTGAGTCCGGCTGTGTTTATGGCAAGTCTAGATTTATGGTTTTATTTTTTTTATCATTGTGTTGGTTGTCTTTATGGCAAGGTCTATCTTGATGGTCATGTTGGTTGGTCTGTTACGAGCTCAATTTATGGTCATATCTAGGTTTACGATGAGTCCATGCTTATGGATCTATGACAAGGTCAATTTTGTCAAGTTGTATGTTGAGGTCCAATTGTGTTTACAAAGGTTCGATTGTGGCTTTGGCGGTTCGGGTTTGTGGATAGTTTGGTCATGTTTATGGTGGGTGAACAAATTTGAAAGACCTCAATATAAACATTGATAAAATTGACCATCAAAACCAATGTTGCCACAAAAAGCCAGAGCCTATAATTGTGAGCTATAAACACAATCAGACCTTAGTATAAACTCTGACAAAAATTGACCTCGCCAAAAAACCCTAAATCCAAACTTTCCCTAAACCTAGACATGAACATAAAATCGGATCTCGCCAAAAAACCATCCAACATGACCATTAAAACATGCCTTTCCATAAATACAACAAACACGATGATAAACAAGGACTTGCTATAAACTTGAGAAAAAACCACCTCACCACATATAAAACCATAAACTTGGACTCGCTATAAGAACAATCGATCCTTGCTAGATCAATGGAACCTTGCCAGAAGTGGAGCCAATCTCTCACTCCTCATTGGTAGGTTGTTATCTACCACTGTGTGCTACCTCAAAATTTACTTCTTCTTCACATACTGACGGGAGCAAAGCGAACCCCGAACCCCGACGGCCTCTAAAACACCGGGGACCGAATGGTGCGCCTCGAGCCTGTCATGGTAAAGCAAACACGGGGCACCACCTACCTTCAGCGGCTAGGACGCAAACAACACACCACCATAACAAAGTTTTCATCCAAGAGAGATGGATGCTTGGGAGTAATGATGAAGAGGAAAGGGAATGAGATCAAGTGAGAGAGAGAGAGAGGGTGAGGGAGGGGGAATAGCGGCTTAGTACTTAGGCACCACAAAAGGATGGCGAATCCGCACACCCTTCACACATACACAAGCTCACTCCAAACACAAGACTAGGTGGCGATTCCGCACACCTCACATGGGCAAAACATTGCAAGAAAACATACTCACAAAACCTCAAGCTTTATTTAGAGAATAAGGTGATGAAATGGGGAGCATAGGGTAGGGACTTAACATTGAGCACGATTGACATGATAATAGAAATCAACCTTGCCATAGATCCGTAAACCCGACTTGCCATAAACAAAGTTGGACCTTGCCATAAACCTCAACATATCGACCTTGCCTCCCCAAACCCAAACATAACTATAAATAAACCGAACCTTGCCATATACCTTCATATGACGTAAAACACACCTCACTCAAAACTTGACATTGAGCCTAAACAAGAGCTCACCATAAACACAATCAACATGATGATAAAAAACAACGTTTCTATAAATCCATAAGCCCAAACTGCCATAAACAAAGTTGGACCTTATCCCATAAACCTACACAAATTGACCCCACCATAAAATCATAAACGTGGAATTGCAATAAGCACAACCGAACCTTGTTCTAAACCTAGATGTGACCATAAACAAAATCTTTCCATAAACCCATATGTGACGATACACTGAGCCTTGCTAAAAATCTTGCATACAAAAATGGCACAAAACCTGGCATAAATATACCATCCATAAAGTTAGGATACACAACTATCACAAAATCTTCCATAAGTCTGACATACAAATTGGTGTAAATATGTCCGCCATAAACCTAGTATAAACATGTCAGCCATAACCCTGGCATACAAAGCTTTCACAAAATCTTGGATAAATGCGGCACCAAACCCTACCAAAAGAAGCCATAAATATCAAAAAATGTCCAAAAATATCCAAGAAGACTTGTATTTAAACATAAACCCGTACACATAAAAGAGGGAAAACCATCCCGGAGAAACCATAAAAAAATATATGAGGATCTCATGCATAAACTCCAATATATTCGTCTATGGCTCACAACTCAATGCATCTGCTAAAACCCAAATATGCATCTAAGATGCAAGGATTAGAACACTAGTCACATCCTCCAAAGCATACATTTGAGAATTAGACCACACTATGGGTGCATCACAATAAAGTAAGTCGTATCTGTGATGCATAAACCTTTTCACAAATTCTCCCATCATCAAGCCTTATGCTAAAGTATTGTTCACTACTATCATTGTGCAATTATGGACTCCCACATGCTATGATAGAACAATGGCTTGGTTCTCACCATCCGATAGCCGTACCAAATGATTCATGATGTGGGAGGTCCAAGTTGGAGGCAAATGCTTATGACATAAGGGCAACAATGCATGGCATGTATGACAAGACATTCTGAAAGCTTATGACATAAGGGCAACAATGCATGGCATGTATGACAAGACATTCTGAAAGCTTATGACATAAGGGCATATGAAATAAGGGCAATAATGCATGGCATGTACGGCAAGAGATTGTGCAAGCCTCATCAATCAAAAGGGTTTTACTATAGCAATGAGGGCAATAAACATGTTTCCATTTTCTGAAGCGCATGCAATTTTTCCCCCGTTGGTGTTTACGCCTCAAGGAACCAGTGACATGTCTACTCTTTGGTAGTTGGGAGCACCCTTCAACTTCATTGCAATTCAGATCATTAGTGCTTGGAAGCCTGCCATGTCCAAGCTGTGTTTGTATGACATTGGCCTGGATTTGTTTGATGGTGCCTCTTGGAAAATTGACCTCCTTGGGCTCATGAAAATTTCTCAAGATCTAAAGTGAGATCCTTAATTGGGTGTGAACTGTCTCCCCATTGTCCATGTGCACAAATCACCTAGGAGATTTTGCAATATCTCTTTGAATACATCAATACAAGAAGCTATCTCTGCATCAATGTCCCTCAATGCTTGTAAATTGCTATACAAGTCACCACCCATTGCTTCATCTTCACAACCACTTCCTATTTTCACAGAGCTTGGGCGTGCTATTGTAAGTTATTACTTGTTGGAATTTTAGCCATTGCATGTACACTATCCACAATAGGCAAAACTACATGTGGCATTGTAAAGTAGCTCTCAAGAATTAGGCAAACCCCATACAGGTGATTGCATTGGGATGGCCAATTTGGACAATCCCAGTAAGAGGACTGCATGCTAACAGGATACCAAGAGTCTGTTGTCATGCTCTAAATCTTGAATAGTAGTGTAGATTCATTTGCCACTTTAAGAGTAGAGGGATTGGTTACATATCACCAAAGAAGCTTCTCCCCACCATCAAGTGATCTAGTCACACTCTTACTTGAGCCATATGTAGAAAAACGTCCATAGTCCACTGTAAAGATACATACAATAATTTGATTTAGTAATGTAGATGACTCTAATTCCATGCAAATTGCTTGATCATTTCTCACCTATATCTTGCTTTTGCTTAAAGAACTACAAAAGAGTTCCCCCCATCCAACTCTTACTTGTTGCATCACCACCAAGTGCATGCAACAGGTCAAGCACTAACCTATTTATCTTGGCATCCAACAGAGTATCACAAGTTGCCACAATCTCTCCACTAAATTTGTAGTGTCAACATTTCCATGAGAAAATAGGTGCCCAAACTTTGGCTAACACTCATGCCAAATACATGACTTTGAGACCAGTAATAGTGAATATTCACATGTTTAGAGGAGTTTAAGAGGAGGTGTTCAAAGTGAGCATCAAAGTAATCCTCTAGCTTTGAGTGCATAAGATTGCACATTGAAGAATATACCTGGTCTTGCAACTGTTTTTTAGATCTTGGGGGCACTTGTCTATCACTATTGTTGTAGGCCGGATGCTACCCATCCTTGCAAATATAATGTGGAGGGTCAATTCAAGGGAATTACTTTCTTGAAATATCCCAGCATCACTTGTGCACAACGTCAACCACACAGGAAGTCCAATTCTAGATTGATTTGGTAGAACTGTAGCATATAGTGGAAATCCATATACATTTGTCTTGAATGTAATGTCCACCACCCATGCATTATGTTGTGAGAAGCAAATACACATCTCAAGCATCCAATTATCTTAAATTATTACAATTTTTTTTTTGTCAATGGACCTTGCTTATCATTTGGATTGTATGGTTGGACATATAGAACCTTACAAAGATAGAAAACACCAACGTAAGATATAACGATCGAGTAAATAACTAGAAATGGAAGAAGGGTAGCCAAAGATACCACCTTCTTGTAACGTCAAAGCCTCTATATACACCTTCTTGTTAGCTTGTAACGTCAAAGCCTCTATATACATGGCCAACCAGTCATTATCAGATTCTCTTCCTTAAAAAAAAAAACAACAGTCAAATCCAATGAGGTTTGTTGATCCTCAAGCAAATAACCATCCTACCGATGTTGCAATGTATATGCCAATTGCCGAACCTCTTTTGAGATCATGAAGAATTGATAAGTAATGCGGTCTAGTGGTGATGCTTGTCCCATATGGAAGTTTCTTTTGAAACTGACATTTTGGCAACATGACAAGATGTACCAATATCAAAGTAGTCCTCTATGCAACATTGGAGCACAATAGTGACTTCCTCTACTCCATTGATGAATTGAACTTGTACATTGAAAGGAAAACCACACCTTTTTGTGTTCCTCTCAGTGTGCTTGTCATGTCCATGGTGCCTTTTTGAACCACCGCGATGACAAACATACCAGTCCTCCAACCTGACTAATCTTAGCACTTTGTGCGTGATCATAATACCTTAAAGCACATTGTTTAAGTGGCACCTATCTGTTAAAATCTTCTCACCGGCATTGACCTTTCATGACAAAGGCAATTGAGGTAGAGGGATTGATCACAATCATGAATTCCTATACTCCATTGCTAAACTGGACTTGTACATTGAAAGGACAACCACACCTTTTTGTGTTCTTCTCCCTGTGCTTGGTATGTCCATGGTGCCTTTTGGAACCACCTGGAAATGAAAAAAAACCGGTTCTCCAACCTGATTGATCTTATCTTAAGAAGACATACGTTGTGCGTGATCATAATACCTTCTAGCACTTTGTTTAGGTGGCACCTATCTAAGAAATTTTTGTCACCGGAATTGACCTTTTGTGACAAAGGCAATTGAGGTAAGAGGGTTGGACCCTTCTTGACACTTGGTAGCATCTAATCACATCTCTCACAAAGGAAATATGTATGCCATTCTGTTTGACGTTTGGGCACCATGTGAATTTCAATTTATCTATAATTTTTGGCAATCCCAAGTGAGCTCCATGTTGTCAATGTGACATTCTTCTATGATGGCTGCCCAATGCTCATGGGGTGCAATTGCCTTGGGAGGCACACTCCTGAGGAAGAGCTTAGATGATCCAACATAAGGGCCTCGGATCATCAATTTAGCCTTCATCTTATTCCACCTTTTTATTTTGCTGATTCCCACATTGCAAAGCATAGGCAAGGTTGGCTTGAAAATCCCTTGAATATCTTGGATTATTATATTGTAGGTATCTTTATCAAAGCTAACAAAATGTTTGGAAACATCCAAGGCTGGTTCAAGAGATTGTACATGAGGTTCAAACTCATGGATTGAATTTGGAGCAAGTTGTGAAGGAGACTTAGAATGGAAATCTGATCTTGGTTCCTCATTAAGCCATGCAAGCAAGCCGGTGCTTCATTCTATGGATGACAAGCTATCATCCTCCTCCAGCAAACAATCATTTAAGTCGAGTATAAGATAGTGGAATGCTTGCCCACCATAGTGTACATATTGGAGACCCCCATACAATTTTTCTAGAATAGGTATGAGAGAGTGCAATAGTTTCTCACCATCATTTTGTACATTCTCGAGATCATCCATTATGGCTTCCAGCTTTTCCTCTTTCCCCAAGTGTACATTTAGATCAAATCTTTCTTTTCCCTACTCAAGTCCTCCTCTCTCTTGAGAAACATTGAGGTTGAAATGATCTCCCAAGCAACATTGAGGGATGCTTTCTCTTTCCTCAATACATGCAACATTGAGGTCTATGCTCGTTGCCATCTCTATAGCCCAACAAGCTACATGATCACCTTTTGGTTCTCTGCAGATACCTAGCAAACTTGAATGCAAATCCTCCCCCCTCTCAGAGCCCAACTAAAAAACATTAGGTTGAGGTTTAAAATTCAAATGTTTTCGGTGCCCCCACCCTGCTCGCCCTGTCGAGTTTAGTTTTTTGCCATGCTGGCACTGACCTGGAGCCCATGTCATCCCACTGCTCGGGTTTAGTTTTTGGCCATATTGGTGGCATTGACTTGGAGCACATGCCATCTCGATCCTCAGGTTTAGTTCAGTCCCATAACCCCACATGGATGGCTTGGATGGCCTCCTTCCACCCTATGCCGGTTCCCAACCCTTGATCCCCTCATCACCCTGCATTCAATACTGTGTGTTACTTAGTGCTGACATTGGAGGAGACTAAGAGAGCTCATGGTCTAGTAGTATGCCTCTTTGGGGTTTCCCTAGGTCAGTTTAGTGTTATTTAACATGAGGTAAGCTTACACGTACCATCCTTTTGGACAACCGCACTATTACACCCCACTCCTCTAATTTTTTTTCTTATTGTCAATAGGCTCATCGATGTCCATGCTAATTGGTTCTCCTCTTACTCTATGCAAAAAAATGCTTTGTAAAGTGGGACCAGTGGAAAGGGTTCGAGGTGCATGACAAGCTTGCTGCCTACGCTGGGCTGGCTTGAAACTTGGGGGAACAAAGGGTGATCTTGTTTGTAAATGCAAGAAGTCATTGGAGCCATTGTAATGGGGAGAGCTAACAAGGTACTTTCACAATCTGGTAACTCATCAATCCCCTTGGCTCTCTAAGATAGAGAGCGTCCTTTTGAGTTCACTTTGGAGGGAGGTTGCTGGAACAGTCAACAACAAAGGTATTCGACAACTGGGTCAATTTTGTGATTACATCTATAGTAGCTTAAAAGCCACAGATCAGTTAGCCCTCCAATTTAACCTCAATGGGATGGAAAGACTATTGATCAATAGAGCCTTAGAACGGCTAGACAATAGGTGTCTACCTAATTGTGAGTCCAAGTTTGAGTGGAAAGCATGGTAGTGGCCCATGAACATGAATTTTCTAAAACATGAGAATAAGGAAATGTACCACACTCTTTTGGCCTTGATGGATTGGTTCTCCCCATTGAACAAGCAATGTTGACAATCATTGGCCCAAGCCTAGATGGGAGGAAGTCGTGAAGAAAATCTGGTGCCCACAATCGTCGCACACGATTGAGGTATTTCTATGGAAGGTACTATGGGGAACCCTACTAACTGGAGTGAAGACTTGTGCCAGGGGAATTGGTCCAAACAAATTCTTGCAATGAAGAATGGCTAGGGAAGACCTCCAGCATCTATTCAATCAACAATTTGCGGCCTTGCGGGAAAGATTTGCAAATGGGTTCAAAAGACTTGGAAGATAGATTTTTTAAGAATGACCTCTTCCTGGGAGGGAAGGTGTTTAAGAGCCAAGTGCTCTTGCTCATAGTACAAATTGTTAGGTTTTGTTACTTCAAGCAGGTTTGGAAGACCAAGAACTAGTGGGTCTTTAATAATTCCATGTAAATAGCTAGGTTCACAATGATAATAGAAGAAAGCAAGGGGGCGATACTAGTATAGATACATTTCCTTGCCCTATCTTTGTACCGCCACAAGTGGAATCAGGATCTTTTCTACACACACAACCAATACCAACAATTTCATTATCAAGTAGGTCATATGCACTTTCTCCCTAGATTCAAAGTCCATCTTGTAAGTTGAAAAGAAACACCTTGTTTAAGTTCATTTATACATAAATTCTCTTTGAAAAAACATGTATAAGTTACATTACACATTACAGAAGGGTTGTGAATACTATAACTCTATAGACATTGCTATATTAGATCATAGATTGGACAATTGGTGGACCTACTTGTAATGGCCACTGTCCAAGGTGCTATTTTAGGAACTTTCTTGTCAATGTCCAAGTATCTCTTGCTTCTTCAATTAGAAGTAAGGTTGGACAAGGGGGGATCTTGAAACCAAAATCCCCTTTCTATATGAGGTAAAGCTTTAAGAAATGGTAGATCTAGTTCTAATGGCTATTGTTCAAGGTGCTATTGTAGGAACTTGCTTCCCAATGTCCAAATATCCCTTGCTTCTTTCAATGGAAGTAAGGTTGGACAAGTGGTGGAGATTGAAACCAAAAGTCCCTTTTTCTATATGAGAGTAAAGCTTGGACAAGTGATTCACCTAGTTTTAATGTCCAGTGTCCAAGGTGGTATTGTAGGAACTTGATTCCCAATGTGAAAGTATCTCTTGCTTCTTTCAATGGAAGTATGGTTGGACAAGTAAAGCTTGGACAAGTGATGCACCTAGTTTTAATGTCCAGTGTCCAAGGTGGTATTGTAGGAACTTGATTCCCAATGTGAAAGTATCTCTTGCTTCTTTCAATGGAAGTATGGTTGGACAAGTGATGGATCTCAAAACCAAGATTCCATTTCTATATGAGAGTAAAGCTTGGACAAGTGGTGGACTTAGTTAATATACAAGGTGAATTATGTAGGGCCTTGGTTCTCTATGTCCAAGTAGCCCTTGCTTCTTTTAATGGAAGTAAGGTTGAACAAGTGGTGGAGCTTGAAACTAGAAGTTCCTTTTATATATGAGAGTAAAGGTTGGACAAGTGGTGGACCTAGTTTTAATGGCCAATGTCCAAGGTAGTGTAGGATCTTGGTTCCCAATGTCCAAGTATCTCTTGCTTGTTTCAATGCAAGTAAGGTTGGACAAGTGATGGATCTTGAAACCCAAAGTCCCTTTCTAAATGAGAGTAAAGGTTGGACAAGTGGTGGAACTAGTTTTAATGACAAATGTCCAAGGAGACTATTGTAGGGCCTTGCCTCTCAATGTCCAAGTAGCCCTTGCTTATTTTAATGGAAACAAAATTGGAGCAATGGTGGATCTTGAAACAAAACCCCCCCTACTTTATTTGAGGGTAGCTTGGACAAGTGGTGGAAGTAGTTTTAATGGCCAAGGTTCAAGGTGAACTACAAGTAGTTTGTCCAATAATTGGAGAAGTAGTGAATATTGGAACAACTATAATAGAGTATACCTTGGACATGTGGTGGAACTATAAATTTTAATGGGAAACATATGACACTTTCAAGGCCTTACTTCCCAATGTCCAAGTAGCCCTTGCTTGTTTCAATGGAAGCAAGTTTGATAGTAGGGCCTTTCTTCTCAATGTTCAAGTAGCCCTTGCTTTCTTCAATGGAAGCTTGGAGAAGTGGTGGACGTACTTTTAATGGCCAATGCTGAAGGTGAACTACTAGATGAGCTAGTAGATTCCTAAGTCAAAGAAGTACTTGATTCAACAAGGAAAACTGGTGAATCTTGATACACAAACCCCCTCCCTAGTCTCACTTTGACAAGTGATGGACTAGCCTTGATGGGAAATGGCAAAAGTGTACTACAAGAAAGTAACATTGCTTTGTTATGTCAAACTTGAATGAAAACAGGGTTGGAGTAGTGGTGGACCAAGTGGTAGATTTTCACATAGAAGACACCTTGCTATATTAGATTATGGCTTGGAATTGTGGTGGGATCAAGAGTTGGGGCAAGGTCCAAGGTGAATTATTGCACGACCTAGCCCTTGCCTCTCTTGATAAGCAAGATTTGACAATTGGTGAAATTTGAAACAAAAACCCCCAAGCTTGCTGTGACAAGAATAGCTTTGAGCATAGTTTAGGCATGTTGTGGATATGGTCAATGTCCAAGGAAAATTTTGAGTTTTGAGCTCCAAATAGAGTCATTTCCACCACTTATTTATGTTGATTGTCCTTGGTGAGTTGTAAAGCAAGGAAAAAGACTAGGTTTTAGATACATAGCTTATCTAAGCTAGACCACAATTGAAAAAGTGGGATAGGGTGGTGCAACAAGAGTTTAGATTGGAGTTTGGTGCAACACCCCAAGCAGGGTCCCGTAGGGTTTGAGGCAGCGCCCCAAGTGGGGTCAAGGGGCGGTGCCCCGTGCCTTTTTTTAAAAACAAGAAGTTTTTAATGTAGAAAATCAATGAAGTTTTATCTCTTTTTAACATGATTAGGACACAAGAATTTTTACTTGTACGGTATGCCAAATTTACTACTTTTAAAAAAACTCAGTTGGTCAAAACAAAAGCAAATCACTCAAAGGGTAGATGAGTTTTAAGTTTTAAAGTACATGTGGCATTTTAGATAACCCTACCATAGAAACACACACCAAACCAAGCGAAACACAAACAAAATAGGGGAGATTCTTTCTCGCACGCACAGAGGGATTTCTTGCTTGCGCACACAAGGGGACCATAGTGCATGAAAAACAGGTTGTGCACAGCATGATAGGGGCGACATCGCATTCAAAAGAGGGACTTCTGGCATGCATGCATAAAGGGACCACATCACGTGAAAAACAGAGCATGAGTAGCACGACAAAGGCAATCACACTCAGGGCTTCGACATCACAAAAAGAAAAAAAAATTACTGTATAAATCGAAAGCGTTTGACAAGGTTCATTTCATCTCCCTCTCTCTCACTCTCCATCTACATCAGGTTTCTATCTTTATGTTTTGCTCTCCAAGAAACCAAAACGGTTGTCTTTCTCTGTGCTGCCTTCTTACACACACATATACATGGATGTTTTGCCTACACACACAACCCACACATAAAAATGATGAAAACTCCTTTCCTTCACACTGTTCACCTTCCTTGCTCCCATATAGACCCACATACACACCAAATCACACAAATTTTTAATTCTTGCTCTATTTATCCTACTTCTGTAGGTGCATCCATCGATAATAAATATTTATGTAGTGTATGCATGTTGTGAATATGATTGGTAGTGTGTTTGCTTTGCCTATGTATGTAGGTACATATGCATGGTAGAAATGTATACTATCTCATGGTGATATACATATAGAACATACAAATACGTATGCTTGTCCATGACATAGTATGGATACATGACATACATAATGATAGCCATTTTTTTGGCTCTTATAAAATATTTTAAGAAGCCACTTCACCCCACAAAAACACCCTAGCACAATGACTAGGTTCGCTTTCTCATTGTATATAGCGTGTGTGAGATTAGGATTTTTATCACATTTTTTTATTAAATCATTGAGCGAGTCATTGGGCTAGGAGACAAAAAAATGAATTTATAATATTACGGTCCTCTTTACATGTAAACATTATCCACCACCTAAGTATAAAGCGTTTTTTTCAAAATTTTGTATTTATGTAAATATATATTCCTAGGTGTGTGTTATAAGGCCTAAGTATGCTAGCTTCCATTGCGTGTCATTCCTTATACATGTTTTACTATCATTCTATCCCTTAAGCTCTACTCACACAAGCCTTGAAAAAACTTTGTGCGACTTCACCATAAAAATTCACTAATCATCTTATCGGCTCCGTCATATTTTTCCATTCCTCCCAGATAAATATTCACAAGTACATAGGTTTCATCTTCAAATAAATTCCATAAATCACTCAAACTAGAAAATAATTGAGGGTCCCTTCCCTCATGATTTTCCTCCTTTTATTTTTTCACATATATATTTTTAGTTGCCACCATGCATCCCATGTGTCCATTTCTTCATAAGATCCATGACTAGCTAACCTATCTTCTTGACTCACAAATATATATCATATTCGATGCTTATCCTATACCATACATGTGTGCAAGCTCCTTGGCAAAATTAGGTCATGGTTGATGTATGGGGGGTTCACTTGGAAGCTACAAAGGAAAAACAATCAAATAGTGGCCCACTTCAAGCCTTATGAGGTGCTGCAACGACAGCTTTTCGCTCGAATTTTGGCGCCCCCTTCTGCTCCGAATCTGAGGATATGTCTAGAAGAGAAAATGTAGCTCGTAAGCTGAAGTAATTTTCATAATTTTCTCAAAAGTTTTGGAGTCAAGGACGATTTTACATAAATTTTATGGCCGACTTCACAACTGCCACCTCATACACCCAAAAGTCTTCCTATGTTCTCTCACCCTTCCACACATCTACTCACTCATACACACTCCTCCCCCTCCTTTCCACACCCAAACCTGCACATTCCATGACTCTTATCACGTTCTTCACGGTACTCATTCCCTCCCTTCACCATAGCTTCCATGATACACACACATACTCTACACCTACTCCCATATTCACATTCCCTCTTCACCATCATGAAAATTAGAAAAAAACAGCTAATTGGATATGATTTATCTCTACAAATGAAGGATTTTCAGCAAGAGGACCTTGAAGTCTTCAAATCAACGCAACGTCACCATCAACCATGACTCTCTCACATTGATGCTTCATCCACCGGTGTCACTAGGTGAACTTCCTCTCCCATTCAATCTATCCCCCTAACTTTCAATACCTTTTTAAGGCAATATTTTACCATTGTCATGCACCTTGTGTGCATCTCATTGTAATCATAATCACTAACCTACTAGCACTAACCCTAATGACAAAAGCACTTTACCTCAAGGAAGTAAGGATAAGTAGTGGTAGAACTCTCTTTCTCCCTCTTTTTTTTCTCTCCTTTTTCATTCACCATCATTAGTAATGCTCTCTCTCTTGAGCCCACATGCATGTGACTCAAGGAGATAAGAAAGGCCCATTCCATTTTGAAAATGAAAAAAATGCTAAGGTCAATTTGTTAGCGTGTAATTCAAATTAGCCATAATTCAAATAAGTGATCTCCAACCTATAAATAGACCCCTTCCCTTCATTCTAAACACACATAGATAGAATTCTAGCACTAGAGGCATGAGGAGAGACTTGGTTGTAGACACTATAGTGTGAGATTCACACTTTAGTGCACTATAGCATTGATGCTACATTTTATAAGTGAAAGAGTGTGAGAGTTTCACATCTCAAGCCACCGTTGTACCTGTCCTTACATTCATCAATAAATTTGAGGTCTTGGTGCTCCAAAGGCGTGATTTTGTCTCCAAATCATATTCCATCCGGTTGTGCAATGCCTATCAAAGATTTGAGGTGATGTGTATGCCGCAATTTCTAAGTTGAGCTTGTGAGATTAAGTGTTTTGGGTGCTTTTTATTGCCTAATACTAGCTCATTGTAAGAGGTTTGAGTGGTGAGAGGTCTCCCGCAACCTAAGATGATGTGTGTCTTGGCAAAGTGTTGAGCACGTGTTGGTGTAGTCTCCATGCAGGCTCTTTGACAGTGTAGCAAGGTGTTCTTTCACCTCTCAAATTGCAAGACGATTGTTTGAGCAACCTCACTCTCCATCTCTCTCCATTCTCTCAATGGCTCCTTCTCTCCTCCTTCTATAGAAAATTGTTGCTTGTTTGTGTGTGTTTTGCGTGTCTCCCTTAAGTCTGAGGACACTCTCTTGCATCCTAATTCACATCCATAACTAGGTGATGCCCTTTTTAAGTTGGGTTTGGCTAGGGATTTTTCTTGGTTGTGTTTGTGTTGTGCCCTAGCTTCATTGAGCAGCACTGAAGCCGTGAAGGGTGTCTAGAGGCCGCTCTTCTTGTTGCCTGTCCCGGACTGCCTCAATTTGGTGCCCCCACTGAGGACGAGCGATTGTGTTATCATTTACAAAGTAAGTCGCCAAAACCTAGTTGTTTTTACATGAACAATCCACCACCTCCTTATCTCATGCAATTCAATTTCATCATTTTCATTTGGTGCAAGGGATTAGTATAAATGTTTGCATTGATAGAAAAATCTGTTTTCAACAATGTATTGTATTCCTCTTTGGTGCTGCGTGTTGGACGGATACGCCGCGACGGACGTCAGCACAACGAGAACTCACCTAACATATAATGTCAGCTAAGGACGAACCTTGATCCGCAAGCGTGTGGAAGCAAGCATAAAGTGTCAACCTACACTAGACCGACTCCTAACTAATTCCTATAGAGGTCTCTACCAATTGTCTAAGTCACAGCCTTCAAGAGTGGATAAGAGGAAACTTCCTACAACGCTTTCTAGAGCCGAACACCCATCAAACAATCTCGAAACACCATAGAACTTAAAAGAGACCCTACTAACACCAGTAGGTCGCTCTCCCTAAGGTGTATGTACCAAAATCCCAACCCAAAACACTCGGTGCAAAATCACGTAGGATATCTGGCCGAAATTTGCAGGTCTTCGTTTCTAAAATCTAAAGTGCCTAATGTGTAGCTCTACTCAATGTGAACACGTGGATATGCTGCAATGCAAAATCGGACAACGTATGCTCACCAAATCACCAGATGAAGCTCGTAGAAGGAGCTCGCAAAACCGGTGTAGAACGCAGAAACTGGACACACCCCCACAGAAACTGACTACTCGGAATAATTACAAAAAATATCAGTGTTTATTGTGAAGAAGCCGGTGTAGAACGCTTCTTCAAAGGCCTGGAGGTGATAGGATGGCAGAAACATTATCCTTTGATACAACGCATGTATCATCTCCTTGGAAGGCTGACCAGATAGATCATAGGCACATCTGTAAGTATCTTGGAAGAAGAAGATATTGTCTGTCACCTGGCCTTGGCTTGAATGTCTCAAATACTGCTAAAAGAGTTTTAAAGATTTTCTTCATCATGATGCATGTAATGTCAGGTGAGCCATTGAACAATTTGATGGCGCCCGTTAGGGTTTTCACCATGTATTGGATACTTATTCTCTCACCTGCCTTCAAGCCCGGCAGCTTAGGATAATTCAGCTAAGTGGGTTGGCTCCTTTGTAATATCTCCTGGGCCTTCCACGTCCTGATCCTTGGTAGAGGACAAAAGCTGAGGTTGTCTCTGATGTTTTTCGGTGCCTCTACCAAATGGATTAGGTATTATGGGTACTTCATCAGCCATGCCTTCCTCCATTTTGGCTGAGAGTCAACTATTAACCTGGATCCTTCTGGGGTTGAGAGATATCTGCGTTGTAGAGTGGCACTGTCGGCTCTTCTCTAATCCTCTTATTGATGGTGGCGGCTTCATATTTTAGCAAAGGATATGGGAGAAAGGGTTGAAGCCATTCGCGCTTGAGGTTGCTGGCGTCAATCTTCTAGATGGTCATGGACTTGAAAACCCTCTGCTCCCACTCCAAGGCTTCCTTAGTTGTCTCTCTGATATCCACCTCTATTGCGTTACGCAACTTTTCTTCCTCTTCCTGTGTTAGATCTTGTGGCTCTTGAGAGGATCCTTCTAGGATTTCCTCTTGCATAGGTGTGTCCACAAGATCTGCCACATTTTCTAAATTTATGCCCTCATTGGCCGCTGGCCCTGTGCCTTCTTGCTCTCCGGCTTGCTTTCCTTTCAGCTCCTCAATCTGCTTTAGGAGTTTCTGTTTTTCTGTTTCAGCCTCTTCTCCCATGTTCACGAGGAGGTCGTTCAACTCGGCATTTATCTTCTCCGCCTCCTCGAGCTTTCTTTTGATACTTCCTAATTCCTCTTGCATGGATTTTTGTTCTTCTTTCATTCGTGTTTGCATAACAACTAACCCTTTTGCCATCATCAATCGTTGCTTTTTCTCTAGAGTCAGCTCTTTCTGAACTTCTTGCATCTGTTCTTCATAAATTTGGCTTTCCGTAGTGATGTGAGTCGAGCTAGTAGCTCTGACTCTGGCAGGAGATGCCCGTAGCCTCTGGATGGTTTGATCTTTCACTTTGAGCTGGTCCTTGAGCTCAAGGACCTCATCCTGGCTGGCTTCTTGATCTATCTCCGCCTTTTCTTTGGCGTTTCGCATTGCTTCAACTTCTTTAGACTCCTCAGCCAGCTGTAGGGTCAGGTTATCCCTTTCCCTCTCGGCATCTATCAATGATTTGCTAAGTTGCTTACACTCCTCTTCGACTCCTTGCATTCTTTGGGCTGTTGCCTGATTTTCTTTTCCCATTTCTTGGCATCTTTGCAATGCCCTTGCTAGACTGGCCTGTAGCTCCGCTTCTCTCTCTTTCTGCCTTTGACTTTGTCCTTGTAAATAGTCTACTTCCAGCTTTATCTTCACTTTAGTGGCCTTGAGAGCTGCCATCTCACTTTTTGAGGCCATGAACTGCGCTCTTAACCCGGTTAACTTTGTCATCACCACATCCCAATCAATGGAGGGCGGGTGCAGGTCCTTTGTATCTGTGGCCATCTCCTTTAGTTCTACTAACCTGATGCTTTGCATTTTTTCCTTAGGCCCTGTGCTTGCCAAGTCGAATGCGACTGTGGCAGCCTCTTCTTTTGTGTATCCTGCAACTAACAAGTCCAAAAATGTGTTATATGACTCATTTGGCTCTGGTTGCCCACTTCGAGGCTTAGCCTCTTCCTTTGGTTTCTGCTCCTGGCTCTGCTCTTTCTTGGCCTCTTCTTGTTCTGCTGGTTTGTCTTGTTCCTCTTTGTCTTCTTGTGGAGGGCTACGAGGAGGTGGTGAGGGTGGTGGGCTAGACTCAGGGCTGGCCGGTAGAGATGTAGACTTTTTCTTTAAATCTCGGTCTTCCTTTGTCTTCCTTTCTCTCTCTTGGCTCTCTTGCTCGTCTAGCAGTTTTTGTCGTACTTGCTCCACCTCCTCTTCTGTAAAAGGTACATGTGGAATATTTTCTGATGTGGCATCAAGAATCTCAAAATTTTTAATATAATCTTCGAATCTGTCCCTTTGTACCCTTTGGGATGATCCCGACATTGCTTCTAGAGACGGCTTCCAGAGTTCACTCAAATCACCTTTAAGGGCCCTTTCTGCTCTGAAGCTCTCCATTAGCCGCTCTAGTCTTGCTGCTTTTTGTGACTTTGTCTCTTTTTTTGGCACTTGGGCAAATTATTTCTTTCCCTTCTTTTGCTCTGGCTGCTCTTCTTGAACAGGCTCTAGCCGTCTTTTCAATCTTGTGGCAACCCTTGGTGCTTTTTATGGCTCGTCTTCTTTGTCTTCTTTGAGCCTCAGCCAATCGTTTTGTGATGGGGGGTCAGGCCATCTCCCTTTTGCGTGCAATGCCCCATAAATCACCTTAGTGATTAGTTCTCTTGGCACAATATATGTGGGCTTCTTGTTACCCATCTTCACTAGGTTGTCATGTATATATGCTGCATAATTGATTATCCTTGGAGTGCTCTTCATCATTTCCCAAGTGAATGTTGTGGCAATTTCTCCTGGCGCATTCTATACTTTTGTCGCCGCTTCGTACACATATGGAAGTATTGGTTGTACAAATGACTCATGATTGCCACTCTTGGGTTGGCAATATCTTCAAAAGTGTAGTTACCTTTCTTCTCAATGTACACCTTGACATCATCTCTTCTTTTAGTTACACTATCCCCCTTGTTGGAGAGGTCTAGTGCATCTGCTACAACTTGATCGATGATGACTATTTTTGTTTCTGGCCTGCCTTGCAGATCAATTACTCTGGACACTCCGTCTTCTTTTATTGTTGTCACAAATTCCCAGACTCTCTTTATGTCAACCCCCGCTGGCACTGCTTCAAAATAGTTGTGGAGATCAATCTTCTCCAAGTACCCGGCCATATTGCTTCTTACGAACTCATTGAGTTCCCGCGATAGCATTGGTAGCTCGATTACATTCCCTTCTGTGTCTTTGAACACTCCTTGGTAGATCTTTAGGTCGTTGGACTCTAGCAGATCTTCTTGGGTCCATGTGCTGGTGGGCTTTAGTGTTCCTTCTGGTATGACGAAGGGCTCCACTTCTTCTAGGTAATCCTTAATGGTCATTCTTTTTTTCTTTGCCGGTGACTTTGTGGCTGCCATAGATCCTGTTGCACTCAGTAGTCCGAAGTTAGCGTTTTTTCCATATTAGCTGAGAAACTGAGTTTTATCTATCCAAATGACTTGAAATTTGAAAATAAAGCTTAAAAGGAACTTGTGAAATTGTGCATGTGCTCATAGTGCAATTCTGGCCAAAAAATTCCATTTAGACATCCTACGCGTAGGATGTCTTTTTCATCAGAATTGGTTGATACTTGACATGCTGTTAGTGCATGGCTTATGGAACATGGCTATGTGCTTGGATATGGATTTGGGCATCAAAAAGTGGATTTTTTGGGCTGATTCAGGCTTTAGGTCACAAATTGGGTAGAAAGTCCATAACAGGTAGCAAGTGATGTCCAAATGGGTTAAAAATTGGTATATGGGCTCATTGCACCATGGTATTGGCTTCCATGATGTCACTCTTTGCACAGAAGGTCGTTGGAGACATCCTACGCGTAGGATGTCTATTTCATCAAAATGACATGGGATTTGTTCTGTGGGTAGTCCTTGGCCTATGGAACATGGCTATGCTCTTGGATGTTGATTTGGACAAGAATTGATGCTTGTATAGCCTGTACAGTGTTTTTGGGCTCAAAAAAGTGTATCTTGAAGGTGTTGGGGGTCAAAAATGATTAGAATAGCTTCAAAATTGGTATATGAGCTCTTGAAGATGATGTGATTGGATCTGGAATGGACAAACATCCTCTGTAGGCCAAAAATGTCAAATAGACATCCTACGCGTAGGATGTCTACTTCATCAATTTTTGCTTCTGACCACACAGATTGGTTGGTTATGTGCTTGTGAATGTGTTGTGCAAGTTTCATGTGATTTGGACAAGATTTGGTAGGTCTATGGCCCATTATTGCCTCTATGCCCTAACTTTGGTAGGTCTATGGCCCATTATTGCCTCTATGGCCTAACTTTGCGTTTTTTCATGCATATGAGGTCAATTTTGGTCCAAATGTGATGAAACTTGGTGGCTAGCATGTAAAGGTCATTCAGAAAATGTGTGTGATGAAAAAGGTTGGGATCTGTGCCCAGAAATGCCCTTGAGACATCCTACGCGTACGATGTCTCCTGATGATTTTTTTATGGAATGTGCCACTAGTGCCTACCCTTGGTCCCCCTGAGTCCCTTTTAAGCCTAATTTCAACAAAAAAGTCAAATGGATAGAAAGTAACTCCCTGTGTGGACTTCAGAGCCTCCGAGCCGTTTTCTGACTTTTGGAGTGCTTTTTGGCGATGAAATTTCTTCATGTTGGTCTCCATAGCTTTGCGATCCCTTGGGGATCCTTGCCGTATGGTTTTTGTCGATTTTGGCTTCACCGGAGCTTCATTTGGAAATTTGTCGCTCTAGAAGCACCCATGGTTGTGTTTACATATCTTCGATGATTTGTGGTGGTCTACCACCATAGGACTTGGTTGTTGATGGTCTAGGAAAGCCGCTCGTGAAGTTTGGTGGCAAACGGGCATGCGGTTTTGTCGTGAGAGCTTTTTGACACTTTGTGTGTCTGATGTCATTTCTGAAGTTTAGTGCCGCTTCGGGTCACTTTTTGATCATGTGGGCCACATAGACTTGTCGAGCATGTCGAGATGCTCCTACCCATGAATTTTGGTAGCATTTGGGTGCCTTTTCGTCGATTTTCCATTTGGTGGCCTCTTGCGAGATTCAAGGAATTAGGGTTTTTCCCGATGGTTTTCTACTGCCTTTGCACATCCAAGATGAAGGAGTACGAGCGGAAGTGCGACGCGAGAGAGAGTGCGAGAAGAAGAGAACGACGATATGGTGAACTCGCTTTGTTGTAATGTACAAAGCATAGTGAGTTCTTATTAGGTTTTTACAAAAGAATATGTGTATATACCTGGCGGCCCGCCCACTTACGTGGGCGACCACATTGGGCTTTATACCCCAACAACCTCCCACTTAAAGTCCAATGTGGTACTTTAAGTGTGAGAGAAGCTACTATACAAGCTAATATACAAGAGATGTAGAGAAGTGATGTACTACCCTACACCTAACTGCTTGCGAAAATGCGCAAAGCTCTCTGAGGGAAGTCCTTTTGTAAGTAGATCAGCAGGATTTTCTGTGGTGTGAACTTTGACAAGCTGAAGTTGCTTATCCTCGAGAATTTCCCTGATGAAATGATACTTCACATCCACATGCTTTGTCTTTGAGTGATAAACTGGATTGCGAGCCAATTGTATAGCACTTTGACTATCACAATATAACACATGCATCTCTTCTTTGATTCCCAAATCTGTTACTAGTCGATTAAGCCAAATTGATTCTTTGCATGCCTCTGATGCTGCAACATATTCAGCCTCTGTAGTAGACTAAGTAACACAATCTTGTAATCTGGAACGCCATGATATTCCTCCACCAGCCAATGTAAAGACATACCCTAACGTAGACCTTCGGTTGTCTAAGTCACCTGCATAATCTGAGTCTGTAAAACCCTTTACACTTAGCTCCTGACTCCCATAGCATATACGCATACTCTTTGTAGCTTTCAGGTATCTCAATATTCCTTTCACTACCTCCAAATGTTTCTTGCCTGGGTTTGACATGTATCGACTTACTACTCCCACTGCAAATGGAATGTCTGGGCGAGTAGCAATCATTGCATACATCAAACTACCCACTGCAGACGCATATGGAATCTTATCCATTTTAGCCTGTTCTTCCTCAGACACAGGACAATCTTGTTTGCTAAGTTTCACATATGGTGGCAATGCAACACTCAATGCCTTTCCCTTCTCCATATTGCAACGTTGCAAAACCTTGTCAATATACTGTCTTTGAGATAACCAAATCAACTTCTTTGATCTGTCTCTCTCAATGCGCATACCAAGTATATGACTTGCCTCACCCATGTCTTTCATGTCAAATGATTTTGCCATCTTTGACTTCAAAGCTGAAATTTATTCCAGGTGCTTGCCAGCAATCAACATGTCATCCACATACAAAATAAGGATCAGCCAACTGCCACCCTTAGCCTTCTTTGTATATAGACAGTGATCGAACTCACTACGTTTGTAGCCTTGAGAAAGCATAAACTTGTGGAACCTATGGTACCATGCCCTCGGTGATTGTTTTAAGCCATAAAGACTCTTTAACAACTGGCATACCAAATCTTCCTTGCCTTTCTCAACAAACCCTTCTGGTTGCTGCATGTAAATTTCCACATCTAAATCACCATGCAAGAACGCTGTCTTGACATCCATTTGGTGCAACACCAAATCTAATATGGCAACCAATGTAAGAAAGAATCTCAATGTAGTCATCTTGACCACCGGAGAGAAGACTTCATCAAAGTCAATGCCTTGTTCTTGCTTAAAGTCCTTGGCAACAAGCCTTGCTTTGTACTTTGGCTGACTATCATGAGCGGTGATCTTATACCTGTAAACCCATTTACAACGTAGAGCCTTTTTGCCCTGTGGTAATTTAACTAGCTTCCATGTTTGGTTTTTATGCAGAGAGGTCATCTCTGACTGCATGGCCAATTGCCAATTCCCGGAGTCCTTCATTTGCATTGCTTCCTTGTAACATGAAGGCTCATTGCAACCAGTCAACATGACATAGTTCATAGATGGAAAAAACCTATCAGGAGGTCGCGTGATACGTCCAGATCTACGCACAGTAGGTGGCTCAGTCTCAGACCACAACCTGTGGTTCCACTATATCATGTCCTTGCTCTTCTTGAGCCCTGACATTTTGTCTTGCACGTGTAGGTCCATCTTCTTGGAAGACAACTCTTCTAATCTCCTCAACCCTCTCTGGTTTAGAATGATATTTGGCTTCATTAAAGTGAACATCATTGCTGCGGATAACCTTTCTGGATTCGGGATTCCAAAGTTTGTACCCCATCTCACCAGAATTACCATAGCCTAGAAAGATGCACTTTCTACTCTTTGGCTCAAGTTTGTTCCTAAATTCCTTTGCAACAGGAGTATATGCCTCACAGCCAAAGACTCTGAGATGCTTGTATGAGGGAACCTTGCCTGACCATACCATCTCTGCCACTAAATCCTTCTGCAAAACCTTGCTAGGAGATCTATTTATAAGATGAACAGCTGTTGATACAGCTTCAGCCCAAAACCCATTTGGCAGTTGTGCATTAGACAACATACTTCTGACCTTCTCTTGTATGGTGCTATTCATCCTCTCAGAAACACCATTTTGAGGAGGATTGTAAGGAGCAGTAAGTTTACGGTTTATACCTTTTGACTCACAAAAGTCCTGAAAGGCCTTTGAAACATACTCTCCACCATTGTCAGTGCCTAAGCATTTAAGCTTCTTGCCACTCTGATTCTTCACAAGTGTCACAAACGTTTTGAAAACACTAAACGCTTCATCCTTGTGCTTGAGAAAGTAAACCCATACTTTCCTCGAGTAATCATCTATAAATGTCATAAAGTAAGAAGCTCCCCTAGAGATAGGTTAGGCATAGGTCCACACAAATCACTATGAACAAGTGCCAACTGTGTATCTCTTCTACTGCTTCTATGCTTATGTGGCTGCTGTGTTTGCTTACCATACAGACAATGTTCACATAATTCAAAATCATTAAATGAAAAGCCAGGCAAATAACCAAAACGAGACAAGATTTCCATTGCCTTCTTGGACATATGTCCTAACCGGCTATGGCACAAAGAAACGTTCGACTGCTCGGTTACATTGATTACATTTTTAGAGACATTTGATACATAAATCATGTAAAGTCCTCCAGACTTTACTCCATGTGCTACTGTCATGGAACCCTTGGATATCTTCCACATGTTCTCTCCAAAAGTGGTGACGTAGCCAGCATCATCAAGTAAACCTGTGCTGATCAAGCTCTTTGTAATTGTGGGAACATGTCTCACATTCTTCAGCGTGAAAGAAGAGCCATTCTGAAACTTCAATTGAACATCTCCAACACCTAAGATCTCACATGTCTGCCCATTGCCTAGCCGAACATGATCTTTAGTGGTCACATAAGAAGTAAACCACTCCTTGTTTGGAGACACATAAAGTGATGCCCCTGAGTCTATAATCCAGTCACTCAGTGCATTTCCATCAGATGCTGTAAGAAGAGCTGAGTCCATTGTATTCTTCAAGAAGTAGATGTCTCCTGACACTAGACTGTCATCCTCTGCAGCACTGTTTGTCACATTTATTTCTTGAATCTTCAATGAGGAATTGTTCTTCTCACCATGGTCTTCAGCTTTCTCTTTTCCTTTTTCTGCTTTCCATTCTCTGCAGTCTCTTTTCATGTGACCCTTCTTGCCTCAATGGTAGCATTCTATGTCACTCTTGCCTTTAGCACTGCGGGACTTGCTACGAGACTGATTCCTCTTTCCACCTTTGTACTTTTCTTTGGTCCTTCCCCTGACAACTAAGGCTGTTTCTTTGCCTTTGTCCATTGTCTTTCTGTTGGTTTCTTCAGTAAGCAGACTGCCTTCTACACCTGCTATGGTCAAACCATCTGGAGGTGCAGAATTACTCAAAGCTGTGCGAAAAGTGTCCCAACTTTCCGGCAATGTGATCAACAGGAACATTGATCTAACAGGTTCATCAAACTTGACACCTTGAGCTGACAACTGACTGTAGATGGTGTTAAATTCATTCAGATGATTGGACATAGGTGTCCCTTCTTTCATCTTCAAGTCGACAAGCTTCTTAAGCCAGTATACATATGAAGCTACACTCTGCTTCTCATAAAGATCACTGAGCTTTGTCCATGCTTCATAATCCGAGATCTAGTCTGCTACATTGAAGTAAACGCTTTCTGCCAAAGTCAGCATAATGGTAGAAAGTGCCAATTCATCCATTTCGCTCCATTCATCTTCGTCCATATCTTTTGGTTTTATCCCCTTGAGCTTTATAGGTTTTATCTGCTTCTTTTGTACCAACACGTGCCAAATCTGCTTCTTCCACAATGGGAAATTGCTTCCATCCATCTTCTTGATATTGTAAAGACAGTGTCCTGTGATCCAGCCATAGCTACGCTTCACAGTAGTTTACTTTCCTGGGAAAAATTCGGCAGAGTTTCCCCTGTAAACTGACCTCAGAACCAATATCAACCTGTCAAATGAACCAAGAAAGCTTCAGATTCTGCATAAATTTCGACAGAGTCTCCTTTGTAAAATGGCTCTGGTGTATTCAAAAAACAGACCAAAAACAACTCAAAAAACCACTGTCTCTCTAACACTGTAAGCTGTGGGTAAACCTGTCCTCCACCTGTACTGTCTCTCTCTGTCCTGCCACTGTTGTGTAAGCATAGACTGTGACAATGCCTCAACGGCAGTAAAGCAAAGATGCAATCCCAACTGTCTAACTCACAGTCAATACATCCTAGCTGCCTATCTAAGGGTGCTCGAGGGATCGCTCCAAGACCTGTATCACCGAAAGGATCTCAACATTCGAGAATCCCCCAGCTCAATAAAACCTCACTCGACCCTCAACAAAGGTTTCAATAAATTTGACAGTACATAGACTTCCCACAAAGTCATACATCCACAAATTTCCCACTGTATGCTGTAACCGTTGCGGCGGTTGTTTGCTGCGTGACTCACAGCCAGCAAACCCTCAACAGACATACATCATCTCTGACAATACATCCCATGTGGAAGTACCTGCAATGTCAGGATGAAATCTGGAATATCAAGCAGCAAACACAAGCTACCTGATGAACTAGTGGATGTCGCCTACACTCTGTGTGTAGATGCGTCCGTGTCGTATGTGACATGCCTCCGAGAACTGTGAGACGTCCTTCGATGTGTAGACAACCACAAATCAGCACTCTGGGAGTGCTGATATCCTCAGCACCTACAATCGTAGGCCGAAAACCCCAAATTTGCCGAGTCGGATCTGCACCTCGGCGGATCTGCACCCGCCGAGACCACGTAGTCGAAAATGACCTGCGCAGAACTTTGTCGAAGCGGAAGGGTGGCCGAGATGACCTCAGAATGAAATTCTGAGAACATCAAGCCCCTCGGGCTCACCCACAGGAATTGGGGCCGTGTCTTCGCCTGTCGAATCTTACTCCAATCTGAGCAGGTGACTCTAGCTACCTGCAAATGCTGCCCCGAGCCTCGATCTGAGCTCTGATACCAGTTGAAGGATTACGAGCAGAAGTGCGACGCGAGAGAGAGTGCGAGAAGAAGAGCACGACGATATGGTGAACTCGCTCTGTTGTAATGTACAAAGCATAGTGAGTTCTTATTAGGTTTTTACAAAATAATATGTGTACATACCTGGCGGCCCGCCCACTTACCTGGGCGACCACATTGGGATTTATACCCCAACACAAGACTAGTCTCCTATGCTAGGTAAGCTGCCGATGAAGTCTCGTTGCTTTTGGGTTAGCCGTTAGGTGGCCGCCTCTACTTGTAGGTCTCTACTGCCCGCTGTGTGTGTGAACCCTACGCTAGTTTTCGCGACAAAACGACAAACATGCGCGAAACGCTCAAGGTGGTGAGCCTACCTCTCATGTTTGAAGCCCGTCGGATAGTCGTGCACATCGTAGAAGCTGTTGGAAGGTCTGTTCGCTCTACGTGGCAAAAGCTCTCTCCAAAAGGTCAATAGTGAAAATGAGCTAAAAATGAGGTGAAAATTTCTTATAATGGGGGTCCCCGAACCACTTTTCATGAATTTTGACATGTGCTCCCATCTTCTTGCGAGATGCGGTTTAGGCTCAAAAATTTCTTGATTTGGACTCCATTTGCTCTGTTTACCAGAAATTGGCATTTCGGTCAAAATCTGGCGAAAACACTCTTTCCGTTCCAGTCTCATAATTGCACCCCCACTGTACCATAGGTTGTCCTATAGTCACTGATCACCCCCATATTTTTTGTTTTTCATTACGACCGTTTTTCACCTGCTTTTTGTATTTTTGAAGTTTTTCTGCCGAAAATTAGCAAAATTAAAGGAAAATAGAAAATCTAGCCTCGAAAATCCCCAAAAATCATAATAAATCACAAACATCACCGCAAAACATTATATACACTCACATGCAATTTTTATGGCCGGATTTCTCCGTTTTACCAATATTTTGTCCGAAAAATGGCTATTTCTACTTATATACACACACCTAGGGGCTTGATTTGGCGTTTGGCCCCATATACCTATAGATACATGCTGTATAAGGGCATATGTACTTGGTTAGTCCAGAAAATTTCGCAATCAAACAACAACCCTTAAAATAGTCGAAAATCATGCTCTTTTTTGCTCTTTCAGCTATTGGTTCCTCATTTGAGAATGCCTCCCCCCCTCCTAGCCGGAGTCCTCCCGGAAGACAAGGTATCGCCTCGGAGTATGTGCCATGCATAGGTTGAAAAATTTGTGCTAATGCTTGGCCGATTAATGTGGCCGTAATTTATGCATACTCGATCAATGCATGGAAAAATTAATGCTGTGCAAGAGAAGGGAATAAGCAAGATGCTTATTGGCATTCGCCGTTGAGGTTTCTTGTTTTCTTTGCAAGTAAAAGCTGTAACTCTACTGCTCTCTGTTTAATTGTCTTTTTTGCAAAAGGCAGTCGCTTTGCCGCTACTATTGATATAGCCGTAGTTGTTTCTATGGACAGGAGTGGCTTGGCCAGAATTGCCATAGACCGTATTTCTTTTGCTTTCCATTGGTAGCTTGTTTTTTCCGGTTTATGTAGGTGTTTTGCTACTTCCTATGTTGCCACTGTTTTGTTGCTGATTGGCATCCACAATAGTCTGTTGTCCTTTCTCAAATGCAGTTGTCTACCTTCCGTTGTTGCTTGTATTGAAGGGAGTTCCTTTTGCTTTTGTTTTGGTATCCAAATGCGAGTAACCTTTGGGTTATTGCTGAGCATTTTCTTTGGGATCCATATCTCTTTTATGCCCTTGGTTTTTGGTTGAACTATCTGCTTCGGTTAAATTCTTTCATTGCATTGTTGTTTGTCTGCCATGTCATTTCTATCCTTTCGCATCCATACTTGTTTCCCTTGTTTTGGTAATCTAAAACTTTGCATTGCGGTCGGTGACTTTGTATGGATGTAGTTAGCATGGTTGGATGTATGTATGTAGTCAGCATGGTTGGATTTTACCTGTCAGTTGGCCTTGGGTATCATGTTGTTCTTTGGTGGCATTCTTGCTTTTGGCTCTTTTGCCAGTGATTGCATTGTTGGCAACTCATTATTCCGGTATTACTGAGCAAAGGCTATCACCTTTTGTTCTTGTGCATGCTGAATTTTGACTGCATTCGCATTCCAATCTATCTGCACATTATACTTCTTTTGCCAAGGTTGTCCCAACATGATTGGGTGTTGTGTGCTTTCATCCTCGACTACATAAAATTTGTGTGGGTAAATATATTGATGTACTTGTACATGCAATATAGTCCAGCCCAATGTTGTCAACGAGTGTGATGTACTACTTTAGAGCAAAAATTGAGCAGTAGGATGAAGTTGACCTGTGTATTTGAGCTCTTGGTATAATCCATAAGAGATCAAATTTGCTTGAGCTCCAGAATCAAGCAATTCCGTCGATTCAACTTGATTGCTATCCACTTTGACTGCAATTATTGGCTCCACTGTGTCTTCATTCAACTTCGTTACTCGAATGGTATTGATTCGCAATGGTGCTCCACTTTGTTGTTGTTGTCGCACAAGTCTTCATTTTGCAATGTGTTCTTTTGCTTCTGCTTGATCTTCTTCTCGTACTCTCTGTTTTTCCTTCATTCGTTGATTTCTTTGATGAATTTGTTGAAGTATATCCTGTGTGAGTGGTAAATGATATTTCTTCAGTCGACATCCACTAATCCAGTTCAGCATTTCTTCACCTGCTAATGTAGCAAGCTTAACAGCTCCACTTTGTGATAGATCACTAATCACAAAGGGTCCCATCCCTCGCTTTTTAAGTTTCTTGGCATGTTGCTTCAAAGTATAAACAAGTACATAATCACCTGTTTTGAACTCTTTAGTGCGCACATGCTTGTCAAAAAACTCTTTTTGTCGTCTCTTTTTAGCATAGATTGAAGCTACAGCTCTCAAGCGGAGTTCATCTAGCTTTTCAAGATCATCTATTCTTGAACAGAGCTCATACCCTCTCCATTCTAAGCGTTTTGCTACTCATAGAGTTGGAATTAAAAACTCTATGGGTAGTATAGTATTTAGGCCAAACACCATGTTGTACCGTGTTGTTCCTATCGATGTTTTGTAAGCTACCCTGTATGCCCATAGGGTTGAGCGTAGCTGCTGATCCCAATCTGTTCTTGACTCTAACACAATTTTAGTGAGAACCGTGCATAGTGTTTTATTTGTGGCCTCAGTTTTTCCATTTGCCTATGGATGGTATGGAGCAGATTTCCTATGTATGACCATGAATTCCTCTAGTAGATATTCAGTGACTTCATTAAGAAAATGTGTCCCACGATCACTGACAATTTCTATTGGTAAATCTTATCGTACAAAAACATTCTCATACAAAAATTGTGCAGTGGTCCGTGCATCTACTTTTTGCGTTGCCTTGGCTTCCGCCCATTTTGTGAGATAGTCCGTAGCCACAATGATATATTGGGTATGGGTGCGATATGTAGGGGGTATGATAGGTCCCACAAAATCAATGCCCCATTTTGCAAATGCTCTTGCTCCCATCATTGGCCGTAGTGGCATCTCATATCTCTTTATCGGCACCTTGGTGTGTTGACGTGCGTCACAACGCTTTACAAACTCTTCAGCATCCATGTGCAATGTAGGCCACCATATACCTGCAGTTAAGATAACTTTTGCCGTCTTATCGCCCAAAAAATGGCCTCCACTTATTCCGCTATGTGCATGTTCTAGAATCAGCAGGTATTTGCTTTCACTTGCATAGATTCTAAGTTGATTGTCCTTTCCTCGCTTATAGAGTTGGTTCCCAATTAACTGAAGTCACGAGCTTCCAGCTCTATAGCTTTTTTTCGTGCTCTTGTTATGTTCTCAGGAAACGTCCTAGTGGTTAAGAAATCAATGATATATTGACTCCATGCAGGTGCAGTGTTTACCTGAAATAATGTCGCGTGATCCACTGGTCGTTTGCACCACATATAGTACAATTGGTAACATAAGAATGTGTGTCAGCATACATAGTTGACCAATGTTGACACTGTTGAACAATGAAATGCACAATCCTGGACATGTGCTTCTTCAAGGTAACACTCAAATTCTTCCGGATTTATACATAATCGTAGGATTTGGTCCGATCCAAGATGATACAGCCGTCTTGCTATCAACTGGAAGTTTTTTGTTTGTCGAATTGTTTGTTGTTTGGATTTGTATTCCGTATTATCAAACCTACTTCCAAAGGAAAGAATGCTAACAATTTCCTGTGACCATTTGGGTATCATTTTAATATTGAAAAGATAAGCATCTGGTATGTCATCATGTACTCCTTCAGGAGCTTCCCTGTTGTGTATCCTTGAAAGATGGTCCGCTCGTAGATGGATTTTACCCTTTTTGACCACCACTGTGAAATCAAACTCTAGCAATATAATAAACCAGCGTACAATTCTCCGTGTATTGCATGGTTTATTTACCATATACAAAAGAGCTTGATGATCTGTGAAGAACACAAATTTGTTTGCGAGCAAATAATGTCGAAATTTTTTTACAACATAAATCATTCCTAACCCTTCTCGTTCGGTGGTTGTGTAGTTCTTTTCCGCACTGTTTAACTGTTGGCTTGCATAACACACTGGAAAATCCATTGATGGTCTCCAGGTTGAGCCAGAATACTCTCGATTGCATATGTAGAAGCATCAATGTGAACATGGAATATTTTTTTCCAATCTGGTGCTTTAAGTACAGGTGTTGATATAAGGTTTTCCTTCAGCTTTTGGAATGAAGTCTCACACTCCTCGGTCCAATCGAAATTGACTAGCAAACGATACAAAGGTTGTGCGATGATCGCATACATGTATATGAATCTTCGATAATATCTGCAGTGTCCCATGAAGGATTGCACTTCTTTCGCATTAGTGGGCCTGGGTAGGTCTACTATGACTTTGACTTTGTCTAGGTTAGTGGTTATGCCATTTTTTGAGACAATGTGTCCTAAGATGCGGCCTTGCTTAACCATAAAGATACACTTTTTCAGGTTAAAACAGATTCGATATGTCCTGCATTTTTCAAATACCTTTTGCAAATGGTCAATATGTTCCTCTCGTAGAAGGGAGTGTACACAAAGATCATCCATGTATATTTCTAAGAATATTCTTAGGTATTCTTTGAACGCGTGCATCATTAACCTTTGGAAGGTAGCTGGGACATTAGTTAAGCCAAACGGCATAACTCGATACGCATAAATTCCCCATTCTGTGGCAAACACTGTTTTCTATTGATCCTCCCTTGCAATTGCCAGTTGGTTGTATCCTGAAAACCCATCCAGAAAGGAATAAGCCCGTTTTCCAACCACCGGCTCAAGTACATGTTCTGTGAAATGCAAGGGATAATTATCCCTTATGGTGGCTGCATTTACCTTTTTGAGGTTTACACACACTCGCAGTTTTCCGTTCTTTTTGGGAACTACCACAATGGGTGACACCCAATCTGTATGTTCAATTTCATAGATGAATTCAGCTTCCATCAGCTTGTCAATTTCCTCTTTGATTCGTTTAGCAAATGTATCATTATATGTATAAGGACGTTGTTTGCTAGGTTTTGCATCCGATTTTAAAGGAATTGTATGTTGGCATATCGATGGATCAACTCCTTTGAGGTCTTTAGAGGACCATGCAAACACATCTTTATATTTCTTGAGAAGTTGTGTTAGCCGTTCTTCTTCTTTAGGCTCTAAATCGTTTGCTATATAGACCGGCTGAGGCTTTTCACCTGGTTCCGCGAGGTCTATCCTTTTTGCATTTTCTGGCCCATCGTAGGATTCTTGGTTGGTTCTTTCCCTGACTGGTGGTTTCATGATGATTTTTTTGTCCTGGGTGGTAAATTTCCGATAGTGTGATGGTA
Organism: Adiantum capillus-veneris; assembly: GCF_014529385.1. Lineage (NCBI taxonomy): Eukaryota > Viridiplantae > Streptophyta > Polypodiopsida > Polypodiales > Pteridaceae > Adiantum > Adiantum capillus-veneris. The sequence goes on from NC_140959.1 coordinate 21,654,062, forward strand.
CATTCATGTTTCCTTTCTCTGACTCCCCTTTACCATCACTATCTTCTTCAGTAGTCCATATCTCACGTAATGACCATTTTAGTTCTTGGTATTTCTGTTTATGCTCCAGTTTGGTCCACTCTTGGTCTTTTGTTGTTTTTTTTATTATTTTTGAGATTTTTGTGATTTTGTTTCTGCTTTAGCTTTTCGTTCCTGTTTTATTTCCTCTCGCGTTCTTTTCCTTCGATCTTTTGAGAATCTTCCTGATATTTGATCTTTTACACAATCCTGTGCTTTTACAAGCATCAAATAGTGAGTTCTACCTTTTATCCTGGGCATCAGGTTCTCTCTCACTTTGTTCCCTGCTTGTTTCCTCCTATAGCGTTCCTGGCGTCTAGGGTGTTGATTAGCAAAATCATAAAACTTGATATTCTCGGTTTCCCTTCCACGCTCACTTGAGGTGTCTGAACACTCATTATCTGCATCATTTACTTCCAGATGTTCAGAGGAGTTATAAAACTCTTCTTGTCCTGGTGGTTCTATCGCCTCCTGATAAAATGCTTACCATGTAGTAGGGGAGCACATCATAGCCATCCTTATCGCAAAATTTTATTGTTGGGCTATCTGTAATGGTACAGACATCCAATGTTACTAGTATGTGTTCCCATTCTAGAGGTTCCAAGGCATCTTCAGGGAAAGGTTCCGGAATATACTCCTTGTCTTCAATCGCTCTTTCTAAGACGTATTCCTCTCTTCTTAAGCTTTCACAATGTGAAGCTCCGCACATCCATAGCTCTTTTTGTTGCCCTAACCATGCTAGGAGTTCCGATCCTGCTACTGTAGCTGAATCAAACTCTTCGACAGGTGTTTGGTTCACATCTTTGTAACTATGGTCTTTCATGTGTATTTTAGTTGTTGTCTCGCCATGTCTGAGGTATATGTGGTGGTAATCCCAATCTTGGACCATCTTCAATTGTTGCATGAATGGTCTTCCCAAGATGATCTCATAATTGTTCTTTTTGTCGAAATTGACTATTGCAAATGTATGCTCATAATCGATCCCGCACGAAGTGAAAATCACTTTTTCTAAGAGTCCTAGAGGCTTCTCCATGAACCCATCTGCCAAGTGTAATTTCATTTTGGTAGCTCTTAAAGCTGGTTTTTCCCATTTTTTCCAGATTTCCTTGGTGGAGATAGCAACTCCCTCTCCACTGTCAAGAATAGCTTTGGAAATTACTCCTTGGAATTCTACTGGTAGCATGGTGTTTCCATCTTCTCCCTCGCAATACTCTCCAACCTTGTTTAATGGTACTGGCCTAGTGTTTAGTTGAGGCCTGTCCAACTCTTTGATCCCTTCCTGTAGCCTCAAGGTGGGGTCTTTCACTCCAAATTTTTCTAGGCATTTACCTACTATGGTCCACATGTTTGGTCGTAACCTTAGGAGTTCGGCTAATGTGATTGTGCATGCCACCGGGGTGGACAATAACTCAATCAATCCTTGTGAATCCATTACTTTGTTAGAAGAAAGTCTTTGAGATGGGATTGCTCTCACTTCGGACTTGGCTTCATACTCTCCTAGGTAAGAGGGTAAAGTTTTCAGCGGGTCTGTTTGGTTGTGCCCCGAACTAATTTATCCCTGGTCTCCCACTTGTGAATGTATCTCAAAGTTCATTTGTGACCTTGCTTCAAATTCTTCAATAGGAGGTAAGATCACATTCTTCTCTTTTCTCGTGCTATTCATGTGGTTACTCATCATGTTAGCCTCGTTGGCCTCACGAATTTGCTTCCACAGATCGTCTAGACCGTTACAGTCCTTACCCATTTCTGTCAATGTTTTAGGCTGGAACCTGTCACTTGCCTCATCTGTTGTCTTTGGAACTATGATAGGCTCTCCTCTGGACTCATAGGCATTAGTGAGTCTTTCCTTTGTTTCTACATGTTCCTCTAAAGTTGGTTGGATAGGGGTTGGAGCTGGTGCCTCATGCCAATTTGAAGGTTTACCCAGCGGGTCTTCCATCAATGATTTAGTTGTTTCAATCATCTTTTTACACATTTCTAACCTTTGTTTTTCTATTTCCGTGTATGGATAAGTCATCCACGTTTGCTCCTGGGTTTGGTTCTTTTCGAGTCTGGCTTCATAAGATTTTAGAAGAGTATCCAACTGCTCATTTACCTTGTCTGCCAGTACGAATCCTCCTGATCCTGCACTTTTGGGCACTGCTATTTCCCTGGGTGCTTTGGTTGCCGTGGTGTGTGAGCTTAAGCTAGCTAGATCCTCTAACCGCTCTAATCTATCCTTTGTATATTTTAACTCCTCGGATAGAGCTGTTTGGTCTCGTTCTTTTCTGGCTTTCATACATGCCTTTCTAGCTTTCCAAGTGCTTCTCTGATTTTTTGTTTCTGAACTTTGGGCATCGGTTTTTGGCTCTTCAGCTATGGGTTCGTTCGTCATTCTTTGAGCTTGGGCTCGTGTGACAGCCTGAATAGGTATGATTGTTTCATTTTCCGACCCTCCACTAGAAGGTACTGTTTCTAGCATGTTCAAGGTGGCTTTTGCTCCTTTTCTCGGGTTTTTAGGGCAATCGGGAATCAAGTGAGTAACTCCACACTCGGTGCAAATTTCATCATGAGGACAATCTCTTAGCCAATGGTCTCCACCACACTTGTAGCAGGGTCCCTTGGGTTGTTGAGGTGTTCCTCGAGCTCCCCTTTGTTGGTATGCATGTCTCTGTCTGCCCATGCCTCCGTTGACTATGAACAACAATCTCCTGCTGCATGTGCAACTGTTGGTGGTCCTGTACTTCCTATCATGCTCCATGGTTCTGGTGTCGAGGGTTCTTCCAGTGGATAATAGACAGAGGTTTGCTGCATATCCGTTGGGATCTTCATAATATGCATGCATAGGCACCAAATCCTTATCCTCTGATTCGGTTATGGTTGGTGTGTATCTTATACCGACTGGTCGTAATCCTGGGAGGGGTGGTTGTTGCCCCAACACCGGTTGTGGTCTTTCTACACCTACAAGTCCTCGTAGGTTGCCTACTTGATACCTAGGCATCAGTGGAACTTGAGGAGAAGCTACCGGAGCTTGGGGAGTGTAAGGTCTCTCTCTCACATATCCCTTGTTATAATAACATTCCTCGGTCCCATGGTTGTCCATTTTTGTTCAATAGCACACCACTTGGGCTGTTTAGCCTGGGGTTTGGCGTACAAGTTAATCTTTTTTAGCACTTTATCTACAAGCAGCTCTTGGTTTATAGCTACTTCTCCTTTCGGTGCTATCTTAGAAGACTTGCTTCCACTTTGTTGTGAAGATGAATCGTTGTCAAGGTCCTTGAACTCCCCCTCTTTGTAGACCGCACAATTGTCTACAAGGTAAAGAGCCTCCTTGATCAATTCATTCAACGTCGTGCTCCTCTTCATATGTAAGTCTTTCTGGAGATCCGCATTCCTTAGTCCTTGGATGAATATAAGCATAAGTCTGGATTGAGTTGACAGTTCTTCCACAGAACATAACTTAACATATCTTTTTAGTCTTAGGGCTGCCTTTTGTACAGATTCCCCATCTTTCTATTTGAATTTATGGATTTGTGAGACGGTATTATGAGCTATCCCCCTTTGTGAGAATTCCTCGATAAATTCGTCAAACACTTCCTCTATAGACTCAAAGTCTCTACAATCCACAGAGTCAAACCAAGTAGCAGCATCATCCTCTAGGGTTAGTCCAAACCCTGCAAATTGGGTAGGGAAGTCTAACACCTCTTCAGATCGAATTATACGCACAAAGACTGCTACATGATCTCTTGGATCTCTGTTTCCTGTGTATTTCTTGTTTACCCATTTTTGCACTTGAGAAGGTCTAATTCTACGATGGTGTACAAATCTCATCATTGGATCTCCACGTCCTAATCGATATACCTCCTCAGGTCTTCTATATTAGGTTGGTTCCTCTCCCAGTGGTGCTCCTAAGCCATAATTTCTAACAGTTCTCGCCAGAGATGGTTCATCTCTTCAAACTCGTTCTATGGGTGGACCTCCAGGCTCTGTTGACCCTTGAGTCTTTGGCTTACTCTCTCCTTGATACCTTGAATAGAGTGGTGGTTATTGCAAATCCTTTAGCCCTCGTGCGGCTTGATAACCATCTCGTTTTCGGTCTTGCTCCATTGTTGTCAACTGTCGAAGCCATGCCTGCAATGATGGCTGGTTTGCTGGTTGGTTTTGGTTGTTGAATACCTGCGGTCGGGTGGAATGTGAGGTAGCGTCATACTCTTCAAAAAAGGGATTTGTCGACTTGCTTGGGGTGTAGGTGGCTCTTGGCACTTCCTCAAGGGCATATGCTGATGCTCCTGGACCTGTTGCTTTTTCTACCTCCTCTGGAAGAATACGTTGGTATTCTCGCCCGTATCTATCAACAAAAACTATACCCTTCCCCATAGCAGTTTCATAAGAGAATAAGTAGAGAACCTTGTCTTTGCTTAATTCGTTTAAGTATGGTTCTTTGCTGCGAAAGTAAGCGACTATACCCTCACTCTCATGCTTGTAGATTCCCACGTTCTCATTATGGGTTGGAACCCTGGTTGTTTTTTTATCATACATAAAAATAGCTCTGGGCCGATCAATGTTTGGTGGCGGTTCTTGAGCTTCTGAAACCATTTTCCCTTTCGCTACATTATCTCCATATATGTTGTAATCTTCAGGGTTACTGATTATCAGATAGTGGTTCCCCTTTTCGTCTCGGAATCTATCTCCATCATCATAGACTCGGATTATTTCCAATCTCTGAGCCAGCCTCTCTTCAATACAAATGCACTTGCGTTCTCGATAGTCAGAATAGACTAGTGCTCCCCTTGAGTTTGTTCCCTCTAAGAAGATCACAGTGAGCTTGGAATCATTCAAAGGATTTAGGGAGGTGCTTCCTCCTGGCATTGGTTCGTCATAGGTGAAACCTCCTGGCTGTTGACTACCCATCATGAAGAAAGATTTGTATGACGAAGTGTCAGTATCACTACCTTCCTCAATAATCAGTGCTAGTGGATCTAGCCTTGCTTGAGTTACACTCTCCTCGGTGGACACTAAGCTACCTTGGTCACCTGCCACCTTCTGGTCTCTAAAAATGTATCTTCCTGATCTTAAATTCATCAAACTTATCAATGCAATTTATCACAAATCCAACCACTCACCTGACAAAGGATCAGTCTCCGCACAACTTCTTGCTTTGCTGCTGAATATACCTGGACACAAGCGTTTAATTCGGCAATCGAATCAAAGCATTTATCTGCTAGAGGTTATCTTAGTAATGATTGGTATAACTGGAGAGTTAATCTCAACCACTACTGTATTTTATATATTTCTGATGTTCTGGATTAGGTTTGTTAATCTGGAACTGTTCTTCCCTCGGATGTCGGTCAATTTACGTGAAAAAGTCTGAATTCAATCTTTGCTCCGTCAAATGGACAAACAAGGTCCAAATTCACTTCTGAAAGAAGTTCTGGAACCCTTAAGCCAAATGGAATCTCACTATCTAAGCCTAGTCAAATTTTCTCTTCAGTAGGTCCCAATAGACATCCTACGCGTAGGATCTCTCCTACTTTGTTTTACCTGGATTTTTGCACTATGGATTCCCCTTGATGTGCTGAGTCCACAGATGTTTTTACTTCTTGATTTGGACACCTATATTCCGACAGCCTGTTGTTGATCTTGATCAGTCTAATCAACTCCAATTTGGACCAAAATTGACCAGGAGGCTTGTCTCAAGCTATACAACACCTTGCTATGCCCACTGTCAGTATCTGGCTTCAATTCTTGCTTTAGACATACTACGCGTAGGATGTATATTTCATCAGAATGGCTTCAAATTCAAAACACAGGCTACCCTTGAGTTGTTGATCACTTTGGTATGCTCAAAATTATGTTTGGAGTGTAAAATCACACAGAAGACATCCTACACGTAGGATGTCTTTTTGGCCTGTTTGACCCCAGACTTGACCCACAGCTTCCCCTTGATGTCAGTAACCCACTGGTATGCTTAGATTTTGGTTTGGATTTCAAAAGTCCCCAATTTTAGCTGCTCTTGCCTTTTTCAATCAAAAGTGCTAAAGTCTACTTTGAACCCAATTTTCTCACCCAAATGAGATGAAACCCCTCTCAGTCACTCAATATATCGTGCAAGTCATGCTCATGCAGCCATCTTATGGTTTTGGTCTTAAAATAATGCTTTGGCACAATTTGGGTAGGATGTCTGGCAATTTCAGTCTATCTGGCCTTATCCTGTCAAGATATGGTCAAATTTTCACTTTCCAGTTGAAAATAGGGTAAACCCCACCTTCTGAACACACTGGTCAACTCAAAATGGTCAACTTAAAATCCCAAAATTCCCACCAAATTAGCCTGTAGACATCCTACGCCTAGGATGTCTCCTGGCTTTAAATTAAATTTTTTTCCTGACAGAAATGCTCCTAATGCTCTCCAGCTCTATCAGCAACACTCATAGTAACGTTTGGACTTCACTTAAGCCTTCAAACACACTGTTGCGTCTTTTACAAACTTGTGATGAATTTACCAAGCAAGTATACATGCATGAAGTGCTCTAGATCCTGAATCATGATGTCCTACTTACTCTACTCCTACTCATCATGTGAAATGGTGATGATGGTGTTTTGGTTGCTTTTTGGCCTCTCCGGACTCTCAAGCTCTCCTCTCACCGCTTCTAGAACTCCAACTCCTACTCAAGAACTCAACTAATACCTAAAACTATCTTAGTCTACCTAAGTCGAAGGATCTAGGCCAGACACATGCTTCCTAGACTCCCTCTAAGACCTAGAGAGTCCTCCACCCTCTGATCCTATCTAAATGTAAAACGAGACTCTTGGCAACCCAAAAATCCCTATCCTCAAGGACTAGTCTCGGTCACCTACCTAAGGTTTTCGTCCCCGACAGCGGCGCCAATGTTGGACGGATACGCCGTGACGGACGTCAGCACAGTGAAAACTCACCTAACATATAATATTAGCTAAGGACGAAGCTCGATCTGCAGGCGCGTGGAAGCAAGCATAAGGTGTCACACTCGACCGACTCCTAACTAATTCCTATAGAGGTCTCTACCAATTGTCTAAGTCATAGCCTTCAAGAGTGCATAAGAGGAAACTTCCTACAACGCTTTCTAGAGCCGAACACCCATCAAACAATCTCGAAACACCATAGAACTTAAAAGAGACCCTACTAACACCAGTAGGTCGCTCTCCCTAAGGTGTATGTACCAAAATCCCAACCCAAAACACTCGGTGCAAAATCACGTAGGATGTCTGGCCGAAATTTGCAGGTCTTCGTTTCCAAAATCTAAAGTGCCTAATGTGTAGCTCTACTCAATGTGAACACGTGGATATGCTGCAATGCAAAATCGGACAACGTATGCTCACCAAATCACCAGATGAAGCTCGTAGAAGAAGCTCGCAAAACCGGACCGTACGCGCGCAATGTAGGTATCGGTGCGTAGCTCTCATCGCGGGCAATACGTTGCACTTCTCCGCACTCGATTCCGACCACCGGTGCACACGTAGCGTCAAGATGAAGCTCACACTCTCTCTCGTACACAGTACGCTCACTCCCAGACTTCAAAACTTCTTCTTTTTTTAAAATGACAAAAGGTCCTTCATTAAGGTCAAAAAGTGGTATATATACCTTACAATTCTCAAACCCTAAAATTCCAACTCAGCCATCTACTCAATCTAACTATCAAAACTGGGATACAATCTGGAAACTTCTGTAAGCCCCAATATTTACAAGGTGAAAAATCAGGTTTCCTCAATAAATGAATAATTACAAAAAATGATAATCTTTCGAGTAGTCAGTCTTCGTGGGGTGTGTCCAGCTTCTAACACTGAGGCATTAGGAGATATTCTACAATCCCCAAAATGTATTATACTCCCAATTGTAGACTATGATGTCTCTTTTGATGTGCATGTTTTTATCTTGTTTTATCTAGGTTAATGAATGAAGAGGACTTGTATCGTACATTCGTTCCTTTGGCTAGACAAGACGTGCATGTAATAGTTGGCACAAAGCTACAATTTCAACGTGTTTTCTGTCGTATGTTTGAACCTAGGCAAGTAGCATCTATCAATGCCTTAGTCAATCCGTTCATTTTGCCATTGATTCACTACGATCTAAGCTTTGATCTTTACATTTAATTCTACTTTGAAATTTGATTTTGTAAAAGAAAAAAAATAAAAGAAAAAGAATTTTTTGAGTAAAATCAGCAACATGGATACAACCATTAGGAAGAGGATGGGGTGTAAGAGGGCCTCTTTATTTGCCATGAGCTTATGGAGGTGATTAACATTTTGACAAATAGGTGTACTCCATGTGTGCAAGAATGGTGAGTATGTAAGAGATGTGTAAGAGTGGTCAAAGGATGCACTTTTCCCCCCAAAAAGGAGGTGGACAATTTTATGATTTTCGGCCTTCCATAACTCCCACATGTGATCTCCGATTTGAGCGGAGATCATAGATCTGCAATCTACATGTTGAGCTCTTTCCATAGATATGCTACATGATATGGTTTAACCCGCTAGATTTTAAATTCCATTTTTGGGGGGAAACTTTGAATCCAAATAAAGTAGCCGTTTTGTCTATTTGAATTCAAAAGTTGTCGTTTGATTACTTTCTTAATACTAAAGGTTGACTTCCTTAAACTGCCAAATAAAGAGGCCCTCATACACCCAATTCTCTTCCTAATGCTAGGCAAATGAGTGGCTACCCCTTGTTCTTTGGAGAACCTGGAGAGGATGCATAATTATTCTTAGCAAATTTCAAAATGTCTCGCAGAGACCAAATGCTGCTCGACCTCCACAACGGCAAGTAGAGGGAATACCACCTTTGCCTGACCCAAATGTTAATGTTGTATGAGTCACACAATCCAAAGAGGGTGACATTGAAGCAAATGGCATCAAACGTGGTCGGGGAAAAGTTAAGGAAAAGGAAGGAGTAACATCACAAACTGACCATGGACGAGGAAAGAAAGCAAAGGAAACCAAGGAAGCCAAGAGGACCCGACACCGCATCAACCTTCAAGACTTCCCTCTTGGACATGGTATGGCTCCTTGCAACCTTATGGAGGACATGAGAGGTAAGGGTCCAAGCATATCATGTCCTCAATTTCTTGCATTATGTCAACAAGTTAGGAGGGAGTTAACAAAGGTAGTTAGTACTAGGAGAAGGACAAAAGAAAATGTTCCTGTTGTTAAAATTGCACATGCCCAAAAGAATGAGGATATTACACCTGTGCTAGGTTGCTATATCAAGGGAAAAATAGTTAGGAAGGTTCTAGTGGATGGGGGCACACAAATTTGCATCATTACACCTGTGCTAGGTTGCTATATCAAGGGAAAAATAGTTAGGAAGGTTCTAGTGGATGGGGGCACACAAATTTTCATCATGACAGAGGACCTTATGCAGAGACTAGGTATGCACATTCATGAGATGCCTGAAATCAAAGTGAAAATGGCAAATAATAGCAAAGCTAGGTTTTTGGGAGTTTGTAAGAATGTTTCTGTGGAATTTTATGGCATCAAGAAGGCTATTGATTTCTATGTTATGTCTACAAAGGGAAATGGCTATCCATTTATCCTAGGTAGACCATGGCTAATGAGAATGCGAGCTTTGCAGGATTGGGAAAGTGGAAAGTTGATTTGTAGAAATGAAAATCACAAGAAGGTTGTCTTTGACATGAAGGAGCAATGTCAAGAGGAGCTCCATGAGTAATCTTCTCAAAGTGAAAGCAGGGATGATTGGACCGATGACACCTTGGAAGAAGAAAAGCAGTGGTAGCACTACGGAGGAGGAGCCATCCATTGAAGTCATGGGTGTAAAATTTAGGCCAAATAACAAAGAGACATATTGCCAAGGTTTAGAAAAGGTAGGCCCCCAGGAGAACCAAAGTTAGCATGATGAAGAAATGCTAGATGGTATGTTGTCAAAGACTCTTACTTGGGAGGAAAGAGAGGAGTTCAAAATTGTGCTCAGAAAGTTTCCTAGGCTTTTTGCCAAAGATTACATAGATGTAAGTGGAGTGGATGCCATTCAACACAAGATCGAGCTAAATCCAGAGGCCAAGCCTAAAGCACAAAAGCTATGAAGGTTAGGAGTCATCAAAGAGCAAGCACTACTCAAAGAGGTGAGGAAGCTTCTAGCAGCAGGGTTCATCTACCCTGTAGAGAATTCTGAGTGGGTCTCTCCAGTTGTGGTCACTCCAAAAAAGAATGGCAAGTGGAGGGTATGTGTCGATTATCATCCACTCAACGAGGCAACAAAAAGGGATCACTTTCCCCTCCCCTTTCAAGATGAGATTCTTAATGAGGTAGCAGGTAAAGAAAAGTACACAGTATGTGATGGCTACTCTGGTTACTTTCAAATAGGTATTGCATTGGAGGATCAATTAAAAACAACCTTCATCACCCCTTGGGGTTGTTATGCTTTTAGAGTCATTCCGTTTGGTTTGAAAAATGCTCCAGCAACATTTCAACGATTCATGAACATGGTGTTTCAAGCATTCTTTGGGAAGTCTATCAGAGTATTCATAGATGATTTTTGCATCTATAGCTCTAAATCATTGCATCTACAGAAGGAAGAAGAAGGCTTGAAGAAGCTATATGATATGGGAGGTAAACTCAATCTCGACAAGTGCCACATAGGTGAGGATGAAGTGATCTTGCTTGGTCACAAGGTTTCTTCCAAAGGCATTGAGGTGGATCCAGCAAAGGCAAAAGCTCTCATTGAGCTACCATCACCAAAGAGTCTTAAGGAGGTAATTTCATTTATTCAAAAGGTGAAGTACATGTCAAAAGGTGAAGTACATGTCACGCTTCATTCAAAAGGTAATTTCATTTATTCAAAAGGTGAAGTACATGTCACGCTTCATTCACTTGGCATTGGAGTTACTTCACCCCCTCCAAAAGTTGACACAACATGTAGAGTTTGCATGGTCTGATGATCTTGAAGAGTACTTTTCTTGTATTAAAATGGTTTTGGCGGAACTACCGATGCTCATGCCTCCACGTTGGGAGTTTACATTCTTTGTTAGCTCAAGTGTGGGTAAGGAGACATTGGGTGCAGTATTGTTGCAACAAGATCCTCATAGCACTAGCTGTCTACTTTGCTAGCCAGGTCATGAATGCACTTGAAAAGGATTACACAGAATCAGAATCTATGATGCTTTCTCTTGTCTTTGCAGTGAGGAGGTTTAGATCCTACCTCAAGCCAAAACCCATCATCATAATCACTACTGAAAACTTGTTTCCTTGGGTGTCATCTCAAATGACACTAAGTCCTAGGATTTCAAAATGGATCATGGAGTTGCAAGAGTTCCAATACTCTTTCAGAGTAGAAGATAGTGTGCATGCACAATTAGCATGGATTCTCACATGTAGAGTGCATGAAAGGGACATCAAGGTGCCTGAGGTGAAAACCCTACCCTTACCACCACCGAGGCATTTACCTAATGCATTCACCTTGTTCTTTGATGGAGCATTTAAGAAGGCTACAGGAAAAGCAGGGGGAGGGCTTGTGTTGCTTGATTCAAATGGTGAGGTTGTTATGAAAGAGCATGTGAATTTGCCCGGTTCCACGAGCAACAATGAAGTAGAATACGACATACTAATCCATGGTTTGCAGATGTGTGTTACTCAAAAGATACGTTGTCTCATGGTAAAAGGGGATGCACTTCTCATTGTGAAGCAAATTCTAGGTATTTGGGCTTGTAATAATGAAAGGCTAAGGCAAAAGGTTCATGCCATCCGTATACTCTTCAATCAATTTGAAGAAATACAATTGTATCATATTCCTAGGAAACAAAATGAAGATGTTGATTTGCTTGCCCAAAAAGTAGTTGCATGTGTTGAGAGTGAAGTGCAGGTCATCATGGAAACAACAATCATAAAGCAACCAAGATAACAGGGGATGGAGTCATTGGCTCCCATTGTGAGCTACATTTTAGAGGGAGAGTTTCCTTAGGGCTTCACAAAGTCTCAAAAGAGGAGGCTCATTAAGAAGGCAAGTTCGTATTTGTTTTTCAAAGGTGCCCTCTACCAGAGAGGAAAAGATCAAGTTTGTAGGAGAATACCGACAACCAAGGAGATTCCAGCCATTATTGAAGGTTTGCATGAGGAAACGTGTGGTGGTGATTTTGCAAAGGAACTCACTGCAAAAAATATTTTGCTTGCCGGGTATGTTTGGCCAATCTTGCACATTGATGTTCAACATTGGTGTAAAAGCTTCTGCAATTATCAGATTAATGGAAACAAGTGCATGTTGCATGGTCCACGTCAGCTAGTCCTTGCAAATGGTCCATTTGAAAAATGGGGCATTGATGCTATGGTCCATTTCCTAGGACTAAAAATGGAAAATTGTATATCTTGGTGGCCATAGACTACATGACTAGGTGGGTGGAAGCTCAAAGTGTGGCAAGAGTCAATGCTAGGACAGTTAGCAAGTTTGTGTACACTCACATTTGTTGCAGATTTGGCACACCTTTGGAGATTGTCTTTGATAATGGTCCAGGATTTAGGATGGGTTTTCTCGCAGAAGTTTGTGATGAGCTTCACATTCTACATCAGCATAGCACACCCTACTATCCTCAGTCAAATGGTTTGGTAGAGAAGGCTAATGGTATCATTGCAGGAATCATCCAGAAGATGGTAAAGAACAAGACAAAGCTATGGGATGACTTCTTGGATGGAGCATTGTGGGCCGAACGGACTACCTACAAGGAAGCGACCCATCGAGCTCAACATTCCAATGATGCAACTTCATGGAAAGGTGGCACAAGGAGAAGAAGCAGCATGGGAAGATCATCTTCTCACCCTAGCTAGACTACAATGGAAATGGGAGCGGCTTATGAGTGTTCTAAAAGAAAGGCTACGCAAATAAAGGACAATCTCGACAAAAAGGTGAAAGACAAAGGGATCAAGGAAGGAGATTTGGTGCTAAGGTATGATAACCGCCTTGACAATAGCTTTGATGTGAAGTTCAATACTAGATGGCAGGGTCCCTACATTGTAAAGAAGGCCTACTACTCACGCTACTATCAACTCATGGATTTGGATGGCAAGGAGCGCCCCAAGAAGGTGAATGGGTATTGACTAAAGCCCGACTTGAGTCGCGTTCTATACTAGATGGCAGGGTCCCTACATTGTAAACAAGGCCTACTACTCATGCTACTATCAACTCATGGATTTGGATGGCAAGGAGCACCCCAAGAAGGTGAATGGGTATTGGCTAAAGCCCTACTTGAGTCACGTTCTACCAGAGGATCTACAAGAGCATTGAATAGCTACAATACCATGTAAGTCTTTGAGCTTGGCACTACAAGATGAAGATTCGATTGAGGCACCAAATATCACAAAGGATGGAAAAACACTCTCATTGGAAGATATGTCTTTTGATGGTACGTAAATGTACCATCATCTAGAGGGGGGCTCAATGATAGCCATTTTTTTGGCTCTCATAAAATATTTTAAGAAGCCACTTCACCCCACAAAAACACCCTAGCACAATGACTAGTCTTGCTTTTTCATTGTAAATAGCATGTGTGCGATTAGTGTTTTTAAAACATTTTTTAATTAAATCATTGAGCGAGTCATTGGGCTAGGAGACAAAAATTTGAATTTATAATATTACGGTCCTCTTTACATGTAAATATTATCCATCAAATAAAGGACCTAAGTATAAAGGGTTTTTTTCAAAAAAAAGTATTTATGTAAATATATATTCTTAGTTGTGTGTTATCAGGCCTAAGTATGCTAGCTTCCATTGTGTGTCATTCCTTATACATGTTTTACTATCATTCTATCCCTTAAGCTCTACTCACACAAGCCTTGAAAAAACTTTGTGCGACTTCACCATAAAAATTCACTAATCATCTTATCGGCTCCGTCATATTTTTCCATTCCTCCCAGATAAATATTCACAAGTACATAGGTTTCATCTTCAAATAAATTCCATAAATCACTCAAACTAGAAAATAATTGAGGGTCCCTTCCCTCATGATTTTCCTCCTTTTATTTTTTCACATATATATTTTTAGTTGCCACCATGCATCCCATGTGTCCATTTCTTCATAAGATCCATGACTAGCTAACCTATCTTCTTGACTCACAAATATATATCATATTCGATGCTTATCCTATACCATACATGTGTGCAAGCTCCTTGGCAAAATTAGGTCATGGTTGATGTATGGGGGGTTCACTTGGAAGCTACAAAGGAAAAACAATCAAATAGTGGCCCACTTCAAGCCTTATGAGGTGCTGCAACGACAGCTTTTCGCTCGAATTTTGGCGCCCTCTTCTGCTTCGAATCTGAAAATATGTCCAAAAGAGAAAATGTAGCTCATAAGCTGAAGTAAATTTTGTAATTTTTTCAAAATTTTTGGAGTCAAGGGCGATTTGCCATAAATTTTATGACCGACTTCAAAACTGCCACCTCATACACCCAAAACTCTTCCTATTTTCTCTCACCCTTCCACACACCTAGTCACTCATACACACTCCTCCCTCTCCTTTCCACACCTAAACCTGCACATTCCATGTCTCTTATCACCTTCTTGACCGTTCTCATTTCCTCTCTTCACCATACCTTCCATGATACAAACACATACTCTCATATATCTCTACACCTACTCCCATATTCACATCCCCTCTTCACCATCATGAAAATGATAAAAAAAATAGCAAATTGGATACGATTTATCTCTACAAATGAAGGATTTTTAGCAATAGGTCCTTGAAGTCTTCAAATCAACGCAACGTCACTATCAACCGCGACTCTCTCACATTGACGCTTCATCCACTGGTGTCACTAGGTGAACTTCCTCTCTGATTCCATCTATCCCCCTAATTTTCAATACCTTCTTAAGGCATTTTACCATTTTCATGCACCTTGTGTGCACCTCATTTTAATCATAATCACTAACCTACAAACACTAACCCTAATGACAAAAGCACCTCACCTCAAGGAAGTAAGGATAAGTAGAGGTAGAACTCTCTTTCTCCCTCTTTTATTTCCTCTAATTTTTTATTCACCATCATTAATAATGCTCTCTCTCTTGAGCCCACATGCATGTGACTCAAGGAGATCAGAAAGGCCCACTCCATTTTGAAAATGTAAAAAATGCTAAGCTCAATTTGTTAGCGTGTAATTCAAATTAGCCATAATCAAAATAAGTGATATCCAACCTATAAATAGACCCCTTCCCTTCATTGTAAACACACATAGATAGCATTCTAGCACTAGAGGCATGAGGAGAGAGTTGTAGACACTATAGTGTGAGATTCATACTTTAGTGCACTATAGCATTGTTGCTACATTTTTTAAGTGAGAGAGTGTGAGAGTTTCACATCTCAAGCCACCATTGTACCTATCCTTACAGTCATCAATAAATTTGAGGTCTTGGTGCTCCAAAAGCGTGATTTTGTCTCCAGTTCATATTCCATCTGGTTGTGCAATGCCAGTCAAAGATTTGAGGTGATGAGTATGCCCCAATTTCTCAGTTGAGCTTGTGAGATTAAGTGTTTTGGGTGCTTTTTATTGCCTAATACTAGTTCATTGTAAGAGGTTTGAGTGGTGAGAGGTCTCCCGCAACCTAAGATGATGTGTGCATTGGCAAAGTGTTGTGCACGTGTTGGTGTAGTCTCCATGCAGGCTCTTTGACAGTGTAGCAAGGTGTTCTTTCACCTCTTGAATTGCAAGGCAATTGTTTGAGCAACCTCACTCTCCATCTCTCTCCATTCTCTCAATGGCTCCTTCTCTTCTCCTTCTATAGAAAATTGTTGCTTGTTTGTGTGTGTTTTGTGTGTCTCCCTTAAGTCTGAGGACACTCTCTTGCATCCTAGTTCGCATCCATAACTAGGTGGTGCCCTTTTTAAGTTGGGTTTGGCTAGGGATTTTTCTTGGTTGTGTTTGTGTTGTGCCCTAGCTTCATTGAGCAACATGGGAGCCGTGAAGGGTGTGTAGAGGCTGCTCTTCTTGTTGCCCGCCCCAGACCACCTCAATACGTATACATAAAAAACAAGATTGTACATAACCATGTAAATTTCAGTAGTTGACTTACTTGTGTCTTCTAGTGAAGTTTCTTTCTTCGATATTTTGTTGCTTTCTGTCCAACACCTCTGTAAATGTGATTCCTTGTTTAATTTCTTAACAAAGGTAGCGTAGCTTACTGAGGTTTCAAATGAATATGATAGTTGAAAGTAGGAGAGGCTCATAGATAATACATGAAATAAAAATTGTCCTACTATTGGGATGAAATAAGATAGGTTCTCAGTATAAAGAAGGTTATAGATTGAGGTTAGACAAGTGGTGGACCTTGCTCTAATGCGCTATAACATTTCCCTCAAGTAGAAAATTCTGAATTGAAGCGGGAAATTTTTAATTTAAGTGATAAATTTTGAATTTTGAATCCAAGCGGGAAAATTTAAATCCAAGCGAGAAACTTTAAATTTAGATTGGACAAGTGGTGGATCTAGAAACCAAGCAAGCCATGCTGCTAGATATAATAGCTGATGATAGGCTGTACATGTGGTGGACCTTGCATTGATTCTCCATGCTTAGCTTAGACTATGGTCCTTGTGGCTCTCTATGCTCCAATGGAGCTTAGATTGGACAAGTGATGGACCTTGCATCAATTCCCCATGCCTAGCTTAGATTGTAGACCTTGTGGTTGTCTATACTTTAATGAATCTTAGCTTGGACAAGTGGTGGACCTTGTGGCTATCTGTGTGTCAATAATAGAGCTTAGCTTGGAAAATTTTTAGAGATTGTCACTCTTTTTGCTTCAATGATAGATTTTGGCTTGGACAAGTGTTGGACCTTGTGGCTCTCTATACTTCAATGGAATCTCTATACTTCAATGGAGCCTAGCTTGGACAAGTGGTGAACTTTGCATCAGCTCTCCATGCCTAGCTTAGACTTTGGACCTTATGGCTCTCTATGCCTCAAAGGAGATTAACCTAGAAAATTCATGGAGCATATGGCCCTCTATGCTTCAATGGAGCTTATCTTCAATATGTGGTGAACCTAGAGGCTTCTATGCTTTAATAGATCTTATCCGTGACAAGGGATGGTGGACCTTATAGATATTTGTGCTTGAATGAAGCTTAGGCTTGGACAAGTGCTGGATCTAATGGCTTTCTATGCATCAATGGAGATTATCTTGGACAAATGGTAGACCTTATGGCTCTCTATGCTTCAGTAGAGCTTAGCTTGGATAAGTGTTGTACCTTATGGTCCACTATGCTTCAATAGATCTTTGCTTGGATGAACCTTGTGTCTCTCTATGCTTGAAAGAAGCTTAAGCTTAGACAAGTGGTGAGCCTTGCATCAATTTTCCATACATAGCAATAGACAATGGACCTTGTGGCTCTCTATGCTTCAATGGAGCTTATCTTGGATGAGTGGTGAAACTTGTGTCTCTCTATGATTCAATGGATATTAGCTTGTATAAGTGGTGGACCTTAAGGCTTGCTATGATTTAATGGAGCATAGCTTGGACAAGTGGTGGATCTTATGGCCCTCAATGATTCAATGGATCATGGGGTGGATAAGTGGTGGACCTTGTGGCTCTCTATACGTGAATGAAGCTTAGACATGAACAAGTGGTGGACCTTGCATCAATTTTCCATGCATAGCTCTATATACTTGTATGAAGCTTATCTTGGACAATTGGTTTACCCTATATTAATTCTCTATCCTGTAGTCTTTGGACCGTATGATGGATCTTGTGGCTCTATATGCTTCTATAAAGCTTATCTTGGACAACTGGTGTACCTTATAGCAATTCTCTATCATGCCTATCTTGTGGCTCTATATGCTTCTATAAAGCTTATCTTGGACAACTGGTGTACCTTATAGCAATTCTCTATCATGCCTAACTTAATCTTTAGATTGTATGGCTATTTATTCTTCAATGGAGCTTAGCTTGGACAATTGGAAAAACTTATGGACCTTTATTCTTCAATGGAGCTTACATGCTACAAAAGCTTCAAGTAGTGGTTGACCTTGTGGCTCTCTATGTTTGAATGATGGACTTTGCATCAAACTTACACTATACCAAAATCAAATTCTGGATCTTTTGGATATCCATGCTTAAATGGAGCATATCTTGGACATGTGGTGGACCTTGTGGCTCTCTATGCTTCAAAGAAGCTTAGTTTGGACAAAGAGTGCACCTTGCATCAATAATCAATGCAAGGTTGTGGACCTTGTGGCTCTTCATGGTTCAATGAATCTTACTTGAACAAGTGGTGGACTTTCTGGCCCTCTATGCTTTGATGGGGCCTAGCGTGCACAAGTGATGGACCTTTGCATCAATTACCCATGCCTAACTTACAATGTGGCTCTAGCAACTTTAATGGAGGTTCACTTGGACAAGTGGTGGAATTTGTGGCTCTTCATTCTTCCTAATGAAGCTTAAGCTTAGACAAGTAGCAGACCTTGCATCATTTCAGCTTAGACTAAGGATCTTATGGCTTTGTATTGTTCAAATGAGCTTAGCTTGAACAAGTGGTGGACCTTGTGGCACTCTATGCTTTGATGAAGCTTAGATTAAAAAAGAGGTGGACCCATGCATTTTTCTTCCATGCCTAACTTAGACTGTGGACCTTGCATCTCTCTATTCTTGACTGGACCTTAGCTTGGATAATTCATAGACCTTGTTGCTTTTTACGCTTTAATGGGACTTTTCTTAGACAAGCGATTGAACCTTGTATCCATTCTTCATGCCTAAATTAGATTGTGGACCTTGTGGCTCTCTATGCTTCAATGAGTCTTAGCTTGGACAAGTGGTTGACCTTCTTGCTCTCTATTCTACAATAGAGAGGGTATCTATGCTAGAATAAATCTTAGCTTAAACAAGTGGTGAACCTTGTGAAACTCTATGCTTCAATAGAGCTTAGTCTTGGATAAATGGTGGACCTTGCATTAGATCTCCATGCATATATTAAATTATGGACCTTGTAAGTATTTATGATACAATGGAGATTAGGTTGGCCAAGTGGTGGACCTTGTGGCTCTCTATGCTTGAATATAGCTTAAGCTTGAACAAGTGATGGACGTTCCATCATTTCTCCATGCTTAGCTTAAATTGTGGACCTTTTTTCACTCAATGCTTCAATAGAGATTATCTTGAATAGGTGGTGGACATTATGGATCTCTATTCTTCAATGAAGTGACACTCAATGCTTCAATGGAGCTTATCTTGAAGAAGTGCTAGACCTTGCATCAATTTTCCATGCATACCTTAGATTGTGGACATTATGGCTCTGTGTGCTTTGGTTGGACCTTGTGGCTCTATATGATGTAACGAAGATTAGCTTGGACAAGTGGTGGACCCTGTGGATATCTATCCTTCAATAGAGCTTAGGCTTGGACAAGTGGTGGACCTTGTGGATCTCTATGCTTCAATAGAGCTTATGTTTGGACATGTGGATCTCTATGCTTATGTTTGGACAAGTGGTGGACTTTGCATCAATTCTCTATGCATAGCTTACATTGTGGACCTTGTAACTCTCTATGCTACAATGGAGATTTGGGTGGGATAAGTGGTGAATCTTATGGTTCTCTATGCTTGAATGAAGTTTAAGCTTGAACATGTGGTGGACCTTGCATCATTTCTCCTCACTTAGCTTAAATTGTGGACCTTATGGCCCTTTATGCTTCAATGGAGATTATCTTGAACAAGCGGTGGTCATTATGGCTCTCTATTCTTCAATGGAGTGGTTCTCTATGCTTTAATGGAGCTTAGCTTGGAGAAGTAGTGGACCTTGCATCAATTTTTTGTGCATAGCTTAGGTTGTGGACCTTCTATCTCTATTTTCTTTAATTAAGCTTAGCTTGAACAACTCATGGACCTTACATCAATTTTCCATGCATAGCATAGATTGTAGACCTTGTGTCTCTCTATGCATTGATGGATTTTAGCTTGGATAAGTGGTGGGTCTTGCATAAAATTTCCATACCTAACTTAAATTGTCGACTCTCTATGCTACAATAGAATCTGGGTTGGACCTTGAGGCTCTATATGCTTGAATGGAGCTTAAGTTTGAACAAATGGTGTACCTTGCATCATTTCTCCATGCTTAACTTAGAATGTGGACTTTGTGGCTCTCTATGCTTCAATGGAGATTATCTTGAACATGTGGTTGACCTTCTGGCTCTATATTCTTCAATAGAGTGGCCTCTACGCTAGAAACAAGTTTAGCTTAGAAAATTGGTGGCCCTTGTAAATCTCTATGATTCAATAGATATTAGGGTTGGACAAGTGGTGGACCTTGCATCAGTTCTCCATGCATAGATTAGATTATGGACCTTGTAGATATTCATGCTACAATGGAGACTAGGTTGGACAAGTGGTAGACCTTGTGGCTCTCTATGCTTGAATGAATCTTAAGCTTAAACAAGTGATGGACCTTCCATCATTTCTCCATGCTTAGATTAAATTGTGGGACCTTGTGTCCAGTGAGTGCAGTGCACGAATGCGGTGCGTGTGTAGAGAGTGAGAAGCGGAGAGAGAGAGAGAGAGAGAGAGAGAGAGAGAGAGAGAGAGTACACAGAATGTGGGTGGAGCTCCCAAATCTCACTGTATGAGCACAATGTGAGAATGAGTGAGAGCTCCTTATTCTTTGTATGTATAAAGAATAAGGAGATAAATGTGGGCGGTCGGACACATGGACAAAGCAAGGTGAGGCACACCGCATGTACCTAACATTCTCCCACTAAAGGCTGTGTGTCGATAAGTGGCATGAAGACTAGCCTACAACTAGTATATACAAGAGGTGAGAGAAGACGGCTCTCAACCTATGCCCATTGGATCACTCTGTAACCACTCTAGTGTAGATGCAACATGCATACCACTAGGGCTAGAGCTATGATGACACTCCTGATGCAGGTATCGAGTGACAACCTGCATGGCTCCACAATGCACATTGCCAGTGTCAGTCATCACACGAATGACAACTCCCACTGCAAATGCACCAGCCACATAAGCAAGATCAGGTCTCGAGACCAAAAGGTCAGAAATGAGAGACCCAAAAGCCGACGAAACATACACTATGTGCGCCAACCTATCCCTGTCAGCAACCTCAGTGCCATGTGCATCCTCATTAGGAACCAGTTGACTATGCATCACCATGTCAGCATCGTTTGGCAAAGGCATATCTATTGTGAATGACTGTTGCAAAACCAAAAAATCAGCACCACTGCAATCACACACAGCTGTATGAAGGACATTGTCACCCTCAAATGTATCAGACACATCATAGAACAATGTCACCTCAACTAATGACTGACCAAGTTGTGCATCCCCAGAGATACCACTGCCTATGTGAACGTCACCACAAGACAAATCCACAACCTACTCTCCATGCAACACATCCACAAAAGAGACACGTCTTGTCTCTTGCTCCAAACATGGCTGCAAATACACAAAGACTACACCGCATCGTGTGTCAGAAATATGCAAAGGGTATATCATACCACTCCTAGCACCTCTAGCTATCACCAGTGATCCCCTTTGCATTTGAAATGACCGCTCTCCAAGCAGTACACAATGTCCACTACTTTGCAACTGACGCACTAAAATGAGACTCTGGCTGAGTTGTGGTGCATAATGTACATATCATAAGCGTAAGCAATGCACCACTAGGTAAGGACACGCATGCATCTCCAGTACCCTCTATGTCATATGCTAAACCATCAACAAACTCCACACAACCAAGTCTCCCACTAGAGAAAGAGCAAAACAAATCACGACATGGCATCACGTAAAAAATTGCATGCTCGTCTAGTAGAAAATGTGTAGACAATATGCTATCCCAAGACACAAAGTAGTCTGAAGGCAAGCTAGACTCAAAAGTGACATGCCCGTCACACGCATGCTCTCTAGCATCTATCCTCATAGTAGCACCATGCATCTGCCTCTTTCGCTACCTCATACGCTTGAAGCAACAACTCCTAATATGCCCATCGTGGCCACAATGCCAACATGTCAGTCGCGATCGTGAGCGAGAACCGCCTCTAATCTGAAGCATCTCCATATCCATGCCAAAACTATGGCAAACAAAGTGGGAGGTAACTTGATCACTACATAATGCTCAAAAGCATGGTCAATCACATCAAAATTGATGCTCACATATGCATAAAACAACTCCATAATCTTCAAACTCTGCAAGCATAAACTGGGACAAACTGCTCAACCAAGTGTAAAACCCATAACCATATACGCAAGTAGAGAGCAAACTAGCTCAAAACGTGTTCCACAAGAGAAACTGCCTGCAAATATATGAAAAAACCTGTGAAACCTATGACTAGCCTGTATTGTAGCCACACAAGCATACACAAATCCTCACTCCTGTGAGAGTGGGTACAAGAATACCAAACCGTGTCCAAATTGACAAAATATGTCAAAGTGAGAGTAAACACTCAATCACTGTCAAAGTGGGACTATATCAACCACTATACCATTAGAGAGTAAACTGCAAATACACATAAACCATGGCAAGCAATCATGGGAAAAATCTGGTAGAGTTTTCCTTGGAAACTGAGAAAAAACTCAAAAATCTCACCAAATACACATAACAATAAACATTGTCTCAGTAGCAAAATCCACAAATGGTCTACATGCAATACCAAAATTGTGGCAAATTGGCTCAATCCCGATCGAGTAGCTCTATGGACGTGTATCTGTCCAAAAAACACTACAAATTTGCTACCTGGGAGCTATGGCTAGCTCAAATTGTATCCACATAAAGCATGCATAGCATGAAACTGCACAAAACCGTGCTAAAAAATCTCTCTGAAATGCCCCACACTGTCAAACAATGCGCACGAAACCGCATCCGGATGTGTAACGATCCGAAAGTCACATCCCAAAGTATCACTTTCATACACAAAAGCAAGGTGAATTCTCTCTCAAATAGCAACACAGTGTGCCATACATAGCCAAAGATGCAAACCACATCACTCTCTACACAATAGGAATCAAACTGCAAAACCTCGATATGTCGAGATTGTTGATAGGCTAATGTAAAAAATTTAGCACTCCAAATTTCAAATTTTTGATATGATCAGCGCATCTAGAACATGCTAAAACCTTAGGGTAGACTCCTGGATCACATGTATCCGAGTCCACATGTGAGAGATATGCAAAAAAACCTCTTTTTTCAGCCCAAAAACGCAGCATAAACTTGTTTCTATTGCACTTGCTGTTTTAGAGAAACATTTTAAAAAATGAACATCACCATCGCATCTGGAATGTGCCAAAACCCCAACCTAAACTCCTGGATCATATCCCTCCGACTCGGTGTGACAGAGATATGCAAAAAACATCGTTTTGGGAACCAAAAACGAGCTACAACACTTCTTGTTTCTCCTCTTTCTTTGCAAAATTCAGCAATGCCTTGCTACAAAAGCTCTACCCAAGCTAAAAATACATGTCTAAGCTGAGATTTGACACCGTCGAGCTGTATCCACCTCCGCCGAGCTCAAGCCGCCCCATAGCCGAGCTTCGTCGCTTCCATCTCGTCAAGAAGCCATCGCACGTGGTGCCAAAGCTCTGATACCAGATGAAGGAGAGGAGTTGGGAGCACAATGGAATAGGAAGACACACGCACACACTCACACAAACACCACCATAGCCACACACACACAGGTTGGAGGGGGAGATCCAACACGTATTGTGTGTCCCGTTTCTTTCTTCTCTACTTTATGCACTAAGGCACAATACATTGTACTTAGTGTTACCAGCTCACACAAGTGTATAGCTGTACACTTAGGGTTAGTAGTAGTTAGTGATGGGCGGTCGGCCACATGGCCATTAAACCTAACATCTCCCTCTATGCTTCAAATTGAGATTATCTTGAACAAGTGGTGGACATTTTGGCTCTCTATTCTTCAATGGAGTGCCTCTCAATGCTTCAATGGAGCTTAGCTTGGAGAACCGGTGGACCTTGTGACGAAGGAAATTTGGAATGGCGGCCTCTACACCAAAACAAACTCCATTGCGCCACAAGGGAAATGAGATGAGGGCACCACCTAGTCTTGGAAGCGTGGACTAGGACCGCTACACAAAGAGAGAGAGAGAGAGAGAGAGAGAGAGAGAGAGAGAGAGAGAGAGAGAGATCACTATGAATGAAGCATTAACCGTAGTGTGTGTACAAGGAATGGATGACTTCAAACACTCCCAACACAAATAGCATATAGATTACCAAACAATCACTCAAGGATTAGCCAAGATCACATCAAGCACTCTCACACACATATAAAACATCTCTCTTAATTAACATAAGTAAGAGGAGGAGAGGTTACTAGCATGAAACAATTTGCACTCTAGGATGTGCAAGAATAGAGTGAATGAATGAGCTTATGGGGTCATGATGAGTGATACAAAGGCTCAATGGGGCTGAGGGAGGCTTGAAATTACAAAGGGGAAGGCCTCTTTATATAGGAAAGAGAGTGATTAGGAGTGAGGTTAATATCCAAGTGTAATTTGTACAAATGAAGCTTGATTAGGGACATTCAACCAATGAAGAAGCTCCTTCCAAGTGATTTGTTGACCAATTAGCTCCATCATCACTTGTGTTGTCTTCACTCCTTCCTCCATAGCTTGAGTCCAAGAGCTTCCTTATTTTAAAATGTAAAGAATCTACATAAAATCAATACATATCTAGTAATAATAGGAAGGGGTTGAATGAGAACTTATGAATTACAACAAGATTAAGCATGACTTGAGAGGTGATTAGAAGAGGAACTTTGATGGGTTTTTGAGCTTGAGAGAGAGGAGGAAGGAGAGGAGGGTGAGAAGACTAATGGCTGATTTTAGAGAAGGTCTCAATGTGGAAAAGGAAGGGTGTGTGTGTGTAAAGGTAGAGGGGGTGGTCTCCACCACAGTTGAAAAAACTGGCGTCCACCATTTTGGCCATATCTCCTAGACCGTAGATGCAAAAATTATAAAAAAAATATGGCCAGAATCTCCAGCTCATCAGCTACAACTTTGATGAGACAACTTTTCTTGGATCGGAGTGGAAGTATTTTTTAAAAATTCAGCAAAATCATGTGTCTGGTTTCTTCCTTTACCAAGTCTTCCACTTGGGTCCCATTTGTTTGAATCATCATATGGCTCCAAAGCCATGATGATATGAGCCACTCATGACCCTTGAATCATGGGTGCATGGCTCCACAACCACATCATATCTTTTCTTTTTACATTTACATATTTTCCCTTCCCTTTACCACTAGGTTCTCCCTCTACCTTTCACCTCCGGTGAACTAGTCAAGAAAAAATCATTTTTTTTAAATTTTTCCAAGAGGTTGTTCTCACTCTTTCTTTTATTGTAAACCTCTAGAAGCAAGGAAAACCAACAAAATATGATAAACAAAAATTTGTGATAGGCTCGGATCATAGCCCCCCCAAACCTGGCTAGGGGTATTTATGCCTCTAGCCTACTTTCTTTGATCTTGAGCTGACCTTATCCTGATGTGATAAGGCTTTAGACGCCATCCATTTGTCCTGGTCTTGTGCACTTTACCATCAATGTCTTGAAGTCTATAAGAGCCATTTTTGAACTTTTTGGTGACCAAGAACGGGCCTTCCCATCGGAAAAGAAACTTTCCATCCTTACGAGTGTCGAAGCGATTGTCATATCGAAGCACCAGAGATCCCTTTTTGATGTCTTTGGATGCTAGCTTTTTGTTGAACTTTTCTCTGCACTTCTCTGCTTCTTGAGAATAGTGGTTGATGGCTTCTTCACGATCCAATTGCAGCCTCTCTAGATCCATGATCCTTTGATGTACTTTCTCCTTTTGAGAGCCTACCTGGCTACCCAATATTCGAAGACTTGTTAACTTCACTTCAATGGGCAAAAGCGCCTCCTTTCCATAAACCAAATGAAAGGGTGTGTACCCTAATGTGGTTTTGAAGGAGGTTCTATAGGCCCATAGAGCTCCATTCAGGTGTTTGTCCCAATCTTGGCGCCTGGCATGTACCTGTTTGGTGAGAATTTTGCAAATTATTCCATTTACTTTTTCCACCAAACCATTGCACTGAGGGTAGTAAGGAGTAGAGTGTTGATGCTGAATATTTAGCTTCTTCATGAGTTCTCCTACCAAGTCTGCTCTAAACCCTGGTCCTCTATCAGATAGTATTTCAAGAGGGGTGCCAAACCAGCAACAGATGTGGTCAAAGATGAACTGACTCACATCCTTAGCAGTAATTCTATTGGTCGGCATAGCCTCAGCCCATCTAGTCATGTAGTCTACTCCCATGATGATGTACTCTTTACCTGACTGAGTGCGTGGTAGAGGCCCTATGGCATCAATTCCCCACTTCTCAAAGGGCCCATATACCTTTATTGGGTTCTGAGGTTCAGCTATGAGCCGTCGTGGTCCTGCTTTCTGACATTCATCACATGTTTGACACCAGTATTTGACATCACGATGAAGACTTGGCCAAGTAAACCCAGCTTGTAGAACCTTTCTACTAGTGACGTCGTGTGCAAAGTGTCCTCCGCACATATCATCGTGACAAGCTTTTAAAATCTCTTCAATTTCACTCTTCAAAGGAACTCTCCTAAGCACACCATCCTTACCAAGACAATACAAGTCATCATTTACTATGCGATACCTGGTAGCCTTCCTAGCTAACCATCGCCTTTCCCCTGCATTCAAGTGTTTAGGAGCCTCTCCTTCCTCCAGAATGTGCATAATATCTTCCAAGTCCTCCTTGCCTTGCTGAAGTGGAAGTTTGATGGCCACTGCTCCCACTATTGATTCATTTAACTTTGATGATGCTAGGTGGTCTGCATCCTTGTTCTGGTCTCTTGGCACATGATGTACTTGTGCCTCCCTAAATCTCCTCATAAGAGCTTTTGCTTCTCTCATTTTAGTAGAGAGACGGGCATTTTTGCAAGCCCATGTACCTTGCATTTGCCTTACCAAAAGCATGGAGTCACCAAAAGCGTTTAATCTCTTAATTGAATTATCGAGGCACCAACAAAGGCCATGAATTAGAGCATGATATTCTGCTTCATTGTTGGAGTGGACATCTTCTAGAGTGATCCCTTCACCATGGATCCTCTCTCCCAATGGGGATAAGACCACGATGCCTGCAGCTGCCTTATCCTTGGTTCTCTTGTATGCTCCATCAAAGTAGAGGCTATAAGCATTGACCAAAACCTCTAGAGCTGGAGGTGGTGGAAGTTCCTTTCTCTTCAAATGGAAAACTTTTTCATAGCACTTGTTTGTTAAAATGTCGGCTAAGCATGCTCGAGTTGTTCTTTCAACCTGTATTGTATAATCAAACTCTTGAAGTCGCACCACCCACTTTGCTATTTTGTCAGAGATTTCCATATGTTGTAGTGCATAGGGAAGCATATCCTCCACAGTGATAATTACAAACCTCTTCGGCAGCAAGTATGGCCGAAATTTGGTTACCGCAAACATGAGAGCTAACACTAGCTGTTCCATCAGGGTGTAGGCCTTCTCTGTGTTTTCCATGAGGCGGCTAGAAAAATACACAGGCCTCATAAAGGAGGTTTTTGGATCTTTTTGTAGGAGGGCAGCACCAATGGCTTCTTCTCCCACACTAGGGTTTACAAAGAATGTTTCCTCCTAACAAGGTTGGAGGATTATAGGGAGTGACCCTAACATTTTTTTAATCTCTCTAAAATGCCCTTCACTTTCTTCACTCCAAACAAGCGTCTCTTGACGAGTCAGCTGTTGTAGAGGAAATATCACTTGGGAGAGTAAGTGTATGAATCTACTCAAATATCTTAGCTTTTGCAAGAAGGAGATTAATTGTTTGATGGAAGTTGGGGAAGGTAGATTTAGCAATGTTTCTATCTTTTCAGGATCTACCTCGATCCCATCAATGGACACTACATGCCCTAATAGTGTAACCTTGCTTTCCCCAATGTGACATTTGTCCTTGTTTAGTTGTCCACCCAGCTTAGCTAAACGAGTAAATCCTTCATCAATCTTGCCGAGATGCATACTTTTGGAGTTGTAAATACAAAAGTGATCTATGAAAACCCTTATGGACTTACCAAAGTAAGGTTGGAAGACCATGTTCATGAATCGTTGAAAGGTGGCTGGAGCGTTGGTGAGACCAAAAGGCATGACTCGAAATGCAAAACATCCCCATGGTGTGATGAAAGTAGTCTTTTTCTGGTCCTCCTCTGCAATGCGTATTTGAAAGTAGCCAGAGTAGCCATCACACACTGTGTATCTCTCATGGCCTGCTACTTCATTTAGAATCTCATCTTGAAATGGGAGAGGGAAGTGGTCCCTCTTTGTTGCAGCATTTAGTGGCTTGTAATCCACGCACACTCGCCATTTACCATTCTTCTTTGGCCTCACCACTACTGGGGAGACCCATTCTGAATCTTCTACTGGGTATATGAATCCTGCTTCTGAGAGTCTCTTCACCTCAGACAACAGTGCATTTTGTTGCACAACTCCTAATCTTCTTAGTTTTTGTACTACTGGCTTGCTCCCTTCTTTTAGATGGATATGATGCTTCACTGCAGTGACACCTGTAATGTGAGTGTAATCAGAAATAAACAATGATGCATGCTTCTTGAGAACATTTACATAACCCTCCTTTTCTTCTTCCTTTATATCCTTGGATAACATCTCCTCTAGGCTGGCATCCCACACATTCTCCATTTGGATCCTTGGGTTGTCTTCTGATGAGGTAGTTTCCTTTATGGTGACGCCCATGACTTCGAGATTGCTATCACTCTCTTCACTTGAACTCTCTTCCTCGTCCATGGATGAGGAGCATCCACTTGAGCTCCACTCATCAGCTGACGTCTCTAGTTCAAGGTTCTCTTGTCGCCCATTCTTTAGGTTATAAACCACCTTCCGACTATGGCCACCCATGCGAGGCCTCAACTCCAAGTCTCCTGTTGCCCAATCTTGCCTATCTCCTATACCCATGAGCCAAGGTCGTCCTAAAATAAGGGGGTATCCTTCTCCCTTTACTGGCATCACATAAGCATCAACCTCTGTAGTGATTCCAAAAACAGAAACTCTCAAAGCTTTCACTACACCCACACAAGTGACAGAGACATTATTGGCCATTTTTGCCCTAAAGTTTGATGATTCCATTACCTCTAAACCCAATTGATGCATTAGCTTTTCTGTCATGACACAAACCTCTGCTCTACTGTCAATGTAAGTTTTTGGAATCCGTTGTCCCTTGATTTGAGCCTCCACCAAAGGCACTATATCCTTGAGACCATATGCTTTGATTACACTTACTAGATTACTTTGCTTTGCCCTCGTGCTCACCATTTTTGACCATTGTCGTCGAAGCTTTGGGGAGATATGAAGTAGTTGTGGCCAAGTAATCTTTGGTCCTTGAGAACTCACATCAGCTGTCAAGTCATAAGGTTATGTCCGAGATCCCATAGGGAAATCAGAGATGTCAATTTGAGACCTAGTACGGGTCTTTCTCTTCTTGGCTTCATCTTTAGTTGCCCGAGATGTACTTGCTTCATTGCTTGCATCCTTGCTTGTTTCTTTACCTACTTCATCTTGGACACGCACACGTTTGATAGGCATTGTAGCCACTTCATCTATCTTCATCTTCCCTTTAGCTATTTCTTCATGGTTTCTTCTGCCCTTGAGGACCTCCTCCATCCTTATGATGCTCACATTTGGTTGAGTAGCAGGGGCTTGAGCTTGAGCACGAGGTGGCTGCAAAATTTGAGGTTGCGGTTGCTCTTGTGCTTGAGCTCTAACACGGGGTGGACTTACTTGTTGTCGAGGACCTCTGACAGGGTAGTCATATCTTCTGGGATGAGGGCAATTATACATGCCGTGGCCAATTTCCCCACAATTGTAACACAACATTTCCCTTGCTTGACGTCGCATTGGTGGCCGATTCCCACCATTCCCTCAATAGGCCTTCTTGCACCCTGCACAAGATTTACTCTCAACCCCTCTAGCTGGTTTGTGAGATTGTTTATTTGTTGGAGCATATCTTCTTGTTGACCTCTATTGAGGTCTGGTGCATTAGGCACATTTGGAGGTATGTGAGAAGCTTCCATAGTTGTGATATTGCCTCCCAAAGCTAGCTGGCCAGCTTGGGCTTGATAGAGAATCTTTCTATTCTTTTCCCTAGCAATTCTTAAGGCATCTTCAAAAGCATTTGGAAATTTGCTCTTTACCTTCTCCCTTAGCGAGGGGTACAAACCTGAGATAAATCGATCCTTTTGGAGGCAATTGGGAGCTCGCTCACCAGCGTTTAGTGAGTCTGACCATTGGCCCCAAAGTTTCAGAAACCTTCCTCATAGGTTGCATAACCATGAGGGTCAACTTGATGAAGGGACAGAAGCCGTTGCCACAGTTCTTCTGCCGAATTGGCTCGTTGAAATATTCGTAGGAAAGCCACCTTCAATCCCTCCCAATCAATTCTTTGGGTTGGATCTAGAGCCTGGAACCATACCCTAGCTTCTTCTTTGAGCACCAAAGGAAAAGCTCTCAATTTCAATGCTTCGTCATCCCTCCCGGAGACAAGGAAAGCCATCTCCAAGTTATCCAAAAAATCCCCAGCATTTTCCCCACTACGCCCAAAAAATTTTGGGAAAGCCATCATAAAAGTGGGTTGCCTTCCTCTCAATACAGCACAAAGATGAAAACGTCTAGGCCCAAATCATATCTTATTAAGGGTAGAATAAATGGATTGATAGATGCATTAATCTCAGCTAGACGACGAGGGCCTAGTAAGTCCCTTATGATGTTTTGGAACCTAAGCTTTGTGCTAGCTATTATATGCACAGTTTGTCTAGCAAGAGGTTGGAAAGGTCCATATAAATCCCTATGATTCATGGAGTATGCTTAAAGCAAGATGAAGATGTGAACATCAAAAGATACATTATACTCCAAAATAGGAAATATTATAGGGTCAGGGGACAGCAATATCTCTCTCAACCTCTCAGCTCCAAAATAGAAGACCAATCTTTGTTGGAAAAAAATCTTTCTATCAATGCGCACATTCACCCTAATATTCTGAACTGATTGAAAGTTGTAGAAAATGGGATTATTCATTGGTGCATTAATTACAAACTTCCATGAAGCACTTCATTGAAGTTGAGCTCTCTTGGATCCCACCATTTGAGAGATGCGAAGAATTTGCTCACCAGTGATTAGCCTAGCTTTGGTGTGACCATCTTCAGCTTTGTAGAGTTCATAGGGTTCGATGGCTACCCTCTCAACCACCTTGAGCCTTCTTGCTAGTAGTAGTTGGAGTGCATCACCATATGTAGCCTCTTGCCAATACCGCACCCCATTGATGTGTAGCTCCCCCTCCAAAAACTTGTTAATACCCGAGTTTGAGAGTGCTTTCACCACCTGAAGTCGAGGCTTCAAAGGAAGTGTCTTCACACTAGCCACAAAGCACTCAACACAATTTTTTGACCTAGGGACTTGATGACTACAAGATTTTCCTTGAAGCAAAGAAGGGTGTGTGTAGTTAACTCTCTTTACCCGCATACGTGCCGTTTGTCGATAAAGACGCTTCTTTTCTCGAGCTTCTTGGGGAGACCATAGTGGAAGTCTCGGAGAATTTGATGGATCTTCCTTCATAGGATTGATAGAGCGCTGCTTGAGAACTCCTCTGTGGGGGCACCAATTTATGACGAAGGAAATTTGGAATGGCGGCCTCTACACCAAAACAAACTCCATTGCGCCACAAGGGAAATGAGATGAGGGCACCACCTAGTCTTGGAAGCGTGGACTAGGACCGCTACACAAAGAGAGAGAGAGAGAGAGAGAGAGAGAGAGAGAGATCACTATGAATGAAGCATTAACCGTAGTGTGTGTACAAAGAATGGATGACTTCAAACACTCCCAACACAAATAGCATATAGATTACCAAACAATCACTCAAGGATTAGCCAAGATCACATCAAGCACTCTCACACACATATAAAACATCTCTCTTAATTAACATAAGTAAGAGGAGGAGAGGTTACTAGCATGAAACAATTTGCACTCTAGGATGTGCAAGAATAGAGTGAATGAATGAGCTTATGGGGTCATGGTGAGTGATACAAAGGCTCAATGGGGCTGAGGGAGGCTTGAAATTACAAAGTGGAAGGCCTCTTTATATAGGAAAGAGAGTGATTAGGAGTGAGGTTAATATCCAAGTGTAATTTGTACAAATGAAGCTTGATTAGGGACATTCAACCAATGAAGAAGCTCCTTCCAAGTGATTTGTTGACCAATTAGCTCCATCATCACTTGTGTTGTCTTCACTCCTTCCTCCATAGCTTGAGTCCAAGAGCTTCCTTATTTTAAAATGTAAAGAATCTACATAAAATCAATACATATCTAGTAATAATAGGAAGGGGTTGAATGAGAACTTATGAATTACAACAAGATTAAGCATGACTTGAGAGGTGATTAGAAGAGAAACTTTGATGGGTTTTTGAGCTTGAGAGAGAGGAGGAAGGAGAGGAGGGTGAGAAGACTAATGGCTGATTTTAGAGAAGGTCTCAATGTGGAAAAGGAAGGGTGTGTGTGTGTAAAGGTAGAGGGGGTGGTGTCCACCACAGTTGAAAAAACTGGCGTCCACCATTTTGGCCATATCTCCTAGACCGTAGATGCAAAAATTATAAAAAAAATATGGCCGGAATCTCCAGCTCATCAGCTACAACTTTGATGAGACAACTTTTCTTGGATCGGAGTGGAAGTATTTTTTAAAAATTCAGCAAAATCATGTGTCTGGTTTCTTCCTTTACCAAGTCTTCCACTTGGGTCCCATTTGTTTGAATCATCATATGGCTCCAAAGCCATGATGATATGAGCCACTCATGACCCTTGAATCATGGGTGCATGGCTCCACAACCACATCATATCTTTTCTTTTTACATTTACATATTTTCCCTTCCCTTTACCACTAGGTTCTCCCTCTACCTTTCACCTCCGGTGAACTAGTCAAGAAAAAATCATTTTTTTTAAATTTTTCCAAGAGGTTGTTCTCACTCTTTCTTTTATTGTAAACCTCTAGAAGCAAGGAAAACCAACAAAATATGATAAACAAAAATTTGTGATAGGCTCGGATCATAGCCCCCCCAAACCTGGCTAGGGGTATTTATGCCTCTAGCCTACTTTCTTTGATCTTGAGCTGACCTTATCCTGATGTGATAAGGCTTTAGACGCCATCCATTTGTCCTGGTCTTGTGCACTTTACCATCAATGTCTTGAAGTCTATAAGAGCCATTTTTGAACTTTTTGGTGACCAAGAACGGGCCTTCCCATCGGAAAAGAAACTTTCCATCCTTACGAGTGTCGAAGCGATTGTCATATCGAAGCACCAGAGATCCCTTTTTGATGTCTTTGGATGCTAGCTTTTTGTTGAACTTTTCTCTGCACTTCTCTGCTTCTTGAGAATAGTGGTTGATGGCTTCTTCACGATCCAATTGCAGCCTCTCTAGATCCATGATCCTTTGATGTACTTTCTCCTTTTGAGAGCCTACCTGGCTACCCAATATTCGAAGACTTGTTAACTTCACTTCAATGGGCAAAAGCGCCTCCTTTCCATAAACCAAATGAAAGGGTGTGTACCCTAATGTGGTTTTGAAGGAGGTTCTATAGGCCCATAGAGCTCCATTCAGGTGTTTGTCCCAATCTTGGCGCCTGGCATGTACCTGTTTGGTGAGAATTTTGCAAATTATTCCATTTACTTTTTCCACCAAACCATTGCACTGAGGGTAGTAAGGAGTAGAGTGTTGATGCTGAATATTTAGCTTCTTCATGAGTTCTCCTACCAAGTCTGCTCTAAACCCTGGTCCTCTATCAGATAGTATTTCAAGAGGGGTGCCAAACCAGCAACAGATGTGGTCAAAGATGAACTGACTCACATCCTTAGCAGTAATTCTATTGGTCGGCATAGCCTCAGCCCATCTAGTCATGTAGTCTACTCCCATGATGATGTACTCTTTACCTGACTGAGTGCGTGGTAGAGGCCCTATGGCATCAATTCCCCACTTCTCAAAGGGCCCATATACCTTTATTGGGTTCTGAGGTTCAGCTATGAGCCATCGTGGTCGTGCTTTCTGACATTCATCACATGTTTGACACCAGTATTTGACATCACGATGAAAACTTGGCCAAGTAAACCCAGCTTGTAGAACCTTTCTACTAGTGACGTCGTGTGCAAAGTGTCCTCCGCACATATCATCGTGACAAGCTTTTAAAATCTCTTCAATTTCACTCTTCAAAGGAACTCTCCTAAGCACACCATCCTTACCAAGACAATACAAGTCATCATTTACTATGCGATACCTGGTAGCCTTCCTAGCTAACCATCGCCTTTCCCCTGCATTCAAGTGTTTAGGAGCCTCTCCTTCCTCCAGAATGTGCATAATATCTTCCAAGTCCTCCTTGCCTTGCTGAAGTGGAAGTTTGATGGCCACTGCTCCCACTATTGATTCATTTAACTTTGATGATGCTAGGTGGTCTGCATCCTTGTTCTGGTCTCTTGGCACATGATGTACTTGTGCCTCCCTAAATCTCCTCATAAGAGCTTTTGCTTCTCTCATTTTAGTAGAGAGACGGGCATTTTTGCAAGCCCATGTACCTTGCATTTGCCTTACCAAAAGCATGGAGTCACCAAAAGCGTTTAATCTCTTAATTGAATTATCGAGGCACCAACAAAGGCCATGAATTAGAGCATGATATTCTGCTTCATTGTTGGAGTGGACATCTTCTAGAGTGATCCCTTCACCATGGATCCTCTCTCCCAATGGGGATAAGACCACGATGCCTGCAGCTGCCTTATCCTTGGTTCTCTTGTATGCTCCATCAAAGTAGAGGCTATAAGCATTGACCAAAACCTCTAGAGCTGGAGGTGGTGGAAGTTCCTTTCTCTTCAAATGGAAAACTTTTTCATAGCACTTGTTTGTTAAAATGTCGGCTAAGCATGCTCGAGTTGTTCTTTCAACCTGTATTGTATAATCAAACTCTTGAAGTCGCACCACCCACTTTGCTATTTTGTCAGAGATTTCCATATGTTGTAGTGCATAGGGAAACATATCCTCCACAGTGATAATTACAAACCTCTTCGGCAGCAAGTATGGCCAAAATTTGGTTACCGCAAACATGAGAGCTAACACTAGCTATTCCATCAGGGTGTAGGCCTTCTCTGTGTTTTCCATGAGGCGGCTAGAAAAATACACAGGCCTCATAAAGGAGGTTTTTGGATCTTTTTGTAGGAGGGCAGCACCAATGGCTTCTTCTCCCACACTAGGGTTTACAAAGAATGTTTCCTCCTAACAAGGTTGGAGGATTATAGGGAGTGACCCTAACATTTTTTTAATCTCTCTAAAATGCCCTTCACTTTCTTCACTCCAAACAAGCGTCTCTTGACGAGTCAGCTGTTGTAGAGGAAATATCACTTGGGAGAGTAAGTGTATGAATCTACTCAAATATCTTAGCTTTTGCAAGAAGGAGATTAATTGTTTGATGGAAGTTGGGGAAGGTAGATTTAGCAATGTTTCTATCTTTTCAGGATCTACCTCGATCCCATCAATAGACACTACATGCCCTAATAGTGTAACCTTGCTTTCCCCAATGTGACATTTGTCCTTGTTTAGTTGTCCACCCAGCTTAGCTAAACGAGTAAATCCTTCATCAATCTTGCCGAGATGCATACTTTTGGAGCTGTAAATACAAAAGTCATCTATGAAAACCCTTATGGACTTACCAAAGTAAGGATGGAAGACCATGTTCATGAATCGTTGAAAGGTGGCTGGAGCGTTGGTGAGACCAAAAGGCATGACTCGAAATGCAAAACATCCCCATGGTGTGATGAAAGTAGTCTTTTTCTGGTCCTCCTCTGCAATGCGTATTTGAAAGTAGCCAGAGTAGCCATCACACACTGTGTATCTCTCATGGCCTGCTACTTCATTTAGAATCTCATCTTGAAATGGGAGAGGGAAGTGGTCCCTCTTTGTTGCAGCATTTAGTGGCTTGTAATCCACACACACTCGCCATTTACCATTCTTCTTTGGCCTCACCACTACTGGGGAGACCCATTCTGAATCTTCTACTGGGTATATAAATCCTGCTTCTAAGAGTCTCTTCACCTCAGACAACGGTGCATTTTGTTGCACAACTCCTAATCTTCTTAGTTTTTGTACTACTGGCTTGCTGCCTTCTTTTAGATGGATATGATGCTTCACTGCAGTGACACCTGTAATGTGAGTGTAATCAGAGATAACCATCTTGTAAAGTAAATGGTTCTTCTTTCTTCCCTAAGGCAAGGGCTGAAATCACATTTCTAAAATCGGGATCAATAGCATACTCATCTATCATTAAAGATAGATCATTGTGAGTTGCTATGGAAACCGCATTCACTCTCGGTCGTCTTGAGAGTGCATCGGCTACTTGATTATGCTTGCCAGCAATGTGAGCAATATGAAAATGAAATTGCGAAAGGAAATTTGCCCACCTCATTTGTTTGTCGGAGAGCTTGGTCTGCGTCATGAAGTACTTAAGACTTTGGTGATCCGTTCGCAGAATGAAAGGAGTCCCCAATAAATAGTGCTTCCATGAGTCTAAGGCATGTAGAACTGCAAGGAGTTCTTTTTCGTATATGCCTAGAGCTTGCTCAACAGGGTCGAGCCTAACAATGATGCATGCTTCTTGAGAACATTTACATAACCCTCCTTTTCTTCTTCCTTTATATCCTTGGATAACATCTCCTCTAGGCTGGCATCCCACACATTCTCCATTTGGATCCTTGGGTTGTCTTCTGATGAGGTAGTTTCCTTTATGGTGACGCCCATGACTTCGAGATTGCTATCACTCTCTTCACTTGAACTCTCTTCCTCGTCCATGGATGAGGAGCATCCACTTGAGCTCCACTCATCAGCTGACGTCTCTAGTTCAAGGTTCTCTTGTCGCCCATTCTTTAGGTTATAAACCACCTTCCGACTATGGCCACCCATGCGAGGCCTCAACTCCAAGTCTCCTGTTGCCCAATCTTGCCGATCTCCTATACCCATGAGCCAAGGTCGTCCTAAAATAAGGGGGTATCCTTCTCCCTTTACTGGCATCACATAAGCATCAACCTCTGTAGTGATTCCAAAAACAGAAACTCTCAAAGCTTTCACTACACCCACACAAGTGACAGAGACATTATTGGCCATTTTTGCCCTAAAGTTTGATGATTCCATTACCTCTAAACCCAATTGATGCATTAGCTTTTCTGTCATGACACAAACCTCTGCTCCACTGTCAATGTAAGTTTTTGGAATCCGTTGTCCCTTGATTTGAGCCTCCACCAAAGGCACTATATCCTTGAGACCATATGCTTTGATTACACTTACTAGCTTACTTTGCTTTGCCCTCGTGCTCACCATTTTTGACCATTGTCGTCGAAGCTTTGGGGAGATATGAAGTAGTTGTGGCCAAGTAATCTTTGGTCCTTGAGAACTCACATCAGCTGTCAAGTCATAAGGTTATGTCCGAGATCCCATAGGGAAATCAGAGATGTCAATTTGAGACCTAGTACGGGTCTTTCTCTTCTTGGCTTCATCTTTAGTTGCCCGAGATGTACTTGCTTCATTGCTTGCATCCTTGCTTGTTTCTTTACCTACTTCATCTTGGACACGCACACGTTTGATAGGCATTGTAGCCACTTCATCTATCTTCATCTTCCCTTTAGCTATTTCTTCATGGTTTCTTCTGCCCTTGAGGACCTCCTCCATCCTTATGATGCTCACATTTGGTTGAGTAGCAGGGGCTTGAGCTTGAGCACGAGGTGGCTGCAAAATTTGAGGTTGCGGTTGCTCTTGTGCTTGAGCTCTAACACGGGGTGGACTTACTTGTTGTCGAGGACCTCTGACAGGGTAGTCATATCTTCTGGGATGAGGGCAATTATACATGCCGTGGCCAATTTCCCCACAATTGTAACACAACATTTCCCTTGCTTGACGTCGCATTGGTGGCCGATTCCCACCATTTCCCTCAATAGGCCTTCTTGCACCCTGCACAAGATTTACTCTCAACCCATCTAGCTGGTTTGTGAG
Source organism: Adiantum capillus-veneris (assembly GCF_014529385.1). NCBI lineage: Eukaryota > Viridiplantae > Streptophyta > Polypodiopsida > Polypodiales > Pteridaceae > Adiantum > Adiantum capillus-veneris. The sequence continues at coordinate 21,692,125 of NC_140959.1, forward strand.
ACTGTTTATTTGTTGGAGCATATCTTCTTGTTGACCTCTATTGAGGTCTGGTGCATTAGGCACATTTGGAGGTATGTGAGAAGCTTCCATAGTTGTGATATTGCCTCCCAAAGCTAGCTGGCCAGCTTGGGCTTGATAGAGAATCTTTCTATTCTTTTCCCTAGCAATTCTTAAGGCATCTTCAAAAGCATATGGAAATTTGCTCTTTACCTTCTCCCTTAGCAAGGGGTACAAACCTGAGATAAATCGATCCTTTTGGAGGCAATTGGGAGCTTGCTCACCAGGGTTTAGTGAGTCTGACCATTGGCCCCAAAGTTTCAGAAACCTTCCTCATAGGTTGCATAACCATGAGGGTCAACTTGATGAAGGGACAGAAGCCGTTGCCACAGTTCTTCTGCCGAATTGGCTCATTGAAATCTTCGTAGGAAAGCCACCTTCAATCCCTCCCAATCAATTCTTTGGGTTGGATCTAGAGCCTGGAACCATACCCTAGCTTCTTCTTTGAGCACCAAAGGAAAAGCTCTCAATTTCAATGCTTCGTCATCCCTCCCGGAGACAAGGAAAGCCATCTCCAAGTTATCCAAAAAATCCCCAGCATTTTCCCCACTACGCCCAAAAAAATTTGGGAAAGCCATCATAAAAGTGGGTTGCCTTCCTCTCAATACAGCACAAAGATGAAAACGTCTAGGCCCAAATCATATCTTATTAAGGGTAGAATAAATGGATTGATAGATGCATTAATCTCAGCTAGACGACGAGGGCCTAGTAAGTCCCTTATGATGTTTTGGAACCTAAGCTTTGTGCTAGCTATTATATGCACAGTTTGTCTAGCAAGAGGTTGGAAAGGTCCATATAAATCCCTATGATTCATGGAGTATGCTTAAAGCAAGATGAAGATGTGAACATCAAAAGATACATTATACTCCAAAATAGGAAATATTATAGGGTCAGGGGACAGCAATATCTCTCTCAACCTCTCAGCTCCAAAATAAAAGACCAATCTTTGTTGGAAAAAAATCTTTCTATCAATGCGCACATTCACCCTAATATTCTGAACTGATTGAAAGTTGTAGAAAATGGGATTATTCATTGGTGCATTAATTACAAACTTCCATGAAGCACTTCATTGAAGTTGAGCTCTCTTGGATCCCACCATTTGAGAGATGCGAAGAATTTGCTCACCAGTGATTAGCCTAGCTTTGGTGTGACCATCTTCAGCTTTGTAGAGTTCATAGGGTTCGATGGCTACCCTCTCAACCACCTTGAGCCTTCTTGCTAGTAGTAGTTGGAGTGCATCACCATATGTAGCCTCTTGCCAATACCGCACCCCATTGATGTGTAGCTCCCCCTCCAAAAACTTGTTAATACCCGAGTTTGAGAGTGCTTTCACCACCTGAAGTCGAGGCTTCAAAGGAAGTGTCTTCACACTAGCCACAAAGCACTCAACACAATTTTTTGACCTAGGGACTTGATGACTACAAGATTTTCCTTGAAGCAAAGAAGGGTGTGTGTAGTTAACTCTCTTTACCCGCATACGTGCCGTTTGTCGATAAAGACGCTTCTTTTCTCGAGCTTCTTGGGGAGACCATAGTGGAAGTCTCGGAGAATTTGATGGATCTTCCTTCATAGGATTGATAGAGCGCTGCTTGAGAACTCCTCTGTGGGGGCACCAATTTATGACGAAGGAAATTTGGAATGGCGGCCTCTACACCAAAACAAACTCCATTGCGCCACAAGGGAAATGAGATGAGGGCACCACCTAGTCTTGGAAGCGTGGACTAGGACCGCTACACACAGAGAGAGAGAGAGAGAGAGAGAGAGAGAGAGAGAGAGAGAGAGAGAGAGAGAGAGAGAGAGAGAGAGAGAGAGAGAGAGAGAGAGAGAGAGAGAGATCACTATGAATGAAGCATTAACCGTAGTGTGTGTACAAGGAATGGATGACTTCAAACACTCCCAACACAAATAGCATATAGATTACCAAACAATCACTCAAGGATTAGCCAAGATCACATCAAGCACTCTCACACACATATAAAACATCTCTCTTAATTAACATAAGTAAGAGGAGGAGAGGTTACTAGCATGAAACAATTTGCACTCTAGGATGTGCAAGAATAGAGTGAATGAATGAGCTTATGGGGTCATGGTGAGTGATACAAAGGCTCAATGGGGCTGAGGGAGGCTTGAAATTACAAAGGGGAAGGCCTCTTTATATAGGAAAGAGAGTGATTTGGAGTGAGGTTAAGATCCAAGTGTAATTTGTACAAATGAAGCTTGATTAGGGACATTCAACCAATGAAGAAGCTCCTTCCAAGTGATTTGTTGACCAATTAGCTCCATCATCACTTGTGTTGTCTTCACTCCTTCCTCCATAGCTTGAGTCCAAGAGCTTCCTTATTTTAAAATGTAAAGAATCTACATAAAATCAATACATATCTAGTAATAATAGGAAGGGGTTGAATGAGAACTTATGAATTACAACAAGATTAAGCATGACTTGAGAGGTGATTAGAAGAGAAACTTTGATGGGTTTTTGAGCTTGAGAGAGAGGAGGAAGGAGAGGAGGGTGAGAAGACTAATGGCTGATTTTAGAGAAGGTCTCAATGTGGAAAAGGAAGGGTGTGTGTGTGTAAAGGTAGAGGGGATGGTCTCCACCACAGTTGAAAAAACTGGCGTCCACCATTTTGGCCATATCTCCTAGACCGTAGATGCAAAAATTATAAAAAAAATATGGCCAGAATCTCCAGCTCATCAGCTACAACTTTGATGAGACAACTTTTCTTGGATCGGAGTGGAAGTATTTTTTAAAAATTCAGCAAAATTATGTGTCTGGTTTCTTCCTTTACCAAGTCTTCCACTTGGGTCCCATTTGTTTGAATCATCATATGGCTCCCAAGCCATGATGATATGAGCCACTCATGACCCTTGAATCATGGGTGCATGGCTCCACAACCACATCATATCTTTTCTTTTCACATTTACATATTTTCCCTTCCCTTTACCACTAGGTTCTCCCTCTACCTTTCACCTCTGGTGAACTAGTCAAGAAAAAATCATTTTTTTTAAATTTTTCCAAGAGGTTGTTCTCACTCTTTCTTTTATTGTAAACCTCTAGAAGCAAGGAAAACCAACAAAATATGATAAACAAAAATTTGTGATAGGCTCGGATCACTTGCATCAAATTTTTCATGCATAGCTTAGATTATGCAAATTCTCACTCTATATTCTGTGACGAAGCTAAGCTTGGACAAGTTGTGGACATTACACCAATTTCCCATGCGTAGCATAGACTGTGGACCTTGTCACTCTCTTTGATTTGATGAAAATTAGCTTGGACAAGTGTTGGACCTTGTGGTTCTCAATGCCTCAATGGGCCTTATCTTGGATAGGTGGTGGATCTTATATTAATTTTCCATAGACAACATAAACTATGGGCATTGCATCTCTCTAAGGTACAATGGAAATTAGGTTGGACAAGTGGTGGACCTTGTGGCTCTTTATGCTTAAATGAAGATTAAGTTTAGCTTGGATAAATGGTGGACCTTCTAGCTATCTATTCTTCAATGAAGTAGGTCTCTATGCTTTAATAGAGGAAGCTTATCTTGGACAATTGGTGTACCTTGCAGCAATTCTAATGCATAGCTTGAATTGTGGACTTTGTGGCCCTCTATGCTTTAATGGAGATTAGCTTGGACAAGTGATGGACCTTGTGGTTCTCTATGCTTCAATGAGTCTTAGCTTGGACAAGTGGTGGACCTTGCATCAGCTCTTTGTGCATATATTAGATTATGGAACTTGTAGATATTTATGCTACAATGGAGGTTAGGTTGGATGAGTGATGGACCTTGTGGCTCTCTATGCTTGCATGAAGCTTAAGATTGAACAAGTGATGGACATTCAATCATTTCTCCATGTGTACCTTAAATTGTGGACCTTGTGTCCCTCTATGCTTTGATGGCATTTATCTTGAACAAGTGGTGGACATTTTGGCTATGCATTCTTCAATGAAGTGTCTCTTAATGCTTCAATGGAGCTTAGCTTGGAGAAGTGGTGGACCTTCCATCAATTTTCTGTGCATAGCTTAGATTCTGGACATTCTAGCACTATATGATTTGATGAAGCTTAGCTTGGACAAGTGGTGGACCTTACATCAATTTCCCATGGGTAGCTTTGCTTTGATGAAACTTAGCTTTGACATGTAGTGAACCTTGTGGTTTTGTATGACCCAATGGGACTTATCTTGGATAGGTGGTGGACCTTATATTAATTTTACATATGCAACTTAAACTATGGACCTTGCATCTCTCTATGCTACGATGGGAATTAGGTTGGACAAGTGGTTGATCTTGTGGCTCTATACGTTTTAATGAAGCTTAAGGTTGAACAAGTGGTGGACCTTTCACCATTTCTCCATGCTTAGTTTAAAATGTGGTTCTTTATGCTTCAATTGAGCTTGGAAAAATGGTGGACCTTCTGGCTCTCTATTCTTCAATGAAGTAGGTCTCTATGCTTAAATGGAGGAAGCTTAGCTTGGAGAAGTATTGGACCTTGCAGCAATTCTAAATGCATAGTTTGAATTGTAGACTTTGTGACCCTCTATGCTTCAATGGAGAGTAGGTTGGACAAGTGGTTGACCTTGTGGTTCTCTATGCTTCAATGAGTCTTAGCTTGGACAAGTGGTGGAACTTATATAAAGTTTCTATACTCAACTGAATTGTGTAGCTTGTGGATCTCTATCCTTCAATAGAGCTTAGCTTGGATAAGTGGTAGATCATGTGTCTCTTTCTTCTTCATTAAATTTTTGCTTGGACAAGTGCTCGACCTTGTGGCTCTCTGTGCCTCAGTGGAGGAGATTAGTTTGGACAAGTGGTGGACCTAGTGGACCTTGGAGCAATTCTCTTGGCTTCAGTGAGTCCTAGCTTTGACAAGTAGTGGATGTTTCATTAGTTCTCCATGCATAGATTAGATTATATATATTTATGCTACAATGGAGATTAGGTTGGGGCTCTCTATTCTTGCATGAAGCTTAAGCTTGAACAAGTGATGGAACTTCCATCATTTCTCCATGCTTAGCTTAAATTGTGGAGTTTGTGTCTCTCTATGCTTCAATGGAGATTATCTTGAGCAAGTAGTGCACATTTTGGCTCTCTATTATGCTTCAATGGAGTGTAGCTTAGAGAAGTGGTAAACCTTGCATCCATTTTCCATGCATAGTTTAGATTGTGGACATTATCACGCTCTAATCTTTTATAAATCTTAGCTTGAACAAGTGGTGGACCTTACATTGATTTCCCATGGGTAGCTTAGACTGTAGACCTTTTGGCCCTCTTTGCTTTGATGAGACTTAGCTTGGACAAGTGGTGGACCTTATGGTTATTTATAATTCATGGGCCTTAGTTTGGATAGGTGGTGGACCTTATATTAATTTTCCATGTGCAACTTAAATATGGACATTGCATCTCTCTTAGGTACAATGGAAATTTGGTTGGACAAGTGGTGGACCTTGCATCATTTCTCCATGCTTAGTTTATAGTGTGGACTTTGTGGCCCTGTATGCTTCAATTAAGTTTAGATTGGATAAATGGTGAACCTTCTGGATCTCTATTCTTCAATGAAGTAGTTCTCTATTCTTAAATGGAGGAAGCTTATCTTGGACAACTGGTGGACCATGCAGCAATCCTAAATGCATAGTTTGAATTGTGTACTTTGTGGCCCTCTATTCTTTAATGGAGATTAGATTGGACAAGTGGTGGACCTTGTGGTTCTTTATGCTTCAGTGAGTCTTGGCTTGGACAAGTGATTGACCTTGCATTAGTTCTCCGTGCATAGATTAGATTATGAACCTTGTAGATAGTTATGCTACAGTGGAGATTAGGTTGGACAAGTGGTGGACCTTGTGGCTCTCTATGCTTGCATGAAGCTTAAAATTGAATAAGTGATTGATGTTCAATCATTTCTCCATGCTTACCTTAAATTGTGGACCTTGTGCCCCTCTATGCTTCAAGGGAGACTATCTTGGATAAGTGGTGGTATTCTTCAACAGAGTGGCTCTCAATGCTTCAATGGAGCTTAGCTTGGATAAGTGGTGTACCTTGAATCAATTTTCCATGCTTAGATTAGATTGTGGACATTCTAGTGCTATATGATTTGATGAATCTTAGATTGGACAAGTGGTGGACCTTACATCAATTTCCCATGGGTAGCTTAGATTGTGGAGCTTGTGGCTCTCTTTGCTTTGATGAAACTTATCTTTGACATGTAGAACCTCGTGGTTTTATATGCCTCAATGGGACTTATCTTGGATAGGTGGTGGACCTTATATTAATTTTACATATGCAACTTAGACTATGGATCTTGCATCTCTTTATGCTACGATGGGAATTAGGCTGGACAAGTGGTGGACCTTGTGGCTCTATACGTTTCAATGAAGCTTAAGGTTGAACAAGTGGTGGACCTTTCACCATTTCTCCATGCTTAGTTATAATGTGGTTCTCTATGCTTCAATTGAGCTTGGACAAATGGTGGACCTTCTCGCTCTCTATTCTTCAATGAAGTAGGTCTCTATGCTTAAATGGAGGAAGCTTAGCTTGGACAAGTAGTGGACCTTGCAGCAATTCTAAATGCATAGCTTGAATTGTGGACTTAGTGACCCTCTATGTGAGGCCAGCGGGTTGACAGACATGCGAATAACCTCCCAACCATCCTATATATGGGCCCCTGGCCCTCTTCTATATATAGACCCCTTTACTGCATGTGTGTCCGACACATTGCCTGGGCCGTCTAGTCCTACCCTTGGCATGACATTACTCCCCCCTTGGAGAAGTTTTTTCGTCCTCGAAAACACAAGTGGTAGTATCTTCATAAGAACACTAATGTTTTCCACCATGGCATCCCTTATGGATCCAACAGTGCGTTGAATCGGAACCCGGTTCAGTTGGAGGTTCAATGAAATCAAGAGTAACATCTTGATTTTCCACATTGTTGTCCCTGTGCAACCGTCTTGGTTAACCGACCCATAATCAAAAGAGCGTGAAGACTCCATTTAGAACTCACTTGAGAATGCTAAATGAGTTATCACAACTAAGAGGTGTCTAACTGCATACCCAGGTTTCAGACTTTCTGAAGGTATTGGAATGTGCAATACAACCTCGGCTCATCTTGCCATGAAAGTACTATGCTGACATACTCATCAGCAGCAACCAAGTCCTTGACTTGCTGTGGTTTCTTGCCAGTAGCCAAACTCATCAAAACTGATGATTAAGGTTGATAACTTGAGAATAACAGGCAGAGACTAAAACTAGCCGTAACATGCCTTTCATCATATGAAGAAAACTCCAAACCAGAAAGGTAATCGATCCAGTTGTTTCACTTCTTGCTAACGTATGCACTTAGCATATCCTTTAGCGTCGTTTACTAACGCTAACGTATGAACTTTGCATATCATTTAGTACTAAATAGAATGCTTGTAGGCTACCCATCCTACGCGGAATGAATAGCAGCATTAAGAGTGAGGTGCTTTCCCCCTACCACTTACAGACAGTCGCCCACGATCGACGACAACTATGACTCAATCATTGAGTATCCAGCCATATACTCAATATGGAATGGAGACAACCAACTAGGTTGAAAACAGATTGGAGTTTCAAGCAGCCAATCACGAACACCCATACTCAGCCATCACCTTGTATGGCAGGGTGTGAAATCATACTAAATCTGCAAGAGAGATTGCACTGGCAGTGCAAAAAATGGCAGAAGCAATAATGTACATGAATTTGCATGCCGCTCCGAATAAATTTGTGTTAAACACTAGGGCCCATAACACCTAGTGTGCATGCATTGAACACAAACATATCCAAACCGCAATTCCATGACGAGACTTTGGACCATAAGAGAATGTGACAACCCGGTCACACCTAGGTACCAACCATGAGACATTCATAGCATACTTAGCTATATGTAGAAACAACCCTCTGTTAAGGTGGTTTCATAGCACTTGTAATCATAACAAGTTTGTACTTAGTACCCGACAATTTCTGGCCAGTGAAATTGCTCCTGATACTGTGTGCTCAAAATGGTCGAATCCATGGATGCGACTAGCACCTAGGGAGTTCGTCGCGACACATTGTTAGATAGTTGGCGCCAGTGTCAGTCCTAGAGACTCACATTCTCCACATGTGGAATATGTCTCAAACAAGGATATCAAGAAAAGAGACATCCATCAAGTACGAGCTGGTACTTGTGTGTGGAGGTAACTACAAACACTCTGCGACAAGAGTGAGAGGGACCCTCATTATCATGCTCCACACTGGCTAAACTGAACTCCTTGAGTTCCTAGACCATGTTGTGTCCCATGTGACAACATGTGCCCAATCGAACCCTACAACTAGGTTCGTAACAGCATAAGGTATAGTGGACGCTACGGTCCAAAATACTCAGGTCCAACATGCCCTTGGCATGGCTATGAAACATTCAAGCGTATTTATACGACTTGTACTAGAAACCGTGGGTGTTGCCTGCGCAATCCGACCTCGTTGGTTAACATCTACGTAGTCAAACCCAATGGTAAGACCCTCTGTAGAAACTGCTCAACTAGCAGGTAACAGCAACCAACATAGTTAACCGTGTACATAATGATTGGAATCAACTTGAAAAGTTGAGTTTGTCCGCTACCGCATGGTAGATTGCGGAATTCTTTCCTTGAAATTCTAACTGGGAGAGATCAAACTGTGATGCTCAATGCAGATCAACTGTGATCCTCAATGTAGATCAACTATGATCCTCAATGCCGATGGGGTGATGTAGTAGTCACCCGCCGGGTCGTACCCCAAAACAATATGTCCATAGACACTCCGTAGTGCTATAGAGAGAGCTAGAAATCCACACAAGTGAATTGTCGAGCTCTAGTGGACAACCATACTATCGCAACTGATTGCTGCATCTGTACTTCCTTGTAGAGATCAGCTGCTGTGAGTTGAAGATTATTAAAAACTCAACTTGAGTGTCGCACTGAAAACCTGTAGTGCAAAAATGACACCCTAAACATCCGTAATGACAAGACTCTTGCTTGTACATTAACATCGATGTATACTTCCCTGGGTAGATCTGTTCACGCTTGAAAACAATCACCCCAAAAAAAAAAAGCCAATAGTTGGGTCTTACCCTTGGCCGGACAATGGCTCTTAGCCTGTGTGGCTCATAGCCCTTGTGCAAATTATTGTTCAATGGACAAACCGATGAAGACTAATTTGAAGAGCATCTTAGCCACGTGCTAGCTGAGAGTTAGAGCATCTTGGCTTAGGCTGACTCACGAGCAAAACACGTATCAAAAGCTTCTTAGAAGATTTTCATTATTCCCTGAAAGAGAGAGAACGAGAGAGAAGAAGAGCATGTTGGGCTCCGGAACTTGCCTTGAACGACTATGACGTGTATAGTTGATTGCCATGCTCGTGTGCATCTTATGCCTAACGTGTAGCGTATCCTATAAGCATGCAAGAAGTTTCTACTATGACTCTCTCATTGAGAGAGGTAACAGAAAAACACAAGCACATCTTGATCTACCTGCCTTGCAGGGTCGTGATTGTATGAAAATGACTTAGCATTGGCACTTTGCCTGTGAAATAAGTCCTAGATTTAGGTTCCTTTTAGTACTGTTGGGTGTTGATAGCAACCAACCATCAGGTTCAACAATCCATCACTTAGTCTGTCCTTGACAGAGTTGCGAGTGTGATAGCGGAAGCATAATGCATAAAGTGGTGGAATCCATGCCACCTGCTTAGCATGCCTTGCATGCAAAAACGTAATCCCTTGGCTACTATAACGGTCTCAAGCGTGAGAACCAAAACCATAAGTGCCTTGCACAGAATAACTGGTAGGGATTTTGTGAGCTGACATTCCCTATTTTTCTAGTTTCCCAAACTTGTGTGCCAAAGCCCTTGATTCCAAATCAATAGCAGTATCTCGGCACAAGGGAGAAGCCGTGCTTCATGTAAAATTGCCAAAGCACTTTGCTTTGCACAATGACAGTAATTGCCAAGTAAAGTGTAAACATGGAAAAAATAAGAAAAACTTAAACTTGGCTAATCTGGTAGTTGTTGCTGCAACCAGTTGTCATGAGATTCCAAATGGAAAGCTCGTGTAAGATGGCTCATAGCCAAATCTGCCGTGCGAGAGAAACTTGTCACATATGGATATACGCCCTCTTGTATCATATACATCCGTCGTATACGAAATGAAATAACCTGTAAACACTTTGTTAAAGCCTTCCCAAGTTTGTATGCTCATAGCATATGCCAAACGTGGGGAGTCACAATGCAAGCTGCATAAATAGAAGCCTTGCTTCACATAAGTTCATCAAATGGATGAGACAAGAATGTAACCTGAGTGCTCATAGCTCACAGAGGCTCTTGGTGACACACATGTGTCCGAGCAAAAAAAGATTGACCTTGGCAAAATTTCATCAAAGCAACCTTTGCTTGACAAGTTGGCATTGTGAAAATTCATATGGTGGTCAACATATTGCATTCAGGTCCTAGCTGTGGATGTCAATATTTTTTCCACGATGCTTCATGTGCCTAGACCGCCTGCTCCTTAACAAGCTGCAATGGCTTGGACAAGATTATGCATCCAATGCATGGAGCCATGCTCCCAAAAATCTTGCTATCCTCCACATAATGACCGGTCGGCCTTGCCGAATACCGTATTCACAGGCCCTGCCGGAGTTGCCGTTGTATGAACAATCAACCTCCGACTCGCGTGTGGTGTCAAGGGATTGTGTACTCAAGACCATGCTTGATTGTGATCCTTGAATCAAGACATTAATTCTGTGCAAACAAGGTATGCTGCAAAATTTAGTGCGTACCTGAATCACATGACTCGTCTCGAAGCTTCCCGACCTTGTCGGCCACATAATTTGTGCATTCAAATTTCCATCGAGAGAGATCTCGAAAGTGAAGGCGGCGATTAAGTTGAAAAGAACGATCAACTTGCAGCCGGCAAGGAACTTGAAAACACCTATCAATTGGCAGTTGCCGCCGATGTGTCTTGCATCGTGTGCAATATGCCAAAACGGTGGAAAATTTCCGACCAAATTCCGACCTTTCGAAACTTTGAAATCTGGTTTTGCAGCAGCTTCCAAATGTAGAGCTATCCCCGATCAACCGGAACGTGTGCTCGTTTGGGTCCACCGAGTGGAAGATGGGAGCAACAGGGTCGATTGCAAGCTTGCCGCCCAAAACTGTGTATGAACCATCTCTTGCAAAGGCCGCCCACCTTATGGAGCCCTAAAAACTTTTTTTTTTTTAATGAGTTTTTTACCTGCAACAGAGTCGGCGACTCTGCACGATGCAAAGGCGGAGATATCTCTCGCTGGAGCCACAATTAGAAGCCGTGGCAGTGTCAAAACTTCCCCACCTTCTCAAGGCGCTTCCAATGATGGTATTCTGGTCCGATTTTAAGCAGGGCAAAGTTTTCCTCTTCCCCGACTTGGGGTTCTTGCACACGGACAATTTCGTCGTGCTCTACCCGGCTTGTAGATGCTGCACACGGCCCTTGCTTGCATGCTTCATGCATGCTTTCATGCTTCATGCATGCTTGCATGCAATTCCCTCCGGCCTACTTTTTTCTTGATCCGGCATGGCTGCCTGTCGATCCAAGCTCGCCATGAAAGGGAGTCCATCCTGAGAGAGAGAGAGAGAGAGAGAGAGAGAGAGAGAGAGAGAGAGAGAGAGAGAGAGAGAGAGAGAGAGAGAGAGAGAGAGAGAGAGAGAGAGAGAGAGAACAAGAGGGAGAGAGAAGACCATGCTTGCAATCCCTCCTCCATCGCTCCCTGCTGCCTCCTCCTCTCCACCTTGCTCTGATACCAATGTGAGGCCAACGGGTAGACAGACATGCGAATCACCTCCCAACCATCCTATATATGGGCCCCTGGCCCTCTTCAATATATAGACCCCTTTACTGCATGTGTGTCCGGCACATTTCCCGGGCCGTGTCCGTCTAGTCCTACCCTTGGCATGACACTCTATGCTTCAATGAAGATTAGGTTGGACAAGTGGTGGACCTTGTGTTTCTCTATGCTTCAATGAGTCTTAGCTTGGACAAGTGGTGGACCTTACATAAATTTTCTATACTCAACTTAAATTGTGGAACTTGTGGACCTCTATGCTTCAATGGAGCTTAGCTTGGATAAGTGGTAGACCATGTGTCTCTTTCTTCTTCATTGAAGTTCTCCTTGGACAAGTGCTAGACCTTGTGGCTCTCTATGACTCAATGGAGATTATTTTGTACAAGTGGTGGACCTAGTGGACCTTGCAGCAATTCTCTAGGCTTCAATGAGTCCTAGCTTTGACAAGTGGTGATGTTGCATCAGTTCTCCATGTATAGATTAGATTATATATATTTATGCCACAATGGAGATTAGGTTGGGGCTCTCTATTCTTGCATGAAGCTTAAGCTTGAACAAGTGATGGAACTTCCATCATCTCTCTATGCTTAGCTTAAATTGTAGACTTTGTGTCCCTCTATGCTTCAATGGAGATTATCTTGAGCAAATGGTGGACATTTTGGCTCTCTATTATTCTTCAAGCAGCTTAGCTTAGAGAAGTGGTGGACATTATCACTCTCTATTCTTTGCTAAATCTTAGCTTGGACAAGTGGTGGACCTTACATCGATTTCCCATGGGTAGCTTAGATTGTAGACCTTGTGTCCCACTTTGCTTTGATAAGACAGCTTGGACAAGTGGTGGACCCAATGGTTCTTTATGACTCAATGGGCCTTAGTTCGGATAGGTGGTGGATGTTATATTAATTTTCCATATGCAACTTAAACTATGGACATTGCATCTCTCTAAAGTACAATGGAAATCAAGTTGGACAAGTGGTGGACCTTGTGGCTCTATATGCTTGAATGAAGCTATAGTTTGAACAAGTGGTGGACCTTGCATCATTTATCCATGCTTAGTTAATAATGTGGACTTTGTGGACTTCTATGCTTCAATTAAGTTTATCTTGGATAAATGGTGAACCTTCTGTCTCTCTATTCTTCAATGAAGTAGGTCTCTATGCTTAAATAGAGGAAGCTTATCTTTCACAACTTGTGTACTTGGCAGCAATTCTAAATGCATAGCTTGAATTTTGGACTTTGTGTCCCTCTATGATTTAATGGAGATTAGCTTGGACAAGTGGTGGACCTTGTGGTTCTCTATGCTTCAATGAGTCTTAGCTTGGACAAATGGTGGACCTTGCATCAACTCTGTGTGCATAGATTAGATTATGGACCTTGTAGATAATTATGCTACAATGGAGATTAGGTTCGACAAGTGATGGACCTTATGGCTCTCTCTACTTGCATGAAGCTTAACATTGAAACAGTGATGGACGTTGAATCATTTCTCCATGCTTACCTTAAATTGTGGACCTTGTGTCCTTCTATGCTTCGATGGAGATTATATTGAACAAGTGGTGGAAATTTTGGCTATGTATTCTTCAATGGAGTGGCTCTCAATGCTTCAATGGACCTTAGCTTGGAGAAGTGGTGGACCTTGCATCAATTTTTCATGCATAGCTTAGATTGTGGACATTTTGGCACTATATTCTTTGATGAATCTTAGTTTGGACAAGTGGTGGACCTTACATCAATTTCCCATGGGCAGCGTAGATTATGGACCTTGTGGCTCTCTTTGCTTTGACATGTAGTGAAACTTGTGGTTTTGTACGCCTCAATGGGACTGATCTTGGATAGGTGGTGGACCTTATTTTAATTTTACATATGCAACTTAGACTATGGACCTTGCATCTCTCTATGCTACGATGGGAAATAGGTTGGACAAGTGGTGGACCTTGTGTCTCTATACGTTTGAATGAAGCTTAAGGTTAAACAAGTTGTAGACTTTTCACCATTTCACCATGCTTAGTTTATAATGTGGTTCTCTATGCTTCAATTGAGCTTGTACAAATGGTGGACCTTCTGGCTCTCTATTCTTCAATGAAGTAGGTCTCTATGCTTAATTGGAGGAAGCTTAGGAGGAAGCTTAGCTCGGACAAGTAGTGGACCTTACAGAAATTCTATATGCATAGGTTATATTGTGTAATTTGTGACCCTCTATGCTTCAATGGATATTAGGTTGGACAAGTGGTGGACCTTGTGTTTCTCTATGCTTCACTGAGTCTTAGCTTGGACAAGTGGTGGACCTTACATAAATTTTCTATACTAAACTTAAATTGTGGAACTTGTGGACTTCTGTGCTTCAATAGATCTTAGCTTGGATAAGTGGTAGATCATGTGTCTCTTTCTTCTTCATTGAGGTTTTTCTTGGACAAGTGCTAGACCTTGTGGCTCTCTGTGCCTCAATGGAGCTTAGATTGCACAAGTGGTGGACCTACTGAACCTTGCAGCAATTCTCTAGCCTTCAATGAGACTTAGCTTGGACAAGTAGTTGATGTTGCATCAATTCTCCATGCATATACTAGATTATAGATATTTATGCTACAATGGAGATTAGGTTGGGGATCTCTATTATTGCATGAAACTTAAGCTTGAACAAGTGATGGAACTTCCATAATTTCTCCATGCTTAGCTTAAATTGTAGACATTGTGTCCCTCTATGCTTCAATTTAGATTATCTTGAGCAAGTGGTGGACATTTTGGCTCTCTATTATGCTTCAATGGAGCTTAGCTTAGAGAAGTGGTGGGCTTTGCATCGATTTTCCATGCATAGTTTAGCTTCTGGACATTATCACTCTCTATTCTTTGCTAAATCTTAGCTTGGACAAGTGGTGGACCTTACATTGATTCCCCATGGGTAGCTTAGATTGTAGACCTTGTGGCCCTCTTTGCTTTGATGAGACTTAGCTTGGAAGTGGTAGACCTTATGGTTCTTTATGATTCAATGGGCCTTAGTTTCAATAGCGGGTGAACCTTATATTAATTTTCCATATGCAACTTAAACTATGGACATTACATCTCTCTAAGATACAATGGAAATTAGGTTGGACAAGTGGTGGACCTTGTGGCTCTATATGTTTGAATGAAGCTAAAGTTTGAACAATTGGGGGACCTTGCATCATTTCTCCATGCTTATTTTATAATGTGGACTTTGTGGCCCTCCATTCTTCAATTGAGTTTAGCTTGGATAAATGGTGAACCTTCTGGCTCTCTATTCTTCAATTAAGTAGGTCTTTATGCTTAAATGGAGGAGCTTATCTTGGACAACTAGTGTACCTTGTAGCAATTCTAAATGCATAGCTTGAATTTTGGAATTTGTGGCCCTCTATCCTTTAATGGAGATTATCTTGGACAAGTGGTGGACCTTGTGGTTCTCTATGCTGCAATGAGTCTTAGTTTGGACAAGTAGTGGACCTTGCATCAGCTCTTTGTGCATAGATTATATTATGGACCTTGTATATATTTATGCTACAATGGAGATTAGGTTGGACAAGTGATGTACCTTGTGGCTCTTTATGCTT
The DNA here is from genome assembly GCF_014529385.1 of Adiantum capillus-veneris. NCBI lineage: Eukaryota > Viridiplantae > Streptophyta > Polypodiopsida > Polypodiales > Pteridaceae > Adiantum > Adiantum capillus-veneris. The sequence goes on from NC_140959.1 coordinate 21,707,584, forward strand.
GCATGAAGCTTAAGATTCAACAGTGATGGATGTTGAATCATCTCTCCATACTTACCTTAAATTGTGGACCTTGTGTCCTTCTATGCTTCAATGGAGATTATCTTGAACAAAGGGTGGACATTTTGGCTATGTATTCTTCAATGGAGTGGCTCTCAATGCTTGAATGGAGCTTACCTTGGAGAAGTGGTGGTCCTTGCATCAATTTTCCATCAATAGCATAGATTGTGGACATTCTGGTGCTATATGCTTTGATGAAGCTTAGCTTGGACAAGTGGTGGACCTTACATCAATTTTCCATGGGTACCTTCAATTGTGGACCTTGTGTCTCTTTTTGCTTTGATGAAACTTAGCTTTGACATGTACTGAACCTTGTGGTTTTGTATGCCTCAATGGGACTTAACTTGGATAGGTGGTGGATCTTATATTAATTTTACATATGCAACTTATACTATGGACCTTGCATCTCTCTATGCTATGATGGGAATTAGGTTGGACAAGTGGTGGACCTTTCACCATTTCTCCATGATTAGTTGATAATGTGGTTCTCTATGCTTCAATTGAGCTTGGAAAAATGGTGGACCTTCTGTCTCTCTATTCTTCAATGAAGTAGGTCTATATGCTTAAATGGAGGAAGCCTAGCTTGGACAAGTAGTGGACCTTGCAATAATTCTAAATGCATAGCTTGAATTGTGGACTTTGTGACCCTCTATGCTTCAATGGAGATTAGGTTGGACAAGTGGTGGGCCTTTTGGTTCTCTATGCTTCAATGTCTTAGCTTGGACAAGTGGTGGACCTTACATAAATTTTTCAATAATCTACTTAGATTGTGGAACTTGTGGACCTCTATGCTTCAATAGAGCTTAGTTTGGATAGGTAGTAGACCATGTGTCTCTTTCTTCTTCATTGAAGTTCTGCTTGGACAAGTGCTAGACCCTGTGGCTCTCTATGCCTTAATGGAGCTTAGTTTGGACAAGTGGTGGACCTAGTGGACCTTGCAGCAATGCTCTAGGCTTCAATGAGTCTTGGCTTGCACAAGTGGTGCATGTTGCATCAATTCTCCATGTATAGATTAGATTATAGATATTTATGATACAATGGAGATTAGTTTGGGGCTCTCTATTCTTGCATGAAGCTTAAGCTTAAACAAGTGATGAAACTTCCATCATTTCTCCTTGCTCAGCTTAAATTGTAGACTTTGTGTCCCTCTATGCCTAAATGGAGATTATCTTGAGCAAGTAATGGAAATTTTGGCTCTCTTTTATGCTTCAATGGAGCTTCGCTTAGAGAAGTGGTGGACCTTGCATCGATTTTCCATGCATAGTGGACATTATCACTCTATATTCCTTGATAAATCTTAGCTTGGACAAGTGGTGGACCTTACATTGATGTCCCATGGGTAGCTTAGATTGTAGACCTTGTGGTCTCTTTGCTTTGATGAGACTTAGCTTGGACAAGTGGTGGACCTTATGGTTCTTTATGTTGCAATGGGCCTTATTTTGGATATGTGGTGGATCTTTATATTAATTTTCCATATGAAACTTAAACTATGGACATTGCATCTCTCTAAGGTACAATGGAAATTAGGTTGGACAAGTGGTGGACCTTTTGGCTCTATATGCTTGAATGAAGCTAAAGTTTGAACAAGATGTGGACCTTGCATCATTTCTCCATGCCTAGTTTATAATGTGGTCTTTGTGACCCTCTATGCTTCAATTAAGTTTAGCTTGGATAAATGGTGAACCTTCTGGATCTTTATTCTTCAATTAAGTAGGTCTCTATGCTTAAATGGAGGAAGCTTATCTTGGACAACTGGTGTACCTTGCAGCCATTCTAAATGCATAGCTTGAATTGTGGACTTTGTGGCCCTCTATGCTTTAATGGAGATTAGCTTGGACAAGTGGTGGACCTTGTGGTTCTCTATGCTTCAATGAGTCTTAGCTTGGACAAGTGTTGGACCTTACATAACCTTTATATACTCAACTTAAATTGTGTAACTTGTGCACCACTATGCTTCAATACAGATTATGTTGGATAAGTAGTAGACCATGTGTCTCTTTGTTCTTCATTGAAGTTCTGCTTGGACAAGTGCTAGACCTTGTGGCTCTCTGTGCATCAATGGAGCTTAGTTTCGACAAGTGGTGGACCTAGTGGACCTTGCAGCAATTCTCTAGGCTTCAATGAGTCTTAGCTTGCACAAGTGGTGGATGTTGCATCAATTCTCCATGCATAGATTAGACTATAGATATTTATGCTACAATGGAGATTAGATTGGAGCTCTCTATTCTTGCATGAAGCTTAAGCTTGAACAAGTGATGGAACTTCCATCATTTCTTGATGCTTAGCTTAAATTATAGACTTTGTGTCCCTCTATGCTTCAATGGAAGTTATCTTGATCAAGTGGTGGACATTTTGGCTCTCTATTATGCTTCAATGGAGCTTAGCTTAGAGACATGGTGGACCTTGCATCCATTTTCCATGCATAGTTTAGATTGTGGACATTATCACTCTCTATTATTTGATAAATCTTAGCTTGGACAAGTGGTGAACCTTACATTGATTTCCCATGGGTAGCTTAGATTGTAGACCTTGTGGCCTCTTCGCTTTGATGAGACTTAGGTTGGACAAGTGTTGGACCTTATGGTTCTTTATGCTTCAATGGGCCTTAGTTTGGATAGGTGGTGGATCTTATGGTTCAATGGGCCTTAGCTTGGACAAGTGTTGGACCCTATGGTTCTTTATGCTTCAATGGACCTTAGTTTGGATAGGTGGTGGACCTTATATTAATTTTCCATAGACAACTTAAACTATGGGCATTGCATCTCTCTAAGGTACAATGGAAATTAGGTTGGACAAGTGGTGGACCTTGTGTCTCTATATGCTTGAATGAAGCTAATGTTTGAACAAGTGGTGGACCTTGCAGTATTTCTCCATGCTTAGTTTATAATGTGAACTTTGTGGCCCTCTATGCTTCAATTGAGTTTAGCTTGGATAAATGGTGAACCTTCTGGCTCTCTATTCTTCAATGAAGTAGGTCTCTATGCTTAAGTGGAGGAAGATTATCTTGGACAATTGGTGTACCTTGCAGACATTCTAAATCCATACCTTGAATTGTGTACTTTGTTGCCCTCTATGATTTAATGGAGATAAGCTTGTACAAGTGGTGGTTCTTGTGGTTCTCTATGCTTCAATGAGTCTTAGCTTGGACAAGTGGTGGACCTTGCATCAGCACTTCAGGCATAGATTAGATTATGGACCTTGTAGATATTTATGCTACAATGGAGATTAGATTTGACAAGTGATGGACCTTGTGGCTCTCTATTCTTGCATGAAGCTTAAGATTGAACAAGTGATGGACGTTCAATCATTTCTCCATGCTTACCTTAAATTTTGGACCTTGTGTCCCTCTATGCTTCAATCGAGATTATCTTGAAAAAGTGGTGGACATTTTGGCTATGTATTCTTCAATGGAGTGGCTCTCAATGCTGCAATGGAGCTTAGCTTGAAGAAGTGGTGGACCTTGCATCAATTTTCCATGCATAGCTTAGATTGTGAACATTCTGGTGCTATATTCTTTGAGGAATCTTAGCTTGGACAAGTGGTGGACCTTACATCAATTTCCCATGGGTAGCTTAGATTGTGGACCTTGTGGCTCTCTTTGCTTTGATGAAACTTAGCTTTGACATGTAGTGAACCTTGTGGTTTTGTATGCCTCAATGGGACTTATCTTGGATGTGGTGGACCTTATATTAATATTACTTATGCAACTTAGATGATGGACCTTGCATCTCTCTATGCTATGATGGGAATTAGGTTGGATAAGTGGTGGACCTGGTGGCTCTATACGTTTTAGTGAAGCTTAAGGTTGAACAAGTGGTGGACCTTTCACCATTTCTCCATGCTTAGTTCATAATGTGGTTCTCTATGCTTCAATTGAGCTTGGACAAATGGTGGACCTTCTGGCTCTCTATTCTTCAATGAAGTAGGTCTCTATGCTTAAATGGAGGAATCTTAGCTTGGACAAGTAGTGGACCTTGCAACAATTCTAAATGCATAGTTTGAATTGTGGACTTCGTGACCCTCAAATTTTTCTATTTGGATTTACGTGTAGTACAACGAAGCCTGGAGCATGTGCATATTTAATGCCTGTTCAAAATGCCAAATCATGAAAAGGGACTCCTTTGAGGGTAGAAGAGGTAAAAGAGAGCAAATTGAAAGACTATCAATGTTGGATTATGATGGGCAACATTCTATTTATGCCACAAAAGGTTTACTCTATAATGAGCAAAAAAACAAAGAGGCAATTCAAAGGCTATATCAACTCAGAAAAACATTGGACCCGTGAGCAATTTTGTCAAGTTTTGGAAAAAAAATTCCCAGCATTATTGATAGTGGATTGCACACCGACATGTGGTCCTTGGTGTAGGAGGTGATGCCGTAAAATACAACCCATAAGCACGCTAGAGCACCCACAGATTTCAGAGACCCACATTAACGATGCCACGGTCATGCGTTTTGTACAACTTCCCCATCGCTCTTCTCTTTCCCTCCTCGTCCTACAGCCTATGTTGTTCTGCTTGGCGAGCACAAGAGGTAGTAGGCAGCCCTCTTTCCACATGCAATACCTCTCCCCTCTAGTTTGTATTGCAGGATCCAACCCCAATTATCCCACCATTCCAAAGCGTCGAAACTCTCACCCAAAGCCAGTTGTGCACCCAACTCTCACCCCACCATTGCAAGGACTTCCTTGAGCCCTTCAATGAATCATGTCACACACACTCTTAGTCACCCAACTACACACACCCTCGCATCATGCTACCTGCCAATATCACCACCCAACTGGCTCATATTTGTTGCCACCTCTCGATTCTAGCACTTTCTACTAGAAAATAACTTATACACAAAAATTTTGCTTTGCTAGAATGAGCCTCGCAAATCCATTTGGCAATCAAAAAATGTCCACTTGAGGTTTGCAATCAGACTCTGCATTATTGCCATGGTTGTCATCATTGATGACAATTTTATTTGAATTTTATACATGTTTACTCCATGCTTTCATGAGTCCATTTGAACCCATCCCGGTATTTCAAAATTGTAGCAGTGTCTATTGTATCCCTAGGACCTTAGGCATTTGGCCTCAAAGATGGTTGTAATCCCCTTTCTTTATATACATATTTACTCCATGCTTTCATGAGTCTATTTGAACCCATCCCGGTATTTCAAATTTATAGAAGTGTCTATTGTATCCCTATGACCATAGGCATTTGGCCTCAAGGATGGTTGTAATCCCCTCGCTTTATATTGCAACTCAATGTTGCAAACCTTCCTTTATGGGCGGTCCATCCATGCCATTACACTTGGTCCTATAACCGCATGGGCTACATGTGATGCCAATAATATAGGCCCATTGCCGTTGTCTCCCATTTTCCTAGTGAGGGGCCCATCTTGCATACCCCACCATGGACGCCACCTGCTTGTGATCTCTCATTCACAATCCATGCCTCACCAACCTGTTGACCCTGGTCTCCCTTAACACATGTAGACCAATTCTTTATGCGTATTCGCACACCACAAAAATCTACTAAAAACACACACACATGCACACACTTAGGCCCATGTCACACTAGGACATGCGACCACACCACTTTTTTGAATGCGATCAGTCAAATGTAGTCACACTGGGTCATTACTTAAACAATGCCCACATTTTTCAATGAATTGCTTGTAGCCAATAGCCAAGTGGTAGAGCGTCTGTGTTTCATGCTAACGAGTAGAGTTCAAGACTTGTAGTCTTCTTTTGTGCACTCACTTTTTGTAGTTGGTCGCTTCACTTACAGGTTGACCGAACTTTCTTGCTCGGGTTTTAGTTTGCTCGAGAAATCTCGCTCGGGCTATGGTAAGACTCGCTATTTGGGCTCAACACAAAGCTTAAAAATTGTATATAATTACAAAACCCCTTTAGACTCATTGGCAATCAATAATAATACAAACTTGGACGCCCTCAACCCCTTTAGACTCGTTGGCAATCAATAATAATACAATGGCCTTGAGCTTTGCGAGATTACTCAGTAGTACAAAGGGGTTTATTACAATCAATTGGCTTTAAAAAAGTAGTGGTGTCCCTTTTGATGCTCTTTATTTGGCTCTTGTTAGCTGAGCAGCTAACACCTTCCTTTATGCTCAAGTTTTGTTGGTGACACCCTACTATGTTTCCACGAAGCAAAGATATGAGTAACATACGAGAGGAACTCCTCTATCCATGGTGATCGTGGTTATAAGGTTCATACGCCACAAGCCAGGTGGATAATCAAGGGATTTCAATGGGAGGTAATTCCTATATCACGAAGATAAAATCTCATTGGCATACTAAGGATCTATAAACAATGCCTTTTTCTCCACATTTAAGAGACACAGTCGCCATTCATAAATCATAAATTATTTATGCTTAACTAGCTAATAGTCTTGTGAAAAGTAACCGACTAATTGGATCCACTTATCTGTAGACTAGATCCATTTGGATACTAGTCTCCGACTTTCCACACCGCACTCATTCAATCTTCTTGTTTTTTAATTACTACCACATTGTTTTACATATACAAACAGTGTTCCTTTATTAGTTCTGGACATAGGTTCTTTCATACAGGACTTCAAACATCACCAAAACAAATCAAACAAGGCTCAATGAAAAAAATCATGTATTTTAACAAAAAAAGATTTTTTTCAACTCTTATGAGTTTGCCGCTATCCGCGGACTTTCTCTGTCTAACCAACAGAGCCTTTGCAAATGATTTACTTATTCTCTAATTGTGAGTTGCACACCTTTTCCAATTACTAATCACAAGGGTATCTTGCTAACTGCAAGGCATCTCACTACTTGCAAGGCATAAAAAGAGAGCCAAAATCTCCACTAATTATGGGATCATCTTAGTAACCGCAAGGAACAAAAGATATTCTTTCAACAGTTCTTCTCTTTAAATGATTATTCAAACATGATCAGCCAACTCTTTATATCAGACAGTAACAACTTATCAAACAATAACAATTTATCAAGCAATAATGATTTATCAAAATTAATGACAATTTATCAAACAAATCTTTCACTATTCTACCAAAATCATATGCTTGTTTCTTGTGATACAATCACCTTTCTTGAACGGTTTAAGGAGATTTTGGAGACTTGACTTACTATGTCGGCATGCATAACAATGCAAAATTATAAATTTGTCTTAAAGAATTAGTAATATGTGTGATTACCTCTAGTTTTTGAGGTTGCGAGATTTCAACTTCTAGAGTTGATACCTTCGCTTGAGCTACGACTGGAGTAGTTGATATCTTCATTTACATCTTCTTTGGAGGAAGAACAACAGGAGCATCTTTGGAGCTTTGTGTCACTCGCTTCGGGCCCATTGTATTGTGATAGACAAAAGGAATGCTTCGTCGTGAAAAGCATAGTTATGGTGGTAGAGATGGAGTCGGAGATGGAGATGGAGATGGAGATGGGTTGATGGTAAAAGCTTGAGGGAGAGAGGTTGAGGGTGGGATATACCTTTGGCATCAAGGCAAGAGAGCTTTCGCTTCTGAGAACTTCTTTGTGTGTGTATTGAAAGTGAAGGGAGAGGCTTCTTCATATAGGCTCTCAAGAGCAAGAGAGAGTGCTAAGAATAGCGAAAAGCAAAGAGATAAATTCGCACACATTTGCGGCTTTCTTTTAAAACGAGCACAAATCTTGATGCGCGATTTTGAAACTTCAATTTTAGGAGAAACTTGGCTTCCAAGAAAAGAGCGTCTAAACTTTACTTACTTCCCTTTAAGGGTCAACTCTGATCTTTAGATATAGTCTTGAGGCTTAAGTTACCCATATCAACCTATTGTTTCCAAGTGAATAAGGGCCATAATTATTAGTTCCAAAGTTGATTTTTGCTCCGATTGTTTCGATAAAAATCTCTATGACTTAACAAAATATGAACCTTAAACTCTCTATTTTTTCCAAGTGAATAAGGGCCATAATTATTAGTTCCAAAGTTGATTTTTGCTCTGATTGTTTCGATAAAACTCTCTATGACTTAACAAAATATGAACCTTAAACTCTCTATTTTTTCCAAGTGAATAAGGGCCATAATTAATAGTTCCAAAGTCCGATTTTTTATCCGATTGTTCCAACAAAACTCTCAATGACTTTAAAATATGCAAACCTTAGACACTTTTGTAAAGTAAATCAAATAGTTTTAATTGAAAAATGATGGGTACATTACAACAGAGCACCCCCACCACTAGTTTTCACCTTTAAAACAACACCAAATCACTTGCACAAGCTCATTTTGTCGCACCAAAGCACACACACACACACACACACTTCACGGGAAACTCTAGCACATATCACACACCCAACACCTCTATTCCACACTACAGACTCACACAAACCTCTCTCTCTCTCTCTCTCTCTCTCTCTCACACACACACACACACACACACACACACACACACACATACACACACTATTTTCATACGTGGACCTCGGCTTGGGGTTGCACTCAATCACACCAACACCGGCAACACAAGCAAAGCATACGAGTAAAAGGAGGGAGGGGGAGCAAGGAATCGACACAAAGAGGGGGGGAATGGTGAACTTCTCCATGAAAAATCTTACAAAGCCACCATGGCTCACACACAATAGTTCTCTTCTTCACTTGCTCCGAAAGACTCTTGACAAAAAAAGCCCCTTACAAGACTTTGAAAAACCTCTTATAGTACCAAAAAAAAAAGGTGGTCTTTTCCACCCGTATAGCTCTAGGAGCTCTTTTTTTTTTATTGGGATCCATTTGACACCCATTTTAGCACTTTAGATAGGGTTCCAACACATTAGTACATACTCTCTCTCTCTTTCACTTGAGAGTCCCCTGCTTGAATCCCATTTTGGTTTTCACATTGCCGTAACAACTCTTTTGGTGCAAACTTCTCCTAAACAAAAGGTTTTGACCTTGCAGCTGCGTGAGAACATGTCCCCCACTGGGAATACCATATCATCACCAGCCTTGCAAACTATCGCCACCTACAGGGCCACCAAAAATGCCACAGAGCACCACCACAGGTTGGTGCACATGCACATGCACATGCAATGCCCCAAGGGCCGCACAGAACGGACGCCGTAGCCATGCATTGGGGAGCTCTCCTCTCTCCACGTTTGATACCCATAAGGAGGGCACGGGTTTTAATATATAGCCTGCACTATTTGGTAGCACGATTGCATGCAAGGCTATGCCCCTACCATGTGTCAGCTCAAGAGCCATCCCCCTCCACGAACTCCCATAAGCCCCCAAAAACCTCAAAGAGCTTGGCAAAAAATCTTTTTTTCCCCCAAAACTCAATGCTCTGCAACTCTCTGTTCACATGTTCAATGCCAAAGCTGTAAAATGCCTCTAGAAGTTGGTAGCCTTGATCCCAAGCTGGTCAATGTTGTCGCATTTTTGTTTCGTCGGGCCCTCCGTCCAAGGCTGCAAAAAATGAAAAAAAATAGTCAAGTAGCTTCCCCCCATCTTGTGGCACAACCTTCTAACTACAATATCTCGGCCCTCATGATTTCAGTTGACAATTTTTTATTTCCAGATAACCCTATACAATGCACATGACATTTTGAAACTTGGTCGAGGCCCAAAATCTTTCAACGGGCATGTTTTCCAAAGCAGGTGATTTGGCCCATAACTAGCCCCAAGCTAGCCCCATGCAAACATTCAATTGGCCATAACTTTCTCTCTAGAGCTCTGATTGACAATCCAAGAAGACCAGCATGCTCCACAACTTGAGCTCTTCAACCCTATCCAGTGCCATCAACTCTAGCCATCTACCTCCATCTGCCTTACCCATTGAGGATATGCAAAGTCTTCTTACTTTCAACTTCAATATCTTTCACGCCGCGGCTCCGTTTGATGAGCCGTTTGGACCGGCTTTTAGAGAACTTTGATCACTTCATTCTAGGCATAAAGTTGACACCCTTGGAGACCTAGAACTACCACCCCAATTGGCCCTTCCTGAAGCTCCCTTGGCCTAAGAAACTCCATCAGGCATACATTCTTGCTGCCTTTTGCCCTTGAATAGATCGGTAAATCAATGACCTTGCTGACCAAAATATCCGCCAAATGAGACCAACTCATATGGTCGACCTTGAATTCAAACTCAAATTCATGTAGCTCTATCACCCATTTAATACTCTTCTTCCTTGGCTTCAAGCGTAGCACTACTTCAGGCAACAAATTGTTAGCCGTCGACACATAAAATTTTGGTATAATGAGATGCACTTTGAACTTCTTGAAAGAAAAGACTAAAGTCATGACCCACTGCTCCGCTTTGGTGTAGGTCACCCCTCCAGGGCTTATTACCTTGCTTTCAAATTAGATATTCTTATAGCTTCTTCCCACTTTTTGCAAAAACACCGCTCCAATAGCCACGGTACCTACCATCATGGAAACATAGAAATTGTCCTCTAGATTGGGTGGGCACACTGTCAGTACCTAACATAAAACTACTTCCACCCTATCAAGAGCTTTTTGAGCTTCTTCATCCCATTCAAATCCATGAACCTATTGTGCCCCTCTTTGAAGAGGATAAACATATTGAGACAACATCCAAAAAACCTTGACAGATACTTCAGTTTATGCATGAATAGTGCCAAACCTTGAGCAGTGGACGCCCCCCTCCATAATAACTAGAGCCTTGACCATTTTTGGATCCGCTTCAATTCCATTTTGTGAAACCACATGGCCCAACAAATGCGCTCTAGGTTGTGCTAACTTACACTTCTTGGGGTCCTTCTTCATCAAGCCTCTAAAAACACAGCCACGTCTTTGACAAATGATCCACCCTTGAGCTATAACACCCTATATCGTCCATAAACACCCTGATGAACCTACCCAAGTAGGGACCAAATACCATGTTCATGCAATCTTGAAAAGTGTCATATACATTTACCAACCCAAATGGTATCCTACGATAGGCAAAGCATCCCCATGGGGAGATAAATGTCATCTTCAGCTGGTCTTCAAGAGGAATCCGTATCTAAAAGTACCCTGAAAACCCATCCATAATGGAATACCTCTCATGGCTAGCTACCTGATTCAAGATCTCATCTTGAAATGGCAACGGGTAGTGGTTCCTCTTTGTAGCCCCATTCAATGGTTTGCAATGCAGATCAATGGTTTGTAATGGAGACACACCCACCATTTCCCATTCTTCTTAGGAGGGATAACCACCGGGGAAACCCACTCAAAATCCTTCACGGGGTATATAATACTTGCATCAAACAACTGGTTGATCTCCTACCAAAGGGCTTCCTTTTGAACTTTTTCCAATCTCCTTAGCTTTTGTGCTTTTGGCTTGTACCCTTCCTTGGGAACTATCTTGTGCTTAACACCCTTTGCTCCTTGCAGATCTCTATACTCCATCGCAAACAAATTCAAAAAGGAGGCACACAATTGGACTACCTCTTTCTCTTACTTGGTCAAGTCCTCACTCAACAAATTGACTCCCTCTTCCACACCTATACCATGAACCTGTGGCTACACTTCTTTTTTTGCACCAGAGTCTTCCACAATGACTCCAAACAAATCAGCATCAATTTTTAGTATATCATCCTTGCTTTCCTTCTCCTATGTATTTGTATAGCCTTCATCATAGGCCATCTCGTTCTTTGTACTCATAGCTCGTCGTGTCATCCTCAATTCTTGCCGCCATAGGATGGAAACGGCTCTCTTTGCTCTTCAAGTCAAGCACCACCTGTCTTCCTCTCTTCTTATTGGGCAAGGTGAACACCTTGCTTTTCCAATCCTCTTTAGCACCTAGTGCAAGTAGCCACACACACACACTTTTCACGGGAAACTCTAGCACATATCACACACCCAACACCTCTATTCCACACTACAGACTCACCAAAAACTCTCTCTCTCTCTCTCTCTCTCTCTCTCTCTCTCTCTCTCTCTCTCTCTCTCTCTCTCTCTCTCTCTCTCTCTCTCTCTTTGCATACATGGACCTCCGCTTGGGGTTGCACACAACCACACCAACCCGTGCAACACAAGGAAATCATACGAGTAAAAGAAGCGAGGGGGAGTGGGGAATCAACACAAAGAGGGGGGGAATGGTGACCTTATCCTTGCAAAATCTTACAAAGCCGACATGGCTCACACAGAATAGTTCTCTTCTTTACCAGCTCCAAAAGACTCTTGGCAAAAAAAATTCCCTCTACAAGACTTTGAAAAAATCTCTTATAGCTCTGGAGGCTCCACTTACGAAAAAAAAAGTTGTCTTTTTCACCCTACAGCTCTAGGAGCTCTTTTTTATGAATTGGGATCCATTTGACACCCATTTTAGCACTTTGGATAGGGTGTCAACACCTCAACACACTATCTCTCTCTTTCACTTGAGAGTCATTTTGGTTGTCTCACGACTCCGTGACAACCCTTTTGGTGCACACCTATCCTCAACAAAAGGGTTTGACCTTGCAGCCATGTGAGAATATGCCCCCCACTAGGAACACCATATCATCACTCACCTCGTGGACTATCATTGCCCATAAGGCCACCAAAAATGCCACAGAGTGCCACCACCATAGGCGGGCGGGTGTGCATGCACATGCAACGCCCCAAGGGCCACCCAACAGACGCCATAGATGCATGTTGAGGAGCACCCTCTCTCCATGCTTGATACCCATAAGTAGGGCACGGTTTTGGATATATAGCCTGCACTATTCAGCCGCACGATCGCATGCAGGCTTATGCCATCCCCCTCCAAGAACTCGCATAAGCCCCCAAAAACCTTAAAGAGCTTGGCAAAAAAACTGTTTTTTTCTCAAACCTCAATGCTCTGCAACTCTCTGCTCACTTGTTCAATGCCCAAGCCGTGAAATGCCTCCAGAAGCTAGCAACCTTGACCCCAAGTCGGCCAATCCTTGCCACGTTTTGGTTTCACTGGGCCCTTTGTCCAAGGCTGCAAAAAACGGAAAAAATCATTTGGTAACTTCCCCCCATCTTTTGGCTCAACCTTCTAACTGCAATATCTCGGCCCTTGTGATTCCATTTGACAATCTGTCGATTCTGGCTAACTGCATACAATGCACATGACATTCTAGAATTTGGTTGAGGCCCAAAATTTTCCAGCGAGAACACTTTCCAATGTGGGTAAGTTTGCCATAGCTAGCCCCAGCAAACATTCAACTGGCCATAACTTTCTCTTTGGAGCTCCGATTGACAAACCGAAAAGACCGGCATGCTCCACAGCTTGAGCTCTTTAACCCTATCCACTGACACCAACTTTGGCCATCTGTCCCCATCTGGTCTACCCTTGGGGATCTGCAAAACTTTCTAACTTCAAACTTCAATATCTTTCACACTGTGTACCGGCTTCTAGAGCACTTTGAAGACTATATTTCAACCTCCACGCATAAATTCTTCACCTTTGGATACTTGGACATGCCACCCAATTGGCCATCCTAAAGATCCCTTGGCCTAAGAAACCCTATCAAACATACATTCCCACTGCCTTTTGCCTGCTGGCCATGCCTTACATACCAGCTTAAACCCTTTATCCAGCACATGTGTACACCTTTAGCACTACTTGGCAACACTTCTAGCGCGGACCAACTTTGCTTGTACAAACGTGTCACACATTGGCACACTTCAAGGAAAATATTTTAAAACATCTGAAACTGAAAAGTAAAGAGTAAAGTAAGCCTGATGATAGTGGAAACTCAAAGGATGTGTACTCAACATAGTGTCATAAAAAGTCAAAAGACTTTGTATGTGTATGGGTTTAAGTGCATCAAAACAAAAATTAAAATTAGGGGAGCTTTATTTATTCAATGCAACTCCAATTTTTGAAGAGATATTTACTTCGTTTTTCCAAGGACCTTTTCCAAGGGAGTATGTAAGTGCCTCTGAAGAGGCACTTACATACTCCCTTACTCTTCCTTGAAGTGGTGTACGTGACGAGAAAACGTGCCCCCCCCCCCCCCCCCCCCCCCTCCGCCCAAAAAAAAATTGTCACCTCTTGCGGTGAGTGTATGTGCATACACACGTATTTTTAAAATTTTGGACAAGTCTGTGTTTGACTGAAGAGGTACTTCTATATTTACTCTTTATTAAAGAGGTTGCAAAAAGCTTGAATGTTGGAGAATACCATGAGTGAAGTGCTGTGTGTGTGTGTGTGTGTGTGAGAGAGAGAGAGAGAGACTGCAATTAAGGTCCTTGAGCTACCGAGTGAGGATGACATAAGTAATTAGAAGACAGGCACAAAGCTGTTCTTTCTCTCTCTTTGTCACTCATATATAATCTCCTAGCCCTAGCACATTGATTAGACATTGAACATACCTTTGTGTGTGTGTGTGTGCGCGCGCGCGGACAGTTCCCCCAAGACAAAATTAGGGAAGGGAGTAGCCAGTGATAGTCCTCCAATAAATGTATCACAATTGAGGAGGAGAGATCATATTCATGATAAACACTTCTTTAAAGGCATACTAACAAATGGTTGGCACTTTAAATGATCGAGTGTTAATGGGAGTGCATGCTAAAGGTTACCATATACTAATGAATCATTTCCTTTTTAAGACATAACTAGGGCTCTAGTAGCAAGAGGTAGGGTTTTTTTAGTAGAAGCAATCTCTCTCTCTCTCTCTCTCTCTCACACACACACACACACACACACACACACACACACACACAAACGTGACAGGACCAACAGCATGAATTAAATCTCACAAAGCAACAACAACCTTCCTCCCTCTTTCCCTTTGTAATTTCAAATGAGGGGCTTTTTCTTGGACTCCCCTCTTTCATGTACTCTCCCTCTCACTCCCAATGGAACATATATGATTACATTTAGTGTATTCATGCAAAGCTTCCCTTCTATAGTAGTGTGCAAACTTGGCAATAGAATGTGATAAGAAGAAACACTAATATGCGCTTTGATTTGAATGATACAATTTGTATATAGTCTATTTGAGATATTCAATCGTAGTTGATACATTGGTACAAACTTAAACCTTTTTTATTAGCTAATGGTAGGTAGGTAGCAAAAATTTATTTTTGCAGGAGTGGTGGATCACAAGATGAAGATGTGCCTCAAAGTAGAGTACCATTTATTAGTCAAAATAGGAAATGAAAAGAAAGGAAGCAAAATATTGACATGGTGTCTTGGATCTGCAAACTTCTTATCTTGCTTGATTGAGTAGAAGAGAGCAAAACAAACCCTTAAGAGGAAAACTTTGACATTTGTATCAAAGAAAATAAACACCACAATGAAAGGGGCAATTGACGTCTCTTTGCCCTTCAACATGATGTGCAAGAGTTGAATTTGGGTTGTTTTACAATTTTTGCCCTTTTATAGACATGGCTTTATGCATTGCTTTTATTGGCATGTATAATGTATACTAAGAGTATGATATTCCATATGGACATCCCAACTTACGTCTTGCTATTTATTTAGCCAGGTTTAATTCGCCCCAATAAGAAATTCCCTAACCAAAAATGACTCATTTGACCCATTTGACTGGCTAGGGGAGATTGTCTCTAAAGGAAGGATCTTTCAACATCTAGGCACACCCTTGGGGGTGGATATCACTCACAAGCAAAGGGTTCATTGGGTCCTGGAGAAGATTCAAAAAAATGAGGAAGTGGGAGTTTGTGTTGCTTCCTTTTTCGAGTCGGATTTAGTGATTAACTCTTTTATGCTCCCTTACATTGCCTTCACCAGCCCTCTCCTCAAAATCGCCAAGTGTAATTGGAAGGAGTTTTTGAAACCTATGGAAGATTCTTATGGAAGAACCGTAATAAAGCCTCGTCACCATGGCAGTGCGAAAAGTGGGAAACAATAGCTTGTCTAGTTGCCCAAGGTGGCCTCGGAATCCTCAACCCTGATGTCCATGTCGAGGCTCTTTCTGTCAAGTTTGTGGTCTCTATAGCTAAACAAGAACAGGCTTGGGCTATCATGGCTAAGGACATGATTAACAAGTCAAAGATTTTCTCTGAAGGTGGTCAATGGAAAGAGATTGAGGTGCACGACAAGCTATTAGCTCCGAGGTGGTCTAGTCTAAAAATGGGTGGCATAACGGGGGAGCTAGTGAGAAAGTGCAATAGAGTGACAAATGGGGGAAAGTAATCATATATTTTCAAAACTCCACCTTGCATTGGTCCCTTTGGCTAACAAAAGGAGCCGGAGTTAGCCTAAACTCTTACTGGAGGGAAACTGCTAGAAGGATGAACAATAAAGGACTCCAGCACGGTTGATCCATTTTTGGGATGAAAATTATAAGCGTTGGAAATCTTTTGACTTTCTAGCTTACCAGTTTCAATTGAATGGCATGGAAAAGGTGCTTGCATGCAGAATGGTTGAAGGCCTGGACAACGATTTAATGTCAATTCGAGAATCCACTTTTGAGTGGAAAGCTTGGAAATAGCCCAAGAGTAGCATGTTCTTCAAACCTCACACCAAGAACATCTATCAAGAGCTCATGAACAAGGATGATTCGTTCACCCCCTTGAACAAGTAGGGGAAAAAACAATGGTCAAAAGCCCGTTGGGCTATGGTCACGATGAACATTTGGAGGCCACAATGGCCCTAGGATACGAAGGTGTTTATGTGGAAGGTTCTATGGGGGGGCTTGTCGACGCGCGTCAAGATCAAGCACGAGGCATAGGATCCGATAGATATTCAAGGTGCTGAGGCTAGTGAAGACGACGCACACCTTTTTTCATGAATTGTCTAACTATTAGAGGAATGGTGGGGAAGATGTGCAAGTGGATACAAAGAACGTGGAAGATAGGCTTCTTCAAGATTGATCTATGTCTAGGGGGAAACAACTTCTAAGTCCCATGCTTCTTGTGTGCACCCAAATTGTTAGGTTTTTCTTCTTTTATAATATTTGGAAGGTCAAGAACTATCACGTGCTTGATAATGACCTTTCTGTGGCTAGCTTCTCAATGATTGTACAAGAAAGTGAGGAGCTTATATATGTGATAGGTAAAAGTCACACATTGGATGACTGGCTTAGGGCGACCTGGGACATTTGGACGAGTCTTGAACACTGATCTTGATAGTAGTGTTCCAGCTTGAATCCGATGTAATCTTTGAACCCCAAGGCTCGGCATGGGCTTGAGGTTTTTTTGTAATTCTCTCTATGAAATTATAATACAATCACTCACAATTGTGAGTTTTGCCCCAAAAAAAATCCTTTGATATTAAGTCTCGTTTGGACTCGATGCATTTGTGTTGTCCGACTATGTCCACCTCAAGACTTTGTGGTGCAAGGGAAGTGATGGGATGAGTGGCGACAAAGTTCTTATATATGTACCTTGAGGCCAATACTTAGAGAAAAAGAAGCCAAGATTATGTCACCATGAGTTTCCAACCCTCGATCTACTACTTTTGACTCAACTACCCTAACCATGCATGTGTGCATCGCATAGCAATATGGGAGGGAGTGAAAACGTCAAAAAGTTGTTTAGGCTTTAAGCATGTGCTCAAATTATTGAATAGTGCCCTCCTATCTTGATAATCCATAAAAATTTCAAACTTACTCCCTTTGTGCAATTTTAAGCACATACCTTACATATGTCATAGATTTGGGGACTCTCAAGATGCAAAGGAGTTTGATATAGCAAGACCTAGCTTGAAGTTGTGCTAAGGAGGGTCACTACAATGAGAAAATGCCTATCATGTGGGTTCAATAATAGGGATTATTTTATTCTATATTTTCTCACATCTTTACATACATAAGGGTGTTAATAAAATGATCTTGAAAAAAAAGTTACAAATTGAATAGGAAAAAGGTCCCTTTTATTAATGAAAAATTCATAGCTAATGGGTTTTCTAAATGGTCATTGAATGCACACGATATATAGGTTTTATATATAGTGATATCCCTCAAGAAGTTGTGGATGTAAATGTGTGAGAGGCCTAGATTTAAGTAAATATGAGCACTCTTTCAAAAGAGCCATATTCTCATTATATTTCTAACTTTCCCACTTTTAATGTGGTCCTTTATAGTTTCTACATAAGCAAGAGATGCAGATGGGCATAAGCAGTTAAGAGGTGCGTACAAAGCTATATAGAAGAGTAGTGGATCTATTGTTGTTTTAGAGATGGTGTTGGGTTTGAAATCAACAATCATGGTTGAAGAAGGAGGCATTGAGGAGGTAGCACGTCCAAATTTGGGTGTCTTGGGTGATTATAATGAGGATGAGTAGCTATACTTGCTAGAAACAATGCCACTCTATCCCATTATCTATGCTCGCACACATGCCCATGATGGTGGTGATGCCATTGTTGTAGCTCATGTTGCAAGACAAAAATCTCCAATACACTTTGTAATGAAACTCCAAGTGCAACCAGTGCTTTTTGCATCCCAATTTCCCTTGCAAAATTGGCCACCCCTACCTTGTCTTTTGGCATATGCTCATCTTCCTCCACCTCCATCTCCCTTGATCCTTCTAGTAGCTCCTTTGTCCCTATCCTCATCAACCATGCAGTTGGCATTGATGGATTGTCCATTTTTTTAACCCTTGGCAGCACTCCCCTAAACAAACCACCACTATTATCACGTACATCCAATTAAGAGCATGCTATTGCACATGGACAGGGTGGGAGTTTTCATTTTTAACCATCAAAATTATGCTAAAATTGGAGGAGCACTGGTTCAAAGCTGACTCCCAAACGAGTGCTAGTTTGTGTGTGTGTTGTTGTTGTTGTTGTTGTTGTTGTTGTATTAAACTTGATACATATACACAAAAGAACATAACATTCAAAATACGATTGTCTTCAGATAATTGGTCAAATATTTTTACCTATATTTACAAAGGAGAGATAACCATAATACCAAGAACAATATACAGTAACCGACCTATGTAGGTTGCACGCAAGCTCCATGACGACACAATAGAGAATGGATACACACAGTCATCTCTTTCAGGTTACGCAAATCAAACACACACAAGGATAAGTGAGAGGCGAAATGCGTCCCCACCTCTTTAAATAGAAGACGGTTGATCACAGTAATCATGGCGTGTAGCAAGCAGTATCCCTCATCATTCCAAACTTTGAGTAGGCAAGGTGCAATTTTTACTAGGGAAACAAAAGCAGTTGCCTCTTATGAGGCTTGGTTTTGTAGAACAGAGTAACCTACTCGCCATTAGCATGGCAAGGAAGAGACTGTGTGCGTGGCACAGCTGTAGAGTGAGAGTTAAACCTCGTTCACTGCTGCCAAATTAAATGCCCACGTTTTTTGTTTTTCCATTATAACCCTTTAGGGGTACCATACCATAGTGGATTTTACTCCAATGTAGCCCTAAAAATAGGCATTATATTTAAGCTATAGCTTAAGTGGAAATTTATAGAAAAATGAAAGAAGTATGGGGGTGTTTTTATAGAGCAAGGCAAGATGTATGAAAAAAATCCATGGTGTGATTTAGAACACAATTGTTTAGGTAATATACAAAGAAATAAGTACTAATGTGTGTGTGTGTGTGTGTGTGTGTGTGGTGTTGTTGTTGTTGTTGTTGTATTAAACTTAATACATATACACAAAAGAACATAACGTTCAAAAGACAATAGGCTTCAGATAGTTGGCCAAAGATTTTTACAAAAATGACTGAGTCTTAGATTCATTTTTGTACAATATAATAAGAACGAGGCATCATTCCAATGACCCTATACAAAAAACTATAGATTTGTGGAGGTCATCCAGGTTGAATTGGCAAGATTCTTCAAAGTTGAACATCAGCAAAGCCAAAAAACTCTTAAGTAAAGATAGAATGTGTATCCATATACACAAGACAACAAATTTTCTAGCTTTGAATATGTATTACAAGTGTCAACGAGCCTATCAATTATTAACCATGTCCTACTTAAAAACTTTTTAACTTAAACCTACTATCTTTTTCTGTGTATCAAATAGTGCAAAGTATTTTGGAGACAAATAAGCCTTCCAAAAGTAAGTAGATAAACATAAATAAGTGTATTTCCTCAAGGTTTCATTGTGATAAGAGGGGCACCATCCCTTTTGATCCAAGTGTAAGAAGATCCTTTAATATTTCATTTTTTTAAAAGTGTGATGTATTCAAAATATTATGTAAATTTTTAAATTACAAACCCAATATAAGGGCATCAAAATGCTATTACCTCTTTTGATACAAGTGTCTTGCAAATATTCATTCCAAATAGTCAAATTAAGATTTTGTACATTCAACCCTTTTAATTAAGCGCTAACAAGGCCGGAGAGTACAATTTAATGTAAGGTTTTTGCAATGCTTAAGAGATTGAAAGAAAACCTATGAGTTTTAAAATTGATCCATTTAATCGACCAAATTATCAAGCTTTAAAATGTTAAGAGTCAATCCCAATGGCTACATCACTTTTGAGAAAGGAAAGCATCATATCACACTCAAACATACTTCAACCTTATACATTAATTATAGTAGTGAACTATCCAGGCATATGTGTAAAATATCTATTCTAGAGGCAGTCAAAATATTTTTACCGCTCAAACCATTTTAATGGCAAGACTAATAGGCATTAGGTATCTACTAGTATCAACTCCAAAGGTACTACAATATTTTGAGACAATTCTGCATGTTATTTAACTTAGACATACTTTCTTCCTTGGTTTTAGTTTAATTTCAATAAAATACACAGATAATTGCTTGATCATTCAAAGAAGATTATCATTATTGAGCTAGTCAAATATGAAGTGGGTTTCTAATAGCAATCGATAACCATCGGCAAATTAATGTAGGTACATGGTTTAGATGTACTAGATCAATGCTTTTGATCACGCTTTCCAAAGAAGATCAATGAACCATTCCCAATTTAAACCATTCAAGCTAAAAAATCCCCCATGTATCAATCATCTACTGGTCAAATAGTGATACCATCAATAGTTTTTAGCTTAGTGTACCCAAAAAAAATCATCTGCTATAGGTGAACCCACAAATGTTTTTACAGCCACATTGAGTATTGGTATTGCATAGCAATAGATCAAGCATTGCATAGCCAAGATTTCAAAAAAAAATAGGCAAGCAAGACCAATAATAATCAGAAGATCAGTACTAGCCAAAGTCCAAACCCTAAGTCACAATCCCAACTAATCAAAACTATAGCGAGATCAAATTTCTTCAGTATCACAACCTTTCTTGAAGAACATTTTCAAAAACAAAAAATAAAGCAAAGTTTACAAGTGCAAGTGTGAGTGTTCCCAAGCTTGACTTATGGAATCAAATAAATCAGTACATTCCATTTTGGCAAAAATCCCAATAACCAATAGTAATAGAAACCAGCAATAATTACATGCCATAGATTGCAATAGAAAGCACTTTACCAATTTTATACCACATCCTACTTAGATGTGCTCCACCCAAGGCATCAAGACGGGTTCAAGGTCATCATGAAATCCATCAACTTTAATTAAAATACTCTTGATCACTTTCGATTTGCTCAGGAAAGGAAGAAGCACATACTCCCACCTTCGCATCTTGCTCCTTACCTTATCCAAGACTAATAGGAATCTTTGCTTCCGGATTATGTCCACCCCCAGTAGAGGGGCCCCCATGTGCTAAATTATCTTTCCTTTTGAACTATCTCGCCGGTCCACATTGATAGATCAAGCGAGTCATTTTTTGAGAGTGAAATCAATCTAGATTTTTCAATACTACACTTTGACCTTGATGAAACGCCATACATTTGCACAATCTCTAGAGCCTTCCTAATCACTTGATGGAAAATTTTGAGGAAGAGAAAGAAATCATGTGCAAACAGATTTTCAAGAAGTTGGTCGTTGTTCGGTAAAGACAACCCTTGAATCTCCCCTCTTGCAGCATTTTCTTCGAGCAATGTCACCAAAAGATGAGATCCGATGGTGAACATTATAGGGGCAAGCAAAGAGCTTTGCTTGATTGATCTCTTGACCTTGAATGCACCCACAATTCTCTCATTGAACAAGATCTTAGATTGGCTACCGGCATCAAGGGTGTTGACCAAACGACACATCTGTGGTCCAAAGCCCAACAATTTCATGACATCTTTGATGAACAACCATGTGATCCTATCATAAGATTTAATCAAATGCAATTGTGGGAGGACACACACTTGCTTAGTGAATGATGCATATTCTAAGAATGTTATCATTAATTGATTTACCCTTGATAAATCCATGCTGGTGGGGCTTTGTCTAGGAGGGGAGAGAGCTTGATGCCTACATCTTTGGAAATACTTTAATAAGCCACTAGCATCATAGTAATGGGATGCCAATGTTTTAGTTTGGAACAACAATTTTATTTGGGATAGGTTTGATGAGACCGTTTTAATGTTTAATTCAAGGACTTCATTGACCAAGGCTTAATTAGCATTCATGTGATTGGGGACTCTAGATCATCCTAGAATTCTTTGGAAAAGTCAATAGTCAAACCGTCCCATCCAAGGGACTTCTCTTTGCCTAAATCTTGCAATGCATGAGAAAATTCCTCCTCAGTGAATGCCTTATCCAAAAGGTTGGCGTGTGAGTGGGAAAATATTGTTTTTTTTTGCTTCCAAGAAGAGCATCTTTGGCTTCATCCACTTCCGAGGAGCGGGCCTCAAGCTGGCCTATGATCTATTGTAAGTGATCCAGCATCAGTTGAGCCATTACATTTGGGTCCTCAACATTAATTCCTTTGCCATTGGTGAGCGAGTGGGCAAGGCCCCAATTTTTCTTGACTTTGAGATCCCTGAAGAAGTGAGTTTGATTAGCCTCCTTTGGCTAGAGGAAGGTTTCTCTAGATGATATTCCGGTCTTCCTCATCTCCTCGAGTTGTTGTTCGGTCAAGTCAAACTTAACTTCAAGACACCTTTTATGCTCAACTTTAGAGGCTAACCCTTGGTGTGTTTTAGAGGTTAATAGCTCAACTTCATTAGCAAGAAGCTTCAAGAACTCCTTGTGGTTTTACTTCCTTCTAGGGCTTGAAGTTTTGATTTCTTTTTGAATATTTATTCTTGGCAAAGATATACCAGACCTAGGGATTGCCAAATCCACATCTTTATGAAGCTTGCTCATGGCTTTCAAGGCTTTTGAAGAGAGTTTCTTTGACAAGGTGAGTCCCTATATTTGAAAAGGTGAGTCCCTATTGTAAGTAGCTTCTTAGACGCTTGGGGACATGACCTTCTCCTTCGGTTTTTTTAAGTTTCATGCTTAACGATAGGTGACCCGATAGGCACTCTGAAGTCACCACCTTCATTTCAAGCAATGACGGTTGGCTTGATGAGAGCAGTAGCATTGATCCAATCGAGATGTCGTACTGGCATACTGTAGACTAGTTTATATGAACCCTGGCATGCTATTCCAAGGGCCCAGCTCCCACATGTCCCCACTAACGTCCACTTCTCACACATGCTTAGACATTTGGATCTTTTGGATCCAGCTAACATGTTTGAAAATTTTGTTTTGTCATTTCTCTTCTCCACCATATTAAAGTCACCCACTAGGATCCATTCTCCTTAAACATGGATGCCTTTCAGGTGCTCCCATAACTTTTCTCTTTCCTTCATCAAGCGAGCTCCATATATGTTGATGATGGTGATATGTTGATCTTCCCACTTGATATTAACTCCTAGAGCTCTCCCAGAGGGATGATCAACACCACCTTTAACTATAGATCCATGTCGTCAAAAGAGAGGACACCATTGTGCCCATCGACACCTTCTCCAGAAGACTAGCTTCTTCCCCACTTCTTACTTTATTCTTCTAGCAGCATCAAGGTGATGCTCCTGGATAGCCCAACAATTGATTTCCTTGCCTTCTCTGACTTCCTCCCAAAAGAGGGAGCTGTTTGTCTTGGTTTTCAGTCCCTTCACATTCCATGATTGGAGAAAAATCTCTTTCATAATTGAGATAGGGGCACAGACTCCTCCACCTCTAGCAACTCTTCTTCTCTGCTCTCTTTCATGTTGATCTCTTCCATTGGTCCTTTCCCATTTATTCTCCTCAATTATCATGAGGTTTTATGGTTTGGCATCCCAAAGAACCTGAAAGATGTTATCATAGAGAAAAGGTGATTTGGGAACATATGGTGGGGCTTCTTTCATCTGCCCAACCACCCACGCTTGGGATTTGAACCGCTTTCGTGAGATGTTAGAGATTTTTTGCCATCATTCATCTTTCTTTCTAAACGTGGGTTACAAAATAATTGTGGGACCAAAGCATATGCCAAACATCCAAAAGCACGCATGTGCTTTTTATCACGCCATGCTTCATATGGAGTCATAGACTGCAAAACTTTCATAAGACACCTGCTAAGTAGATAAGTGGCACACATGACGGCCTCAAGCCAAAACGAATGCGGCAAAGCTTGACTATTGACCATACATCGTGCCATTTTTGTAAGTGACATGTTTTCCTCTCATCAACACCATTTTGCTGAGGTGTATAAGGAATTTTCCATTGGTGTTTTATCCCACGACTAGCCAAAAATGCATTAAATTTATGAGACATATACTCCCCCTTCAATCAAAACGGAGGGTGCCCATAGTATATTTCGAGACATTTTTAGGCATATCTAGAAATTTCTTGAAGCACATAAACACTTCGAACTTAGCTTTAAGCGGATATATCCATGCATGCCTGGAGTAATCATCAATGAAAGTCACAAAGTCAAGGTAATTTCCCAAGGACGGAGTTTGCATGGGCCCACAAACATCACTATGTACAAGCTGCAACTTGCATGTAGCCCTAAGTGAACCATCCTTTGAAAACTTCAAACACTACATCTTACCCAAAATACAGCCTTCACAAACATGTTGACAGGTGCTTCAAGAGGTGGCAAAGAAGCAACCATATCAAATTTCTGCAAACGCAGCAAACTGGAAAAATTTAGATGCCCAAAACGTGCATGCCACCAAAGTTTTGCATCTGAAATAGCCTTAGAATCCACAACTACATTTGCAAAATTCTATCCACACTTCTCATACAAAGTGAGCCAGGACATAAAATTCTAGATTCAACAATTTTACCACCGAAACTAAGATCATGTTTTCTACATCTGTCATCCACAAATTTGACTACAAGTCCAAGTCTAGCAAGTGTAGATATAGATAAACGATTCTTCTTGATCCCACATACATACAATGCATCAACAAGTGTGAAAGAATTGCCATTTGTAATAGTAACCCCAATCTTTCTAACTCCCTGAACCGGATAAGAGGCATTGTTGGCACCACTGATAGTATTCCCATGAGAGAAAGACTCAAGAGAGGTAAACAAATCATGATGTCAGGTAAGGTGCTTTGTAGCACCACTATCAAAATACCACACATGTGAATCTGCGACAACTGATACGCATGCATCATGGGTAGCAGGATCATAAGTACAATCTGCACTAAAAGCTCACTCTGCATCTACATCAACACCACAATCTCCTTTCACAAAAGACTCTACAATAGTTGCAATTGTGTTGGACCCTGTTGTTACCATATACATGTGGTAGTGATGTGTGTGAACACACTTAGGACCGCCGGGGCATTTTTTTCCTCTTTAGGAGGTTTTCCCCCTGTGCACTGTATATACGCCCATCATTCTGGTGCTATCTATCTTTCCATTGCACACTAAGTAATATACTATTGGTTGTGTGACTTGATCTTCCTTCATCTTCTCCAAGTTGTGTGTGTTTTTCCGCACAACCCTAATTCCAACAATTGGTATCATAGCAGGTTGTGTCCTCCTAGGCTTAGTCGCCAGCAGCTCCAGCACACACCTGCTCACTATCTCTGGTTTCAATGACCTTCGGCGAGCATTCGTAGGTCGACAATTTTTTTGGAAAACTCAAAGAGCTTAGTCTGTTCATATTTTTTATTCGAGATCATTTTGGCCTTCGTTTCCACTACAGGCAGTACTGTGCATGCTATTTCGTCATTTTGTGTAGAATTTTTGTTAGTGTCTTTTTTTGCATAACAAATCTCTTACAGTCTTCTACGGTCTGTGCTATATAGCACGTGTTGTTCCCACTTTGTTTCTCCCCTTTTCGAACAGTTTTCACATCAGGTGCAGCATTTACCATGGCTGACAACAACACATATGTGTTCAAGATGTTTGCTATTGAGGAAAAATTGGATGGGGACAATTACCCTATGTGGGCTTATATGATGCAACATGTTTGTGTTGAAGGGCACTCTAGAATATTGTGTAGGGCATTGATGTACGTCTTGGTTCTGAGGATGTAGGATGCTGAGGAAGTTGCAGGTCTTGTTGCAACAATTGCTGTTGTTAGAGTTGTTTTGCCTACGACAAAACAAGCTCATGGAGATGTAAAACATGCACAGGCTCATGCATTAATTGCATTGTCTATGAAGCGCACCATTACTCCTCACATTTGTTCAGCTAAATCTGCAAAATAAGCTTGGGATATTCTGGCTGGTCTTTATGCAAGTCGCAATGAGGCAAAAATTGCATTGCTGCGTAAAGAGCTGGACTCGAAGATTATGCATCAAGAAGATGATAAGGACACTTTCCTTGCTGGTGTCAAGGATATCAATGAGAAACTTATTTCTGTAAGTGAAGTCATTTAGACAGTTCCCTTGTGCAGATTGTTCTTGATGCCTTGCCAAATTCTTATGAGACTTTTGCTAGTACTTGGAGACTTATGACCCAAGGAGATCCTGAAGTTGTCAAGTTTGATGCATTATGCACATTGTTGTTGCAAGAGTTTCTTTCCAAAAAAACAGGACTAGACATCGTGCAGTTGAACATGCCTTTATTGATGCTCAAAGAAAAGGTGATAATAGTAATGTAGCCACTTCTCATGGTTCTTCTACGAGTGGAAAATCACTTGTCCCTAATGCTTCTGCTCGCAACAATCCGTCTAGAAATTCTGGTGATAAGGGAAAAAAGAAGATGTGTTTCCATTATTGTAAAGCTAGTGATCACTTGATCAAAGTAGTGTCCTAAGTTGAAGGCCAAAGAGGGAAAGCAGAAAGAGGGTGGTTCCACTACAAATGCTGGTTCCACTACAAATGCAGCTATTGTTGAGTCTTCTGTGAAAGGAGACTGTGATGCTGATATTGATGCAAAATGGGCTTTTAGTGCAGGGTGTACCTATAATCCTGGTGTTCATGATGCATGCATGTTAGTTGCTCCAAATTCACATGTGTGGTATTTTGAAAGTGGTGCTACAAAGCACATTACCTCACATCGTGATTTGTTCACTTGTGCTTACTACTGCAAATGGCAATTCTTTTACGTTTGTCGAAGCACTTTATGTACCTGGGATTAAGAAGAATCTTTTGTGTGTATCTGCACTTGCTAGACTTGGTCTTGTAGTCAAATTTGTGGATGATAGATGTATTGTACATGATCTCAGTTTCGGTGATGAAATTGTTGCATCTCGCATTTTATGCCATGGGCTATATAAGCTCACTTTGTATGATAAGTGTAGGTAGAATTTTTCAAATGCAGTTGTGGATTCAAAGGCTATTTCAGATGCAAAACTTTGGCATGCACGTTTTGGCCATCTAAATTTTACCAATTTGCTATGTTTGTAGATATCTAATATGGTTGCTTCTTTGCCACCTCTTGAAGCACCTGTCAAACATGTTTTTGAAGGCTCTATTTTGGATAAGATGCAGCGTTCTAAGTTTCCAAAGGATGGTTCAATTAGGGCCACATGCAGGTTGCAGCTTGTGCATAGTGATGTTTGTGGGCCCATGCAAACTCCGTCCTTGGGAAATTATCTTTACTTTGTGACTTTCATTGATGATTACTCCAGGCATGCATGGGTGTATCCGCTTAAAGTAAAGTCCAAAGTTTTTATGTGCTTCAAACAATTTCTGGCTATGTTTGAAAATGTCTCAAAATGTACTATGGGCACCCTCTGTTCCGATCAAGTGAAGAATATATGTCTCATGAATTTAATGAATTTATGGCTAGTCATGGGATAAAACACCAATGTATAGTGCCTTATACGCCTCAGCAAAATGGAGTTGCTGAGAGGAAAAACGGGTCACTTACGAAAATGCTACGATCTATGGTCAAAAGTCAAGTTTTTCCGGTGCATTCTTTTTGGCTTGAGGACATCCTGTGTGCCACTTACGTACTTAACAAGTGTCCTAGAAAATCTTTGCAGTCATTACTCCATATGAAGCATGGCATGATAGAAAGCCTTCTATTGAGCACATGCATGTTGTTAGATGTTTGGCATATGCTTTGGTGCCACAAACACAGCGCAAAAAATTGGATGATAAGGCTCTCAAATGTATTTGTTGGTTATATTGCTGAAAGCAAAGGTTACAGTTTTTGTATCATCTGCAAACAAAGTGTATCTTGGTCTCACGGGATGTTGTGTTTGTGGAAGATTATGTCAGCCCTTGTTGTCATGTACCAGAGACAGTAATGTCAGCTCACAAGACATTTATGAAACTTTGTTGCCTCTTTTCAGTGGTGAAAGTTTGAATTTAAATTCCAATAATGCAAATGTACAACCTATGGAGGTTTCTAAAAATGTTACAAATCAGCCTATTACTGATGCAGATGTACATGATGTACTTGATGAGGAAAGGGCTGAAAATGAGCAGGCTAGAGGTATGCCAAAATGGTTGGTGCATACATTGCATGACAGTAAATTGGATGCACCTTTGTCTAGTTGCACTTGTTCAAGCTCTTGCCATGCATCTTATGCATCAGATTGTTATGCTTTTGTTGTGTTTAGCTTACATGATGTTGAAGAACCTCTGTCTTTTGATGAAGCACATAATTTAAAAAATTGTATGGCTGCCATGCAATCACAATATGATGCACTTATAGAAAATGACACATGGAATATATGGGATTTGCCTCCTGGTAAAAAGGCCATTGGTACAAAGTGGGTTTACAAGTTGAAACGCAAGCTGGATGGTGATATTGATCGCTATAAAGCTCAACTTGTTGCAAAGGGTTCACATGTGTGGTATTTTGAAAGTGGTTCTACAAAGCACATTACCTCACATCTTGATTTTTTCACTTGTGCTTACTGCTGCAAATGGCAATTCTTTCACACTTGTTGATGCACTTTATGTACCTGGGATCAAGAAGAATCTTTTGTTTGTATCTGCACTTGCTAGACTTGGTCTTGTAGTCAAAATTGTGGATGACAGATGTATTGTACATGATCTCAGTTTTGGTGATGAAATTGTTGCATCTATCTCACATTATGACATGGGCTATATAACCTCACTTTGTATGACAAGTGTAGGTAGAATTTTGCAAATGCAATTCTAGATTCAAAGGCTATTTCAAATGCAAAACTTTGCCATGGAATGTGATATGAGTATGATCATATTGTACAAAAAAGAGTCAAATGCACAATCATTTTTGTGGCGATAATTGGATTGGCAAGAAAGATCCACAAATGGGTGCAAAACACTTAGAAGATTGTATACTTCAAGAACGACCTCTTCTTGGGTGGGATGAATTTTAAGGACCAAGTATTGCTTATCGGCACATAAATTTTCAAATTCTTCTACTTTCAACACATGTGGAAGGCCATGAACTATAGAGTTTTTGAGAACACCTTGGCAACAGCTAGATTCACTGTGATCATACAAGAAAGCAAGGCAACAATTATCACCATAGGGAAACGGATGAACTCTGATGAGTGGAATTAGGCTCTTGATATCGCAATGACTAGTTAGATTTTTGGGTCCTTGCTTTAGTAGATGTCCTTCTTTAAGGTGTAGCTGGGTGGCTCCCCTATTAGACATGGCTCGGCTCGAGCATGACTTGAATTTGTTAATTTTTGGTTATGCTAATATAATCCACTCATAATTGTGAGTTTTGCAAAAAACGTTAGTATATGTTTTGCACAATAATTTGAATTAATGAGTTTCAAAGGCTCTCTAAAGTAGCGCTTCTTTGTACATTTCAAGATTTTAATACATATACCCACTCACAATTACAAGTTTGGCAAAAAAAAGATGGACCACATTGTGGACACTTGGCTCAAGCAAAGCAGATTTTGAATGTAATTCTTTTTTATCATCTTAATCTATTGTTTCACACCTCCACTTGTTAATGGAGGTTTTTCAAAACAAAAAAAGATGGGCTATCAAGAAGTTGTATTTTGAAAGCTTTTAATAGTAACACTATGTGAGTTACTCTTTAAAAGCATCTCTCTAAAGCATTCGTGTTAACATGGGCTACTTGGAAGTTCATACCAGAGGGATCGGCTCAGATAGATTTTCTCGATACAAAATGGCTTGTGAGGACCTCCCTCACTTGTTTAAGGACTGCTCGGCTGGCCTAGCAGGAAAAATTTGCAAGTGGGTTCAAAGGACATGGAGAATAGGTTTCTTCAAGAACGACCTGTTCCTTGGAGGGATAGTGATGAAAAGACAAGCTCTGCAGGTATGTTTACAAATCTTCAGATTCTGTTTCTTTAAGGAATTATGGAAGGCCAGGAACCTAAGGGTGTTTAAGAATGCTCTTGTAAATGCTATCTTCACAAAGATCGTCCTTTGAAGCAAATAATTGATTGTATCCATAGGAAAAAGGAAGGCCTCAGACGAATGGTATTGTGCCATCAACGTTGTTCTGTCGAGCTAGAACTGAATTGATGAGGGGTGGTTGGCCACCTCTTTGAGAAGCCTAGTAATAGCTGACCATTGTATTATAGTATCCCTCAAGGCATGTCATGAGCTTGAGGTGTCTTTGTATATTATTTTAGTGAATACAATACATCTACTCACTTTTGTGTGCTTGGGAAAAGAAAACATGGGCTACTTAGTTCTATATTGAAACCTTGTGGAGTGTAACACTATGTGAGTTTTTATAAAAAAATTGAACTCACAATAGTGAGTGTATGTATTGTATTCATCAAAATAACATACAAAGCCACCTCAAGCTTGTGTCGAACCTTGAGGGACATCAGACATTGGACAACAATCAGGCTTCCCAAAGCATCATCCAACTACCCCTCTACAGGTCAGTTCTATCTCATTCGAACGGTGTTGATGGCCCTATACCAATTTTATTTCGCTCAATATTTGTGACACTTTGCATAGTGTGATGCTTAACCGTCCACAATTTTCATACCACCCATCAACATATGAATACACCCAATGATGCCACCAACACCATGTACCATATCCTTGACAAATGTACTCTTCCTTAACTTTCAAATATATAAGCATCCTTATATGTATTGGGAGAATAGCCAATACATCATGACCCATGTTAACCTACATTAGCAATTCGCAAATCTCTCTCTCTCTCTCTCTCTCTCTCTCTCTCTCTCTCTCTCTCTCTCTCTCACACACACACACACACACACATTAACCTATGTAGTAGATAAAAACCCACTTGAATAAGCCAACAGTAACTAAAAAAATATGGTACTTAGAATGCATAAACAATGGATCAAAGTGTTCGATCATTTAGAGAAGTTGAGCCTACGACACACTCTACTTGGAACTCTCAAGATCCAAGGTCCGACACGTCGAACACTGCGACCGAGGCGTCGAGGTGATTCACCCAAAGAATAAATTCTAAACATCCATTCATTCACTCCATAGGGACCGTATGAAAAGTTGTAATTGAGAGGGCGTTGCATACCTAACTCTCGTACAGTGATTCGCATATCATCTATATCAAACTCTATGTGATAATAACCTACAACACTTCTAAAATATCGTGCTTCATATAATGCCAAGACAGAATGTCTGCAATAATATTGAAGCCTGCAATGAAAATAACAACCAACCATTGAAACATAAAAAGTAACAACACATTTAACGTCATATGGATTCAAGTTCAAGCTATACGCACCGAAGGATCTCAAAATCCTTGACAATACGAACAATATCCTCAGCATGTGCAGGACCCCTCCACAATGGAGGATCTAGAAAAAATGTTACACGTGTAAACATACAAAATAAAGGCCAAAAAGTTCTCATTCATGGTAAAAGTAAGTAACAAAGATAAGATTTTACATTTACATACCTCTAATATAAGTAGGTACATCATTGAGGGTGTACTAAACCATGATGTATCGTGCCATTCTTTATCTGCTCTAACAGCACAGATTTGGAAGTTTAAGAGGAACAAATATGAAATAGAATAAAGAAGACTTCGACGATCATGCCGTAGAGAATCATGTCCTTCTTTCTTTTGTTTTAGTGAAGGATTTGAGAGAGAGAGAGAGAGAGAGAGAGAGAGAGAGAGAGAGAGAGAGAGAGAGAGAGAGAGGAATGAAAGCAGTTCAAAAGACTTTGAAATTTCACAGCTTCACAAAGAGACAGTACAAAATAATTATTCAAAGTGTAGCCTTCGAGAGACCACATTAGGGATTCTATAAGTCCAAGGACCTATGTTGTATACATTTTGCAAGATACGGGGTGGTGTTTCAACTTGAGTAAATATCCTCAATCGATATGGTGTAGTACGGTCTCCAGCAACCCCCACTTGTTGTGCATTGATTGGCCTCTCGTCACTCACAAACCAAATATTAACTTGAATTTGACGATGCTCGTGGTTCGAAGAAAAGGCAACATGGTAGTATCCAAGAACTTCCATGGACATATCTCTACCTAAGTATAGCATTTCATAAACACCTACGATGATAAAACCTCGATGGGAGTGATCTCTGCAAAGGCATCCCATGAATTATGTAGAGCAATAAAAGCTTAAAACTACAAATATACCATATATAAAAACTCTTACAATATAATATGAGTTTGATCAAATAAGATCACCAAAAACATAGCAAGAACTCCTCCCCTCCATTGCGGTGGATCTTCAACAGAGTAAGTCAATGTATAAGTCAATCTTCTCAAGAAAATAATAGGTCAAGTTAATAAACTAATTTAAAAAAGAAGATAAATATCTCGAATGAATTCAGTGATGTGACCCACTACATAGGAGGCACTGCGTCGAGGATCCATCTGTGGGAAATACTTTGATCAAAGAGATATGAATAAAATTTAACATCAAGTGTGTCTGACTTTAAGTGAGAGCCACAATGTCAATTTGAACTTATTGTTATGAGCTCGCTAGTTGTAATACTTCCTTGAATACAATGTTTGGAGTGTCGTAACACTCCGCTTGAGTGTTTCCAGTATTGACAACAATCCTCATAAAATCTGCACTTCGTACACGTGACATTGCAACATACAACTGTCCATGAGAGAAGATCGATGACTCAAGATATAGACCAAGAATTCCAAGTTTTTGCCCTTGTGATTTGTTGATAGTCATCCCAAAAGCAAGCCTAATTGGAAACTGACGACTCTTCATTTGAAATGGAAGCGCCTGATGGCTTCCAATAATAAAGTCAATCCTTGGAAGAAAAACTCTATCTCCAATATTTGATCATGTAACTATCTCTACCTCAATTACCTTTTGATGAAATTGC
This sequence comes from Adiantum capillus-veneris, assembly GCF_014529385.1. Taxonomy (NCBI): domain Eukaryota; kingdom Viridiplantae; phylum Streptophyta; class Polypodiopsida; order Polypodiales; family Pteridaceae; genus Adiantum; species Adiantum capillus-veneris. Next base: position 21,740,955 of record NC_140959.1, read on the forward strand.
TTGCATATCAATCTAGTTCCGTTGCATAATCCACGTCTTGGATCCAAATTGCGCAGCAACATGATAGGAGCATTTTCTTTCAAGACTAAAGCATGAGGTGGAAAACCACCACCAAGAGTAAGTCTATTCAGATATTCAATTGTGTACAAATGTGTGTTTTTCTCTGACATACAAATTGAATTTGCACTCAGATATTCTTTACAATCTCCAGGCATTCTTTGTAATGCATAGTCATTAATTAAATCCACCTCTTTATTCCGTGGAGCAAGTATTGCTCAATCTCTGAAAAAAGTTGCATGATCTTGCAAATGACACAAATCTCCATATATAAAGCTTAGAAGATCTGCCAAACTATTTCCTGGAAGCATCATGTGTGAAGGTATTTTGACTCTATCTAAGTCTCCTCCATCATCCATAACCCCATTGCCAATATCAAGCACCCAATGGAAAAAACTTTGTTGAAGTGAATTTGAACCGCAATCAACTATACGCATATTTTTGGTAAGCCTCACTATCTTTGTGTATTTCCATATGTGAGAATGGCACAACGAAGCATTTACAATGTCTGTACGACTACCTTTTGGTACAACAGGTAGTATTTGTTGAAAGTCACCTCCAAGCAAAATGACTTTTTCACCAAACAAAGTATCTCGCTGCATCATATCTCTTAAAGTTCTGTCCACTGCTTCAAACGCATAGCAATGTGTCATGGGAACTTCATCCCATATAATTAAAGCTGCATTCCTTAGAAGTTCTTCAAGTTGACTATTTACCTTTATATTGCAAGTTGCTTCAGAGTGAAGCTCCAAAGGTATCTTAAACCTAGAATGAGCAGTTCTTCCATTACTCAAAAGCAAAGCTGCAATACCCGAGGATGCACATGCAAGAGCAACTCTACAACTTCTTCGCACTCGTGAAAGAAGTGCATTATATAAGTAAGCTTTTCCTGAGCCACCAGGACCATCTAGGAAAAATACCTTCCCTGAATGTGTGTCAACAACTTGTAGCACTTGGTGATAAGCATCTCGCTGATCCTCATTTAAGGAAGTTTCCATACAATCTGCTATAGTACACTGCTCATCAACATTGAACATTGTTTCTTCAGCCATAGCACCATTTTCACTTAAGGATACCAATGTTGAGTCTAGCAGGCAACATATAATCGCAAAGCCTCTTGCCATGTTATTGCAAAAAGCATTCTATATGAAGCAAAGCTTGATTTTTTTCCACATCAAATCGCACACTTGCATCTGAAATACGCATCCTTAGGGCATAAACATAGTCCTCACAAAATTTAGTACAAAACCTGTCCCAAAGAGTATCCGGATGAAGTGGCTCACAAAAGACTAATATAATTGCAAATAGTTGTCTCAACTGCATTCCATTTTGAAAAACAGATGCCTCTTGGAGGCAAATTGACCATTCTTCATCATCTTGCAATAATCCTCTAGCTATACATGCCTCCTTGTATGTATCATAGATGTGACCATCATACATACGCAAGTCTTCAAAACACTTACATCCCTTGCAAATATTGAGAAGCATTCGAAGGTAATAAACCTCACCAGCAATAGGGACAATATTATACATTCTTCCAATAGAAACACCCTGTTGTCGAGGAGACCATGCTTTTCAACTTTTATTCCATACCCAACCATTTGGAAAGTCAGTATATGTGAAGCTATTTGCTTCAGGATAGTTTTGATTTGCAACAAACCATTCTGTCAAGGTAGTTTTTCCATTTTGCTCATTATCTAGCAAATGTGATACATCATCACCATCTTGAAATGTAACCATATTCTGTAATGGAAGGTTTACTTGCAATCGTTGAATAGCTGGCCTTTCACTATGCATGTTGAAGCCAAATATTCTCCACATAGCCTCAGATGCAAAAACATAACGTGCATTGAGATAACTCTTGATCTCATCAGTAGCTCCTTCACCATCTTGAAGGACAACAATGGCTCGATCATGTCCCTTGTAGACATACTTATAAAGATATTTCACGGCAATGATGACAGTTGAGCAAATCTCCACATTAATATGGGCTTGGTATCTTAGTGATAAGAGAGGGTTTTAAGGAACAACCCAACAATTATCTAAATTGTAATTTTTAGACGTAACAAACCTTCCATCATCTCTTCTCATATACACAGGATATCCACTTTCGTTTACATTTTTAGACGTAGAAAATGTTCGTGGAAACTTGAATATACACTTACCATCAACCATACATGGAGAACGTGGGTTCAAAGGACCACATGGCCCATGAACATTACAACGACTCACTACATCAAATAATTCTGGAAACACATTCTTGTCAGGGAGCTCTGCACAAACCAACTTGTCATAGTGTAATGTATCTATGGGTTTATATTCGGATGCAAGTATCAACAATATATGTGCATGAGGAAGACCTCTCTTCTGAAATTCAATCACTGAAACATGTCCAATCACCTCCCCAAATACGGCTTGCTTGATAAGTAAATGCATCATATTTTGGAACTTCTGATAAAACACTTATATAGTCACATCAGGACGATCAACAGCACTTTGTCCAGGTAGTAATGCATCATCTATTTCCTTCCATCGTGGATTACATGTGAATGTGATGAAGAGATCCGGTTTTCCCCTACTACGAACAATTGCCATTGCATCTTGAAATAGTTGGCACATATATCTTGGACCTCCAACAAAAGACGAAGGCAAAACAATTCTACGACCAACATTTTGACCTTCAACCCTCTCTAAGCCATCTCTAGCCTCAACCATGTCAACCAATCCTTGGTACACTTCACCACGAAGTGTTTTTTGGTTATTTCGCATCCACAAAAGCCGTGACTCCTCTAGAGTACTATAAGCATCCACGACATACTGTTGTAATAGCCTACCTCCTCGAAGAAGACACTCCACGGTATCATCTCTTATTTGTAAGCGAAAGATATAATATTTCTTTTGGCTCAATTTTTTTCCATCGATAGTCTGTAAATAAAGATGCCACCCATCCTCTCCACTTGAAAATAATAAAACATACAATAAGGACAAGTAAGCTCGATGCATGCTGGAGATTCTTTTCAAACCCCCGTGTCAAAAATTCAATACAATGTCGCGATAGCCAATATTTCTATCATCTCCTTGTCTTGGAATAATTGCAGCAACTTCAAAACCCCTTGGAGCAAGATATTGCCAACCATCACAACGATGCTCCGCAATAACCATCCTCATATTGGGTACAATAGCATCACCAAACAAAGAAGCAGCAGATCGTAGAGCATTTGCATAAGGATTTACTCTATGCATCATCACTTGTAAACACTCTAGAATACTACGATCTAAATTTGAAACATGATGCAATCTGTTGCTCGACTCATGTTCGGTATCAAAAAAATATAATTGTGCAAAGCATGGGACTTCATTTTGTCCTTCGGCTGGCGCTAAAGCACCAATGCTATGATAGACAGAGCCGTGAACCTTAAAAGTGTATACACCTCTCCCACCATAATTAATAGTCTCATCGATATGGGCACCAAGAGACACAAATGCCAATGCATTATTATATCCTCGAATGTTTTGTAAGAACTGTCTACTTCTTGTTATGGTTGAGCTCATCAAATCTTTCAGTTCATTTGGTGGCTCATTCAAAGAAAGTAATTGGACTTTTCCATCAGAGCAGCAATATTTACCCACAAATGTTTGGATAGTCTTTCCTTCGTCCTTCCAGGCCTTTGCTCCACATTTGGAGAAAACATAATCTAAGCTTCCTAAGTTGTGCAACACACACTTTTTGGATAGAACTCGTGCCATAGACTTGTGATGTAAAAGGAGAGACGTTGGATATTCAAAGCGGATGGACAAACAGTGCTTTTCTACTTTAGAATAATTCCCCTCTACTAAGTTCATTGTTGTCCTAACATTCATGGCTTCAGAGTTTCCTTCATGTACATCATGCATGCTCTGCCTTTCATTGCACTCCAATAAAGTTCCAATAGTACTTTGTAGTGAATGCCTTGTTCTCTCTCGTGCTATTTGGCGCCTCGCCTTTCGCGAATCATCACACAGTCGACTACGTCGTGCATGACCAGGTGATAATATACGTGGTCCAGATACCATCTATGAAATCAGGTGCAAATAGATCTCATATAAATACAATATACATGATATAATTTGGATCTGTCACTAAAAGAACATTTTTATGCTTAATAAAAATCAATATAAACTGGGACATCTAGCAATATCCTCTAACCTAAATACATTTGACACATTGATAGTGACTCCATTAAAAAATACAATTTGATGAAGCTACAGCATAACATTACATATTTCTACCATAAGTAGGACTAAATACATTTGACAGAACGGCTTGACTTAATTAAAAAGAACAGTTTGATGAAGATACATCAAAACAGTACATATTTCTACCATTAGTAGGATTAGGTCGTTGAGAAACTTGACGCTGCTTTGGTCGAACTAATCTAGCCAAAGCACTTAATTTATTTGAGGTAGCTCAGATATCTGAAAGTCTTGAACCTTGAACCTTTGTCAAAGCACCGAGCTTGTTGACGATACTTCTCAATCCTGGCACGATTTGTCAAAGATTATTGTCTTGCATTCGTCCTTTTGATTCACGTTGACTCCGCAAAGCCTCTTTTTGAAGATTCTCAATAGATGCCAATATCATCTTTTGAGAATCCTCAATTTTGGAAAGTTTCTCTCTCATGTATGCCTCACTCTCTAATCTCTGCAAGTTTGATACTTTTGTCTCTTCTCGCAATTTCCATAGTATCCCACTTTCAATCTCCAATGCAGAGCTTAAAGTTTCAACCACATCCGCGACATTGGATTGCATTGCCTCCATCCTATTGCAAGAGGCTTTGATCTCTAGCAAGGTTTCAATAATTTGCTTCTTCGAATTCCACTCGACATTTTGAGCTGCTCTCTTTGCCGCACGCACATTTCGAATACGAAGAGATGAAAGTATCTCCCGTTCATTAGCAGATGCACTATTCCTCCCGACATTTCGAGCTGCTCTCTTTGCTGCACGCACATTGCGAATAGTAGGAAGAGATGAAAGTATCTCCTCTTCACCCGCAAATGCACTTACAGCTATCCCAGAAGATATCAAGCCGTTGGTTGCAATAGCCAATGAAATGGCACAACTAATCTCCATTTTACTGTACACAAAACTACAGTGGTTGCAAAGAGAAATGCGACAACCAAACAGAAGGTTTGAATGCTTGTAAATTAAAAAGTAACCCTCGTAGAATATTCACTTTTTAAGTGCTTGCTATTTTCGAATAAAAAATTTACATCATCTCTATCTAGATGTGAAAAACAACAAAGGATTGCATGAGAAGTGGAAAACAAACTCAATTGCTCATGAATCACTTTTGTTCAGTAGATCAAAGTTTTGCTCAATACATGATTAACCCCATCTACATTTGAAAATGGAAAAAGAGCGTTTAGCACTAGGACGCTTGAAAATAGGCTCCTTATGATTCTCTATCTTATCAGGTCCTACAATGCTCTTTAGCGCATTAATTTTGCTATAAACTTCAGATATAGAACAACAACCTAACTCATAATCAAGATAGAGGGCATCTGAGTATCCCATCTTTACTCGAATCTGCAAAAGGCGTAGGTTGCGAAACCATTGACTGGGATCATTCTGGATTCTGACAAACACCCAGTGAAAGGGTGTCCCATCTCAAGTCATGGAAGTGCGGTCATAGGTTCTCCAAGCTTCTTCTATAGTAACACCCGGAAAGAAACCTCGAACAATGCTTTGCAAGAAGTCAGCTTTGTTTTCCGGAGAGTAGTGAATCATTATATGATCCATTACTATCTCCATCACTTCCAATCCATGACCAAAACATTCAGCAGATACCCTAGGTGCCATAAAGTTCCTAAGAAAGAAAAGAGAGACATTGTAATTATAGTTTCTCTAGGACTTCATCCACAAAACTTGACTTTACAATATGTCTCTTTAAATAAGTCTGTTTCTAGGTCTGTTTCCCATCCCTCTCTCTTTCTCTCTCTCACTTTCACTCTATATCTAAAATTTATAGGTTTGGAAGCAGTACTGGATCTTTCAATCACACATGTTATTCTCTTTATCCAACCCTTCTTGAAATCTAGAATGGTTTCATGTGATCTTCTATCCATGTGGTCACCTTTTGGTGATCAAACTATGGATTATTTTGAACTGTAATGCATATGTAAATGCATTAGGAGAGAAGCCCTCAGTTCACATCATATGGAAAATAGATCAGTCCTTGCCTATTTGGGACATCATCTTCTCCCACAATTATCAAACTCGGCGTGATGTATAGAACAATGAGGTGTTTTATCTTATTGTTAAGAAGAAGATGTTGATTGTCCAAATTCCATCTTGAATTTCTTACAGCAGGGCACTTATAATATCCTTGGGATCTTTTGAAACTATTCGTATGAGAGTGACAAACTGGTTATATTAACTATCATTGGAATAGCATAGGTAGATCTAGTGGGCCTATCATTAGATAGATCCTTTAATACTTTTATAGACAGGACCCTAAAAAACTCTTCCTTATTAGGGTGAAGACAAAGATACCATCTTGGTTCAGTATGAAGGCTCTCTTGGGATTGCCTTTTAAGTATCATGCCTTGATTTTCGAGACTACGCAAGAATCTCTAAGGTCTATTGGAATTGCTCTAGGAATTTACATCAAGCCCGAGATCTTTGGAAACCCTCTCTATGACATTAAAATCTACATCTTTGGATGGAAATGTTACTCACATTTAACTCTCCCTATGTCTCTCCCTCCCTCCCTCTCGCTTATCTTTAATTTTATTCACTTTGGTCTTTTTCTTCTCTCTCTCTCTCTCTCTCTCTCTCTCTCTCTCTCTCTCTGCTTAGTTCGCGCCTATTAGTTTAGGATCCCATAGTACTTTTATCTTATCATTTTGTCATTTCATTTTGTTACTCTGATTCAACACATTGTAACCCTCTGGTCCCATAGGTCATTTTGGCCTTTTTGAAGACATTAATATAACATTTCCTTCCATTTTATTTCTCTCTCGATCAAGCACAGGAGCTATGGAGATCCAGACGGCTATGTAGCTACGGGGCTACATAGCAGAGAGTACAACAGAGGATTTGAGCCATACTCTCTTGATATCTAGAGTGCAAATGAGGATGGATTCTAGTAGTAGTAGTAGTAGTATTTTTGTTCTAGTCTTTCAGCACCCACACATGGTATTAGATTCCCAGTTTTGTAACAGTTTGGACTCATAGTTGATTTTGGCCTTTTGAAGACGTTAATATAACCTAATTTACCTAGATTTAGGTCAAAACTTTTACAATTTTGTAACAAATTGGTCTCATAGATCATTTTGGCCTTTTGGAAACATTAGTAGAACATTTCATGCCATACTCTCTCGATATCTAGAGTGCAAATGAGGATGGATTCTAGTAGTAGTAGTAGTAGTATTTTCTAGTCTTTTAGCACCCAGACATGGTATCAGATTCACAGTTTTGTAACAAAACATTCACAATTTTGTAACAAATTGGTCTCATAGATCATTTTGGCATGTTGAAGACATTATATATAACATTTCATTTCTCTCTCGGTCAAGCACACGAGTTATGGAGATCCAAACGGCTATGTAGCTATGGGGCTACATAGCAGAGAGTACAACAGAGGATGTGAGCCATACTCTCTCGATATCTAGAGTGCAAATGAGGATGGATTCTAGTAGTAGTAGTAGTAGTAGTATTTTTGTTCTAGTCTTTTAGCACCCAGACACGGTATCAGATTCACAGTTTTGTAACAATTTGGACTCATAATTGATTTTGGTCTTTTGAAGCCGTTCATATAAGATCTCATTTCATTCAACTTCGTTCTCTCTCTCTCTCTCTCTCTCTCTCTCTCTCTCTCTCTCTCTCTCTCTCTCTCTCTCTCTCTCTCTCTCTCTCTCTCTCTCTCTCTTCACATTTTTTGTAACAGTTTGGTGTCATAGGTTATTTTGGCGTTTTGACCTAATTTACCTAAGTTTAGGTCAAAACATTCACAATTTTGTAACAAATTGGTCTCATAAATCATTTTGGCCTTTTGAAGACATTAATATAGCATTTCATTTCATTTTATTTCTCTCTCGGTCAAGCACAGGAGCTATGGAGATTCAGACGGCTATGTAGCTATTGGGCTACATAGCAGAGAGTACAACAAAGGATTTGAACCATACTCTCTCGATATTTAGAGTGCAAATGAAGATGGATAGTAGTAGTATTTGGTCTCATAGGTTATTTTGGCCTAATTTACCTAAGTTTTGGTCAACACATTCACAATTTTGTGACAAATTGGTCTCATAGATCATTTTGGCCTTTTGAAGACATTAATATAACATTTCATTTCATTTCATTTCTATCTTGGTGAAGCACAGGAGCTATGGAGATCCAGACGACTATGGAGCTATGGGGCTACATAGCAGAGAGTACAACAAAGAATTTGAGCCATACTCTCTCTATATATAGTGTGCAAATGAGGATGGATTCTAGTTGCACACGTAGTATTTTTGTTCTAGTCTTTAGGCACCTAGACATGGTATCAGATTCATAGTTTTGTAACAGTTTGGACTCATAGTTGATTCTGGCCTTTTGAAGACGTTAATATAACATTAACATCTCATTTCATTCGACTTCTCTCTCTCTCTCTCTCTCTCTCTCTCTCTCTCTCTCTCTCTCTCTCTCTATCTCTATCTTCACATTTTTTATAATAGTTTGGTCTCATAGGTTATTTTTGCCTTTTGACCTAATCTACCAAGGTTAGGTCAAAACATTCACAATTTTGTAACAAATTGGTCTCATATATCATTTTGGCCGTTTGAAGACATTAATGTAACATTTTATTTCTCTCTCGGTCAAGCACAGGAGCTATGGAGATCCAGATGGCTATGTAGCTAACAGGGCTACATAGAAGAGAGTGAAACAAAGGACTTGAGCCATACTCTCTCGATATCTAGGGTGCAAATGAGGATTGATTCTAGTAGTAGTAGTAGTATTTTTGTTCTAGTCTTTTAGCACCCAGGCATGGTATCATATTCACAGTTTTGTAGTATTTTTGTTCTAGTCTTTTAGCACCCAGACATGGTATCAGATTCATAGTTATGGATTATTTTAACTTACCATTTCCGATCACTTGACAACTCTCTCTCTCTCTCCCTCTCTCTCTCTCAAATAATCAACAAATCAAATAATTAAGTTGAAATAAAAATTAGCCAAGAAATTTAACCTGGTTGCGCTACCTGGTTGAACTGCCTCACCACAGCACAACGCCACTCTCCTTGGCTTGCACACGTGCTGCCTACAATAAAAATATAGATTTTTAAGTTACATTCCGACGTTGCTTAGGTGAGAGAGAGAGAGAGAGAGAGAGAGAGAGAGAGAGAGATTTGCTGCGGTGTCGAGGTGCATGGCAGCGCGAGGACCAAGTGGGTGCTAGGTGGGCAGCGGGCTAATGAGCGAGGGGAGGGGCCTTTCTCTTTGTGTGCATGCTGCCTGCCTTCTCGGAGACAGTGGACTACTCAGAGCATGTCTCTGACGCGCAGGCTGCACCACTGTCACCCCGCCTCTTGTTCCAGTCCCACTACCTTCGACCTTGAGGAGCAGAAATCACCAGGAGTTGCGACCCTTGGCAAGGCACTCACACACACACACACACTACTGTGACTTTAAAACGTTCATTTTAGAGTCAAAGAGTTGCATGGAAGCTGGATTTAGAGGGATGGCCGGTGCAAGCGAGCAGCAAACGGAGGTGCAAACGGAGCCTATTGGATGACCAACGGCTAGTCAGTTTTGCCGGTGGCAGGAGGAGTGGCCGAAGCAGTTGCCGGTGGCTAGAGGAGGGGCCGAAGCAGGCTGAGGCAGGTGCAAGCGGAGTATCGTCAGCGCAGGAATGGCAACACCACCTTCGGTAGGCACTTCCACAACAGCAGGAGCGGGTGTATACAACTTCAGCGACCACAGCGGGTGGAAGCGTCGTTGTTGTAGTTCGTAAAATGTTGTGCTGTGCGAGTTTACTGGCAGCTCGATGCATGCAATGGCGAGGCGAGGTCGCATGCAAGACTTTGCATGAGACTGGGGGTGGAGGAGACGAAGGTGCAGGAGGAAGGGGTCCAGGTGATGGCGATGACAATGACGGGGACTCCTTGCCATGCATCAGGGGGTGATGCTAACAACCGGGCAGAGGCACTCTCTCACACACACACACACACACACACACACACACACACACAGACACAGTACTCTCACGTGCATTCTTTGGTGACGCGAAGCCTAGGACTTCACAGCGCGGGAGACAAACACAGTACAATACCACGGTCAAGCAACACAACTGCATTCACACCAGCAGACGAAGACGAAGCATGCGAGAGAGAAGACGAAGCAGCATGCGAGAGAGGAGAGAAACTACTCTCCGTGGACAGTGGCGTCAAAGAGGGGGGGGAGGTAGTAGGAGACAAACCTTCAAGCTCCTGTGCGTCTTCTTCTCTCTCTTGTGTGTGTGTGTGTGTGTACTTCACGGAGGGCAAGCGGGCAACGAATAAGAGGTGAAGTACCGAGGTAGGTCCGAGGTTCCCTGGTGTACTTGAAAGCGTTGCAGAGCCAGAGCCGCCCCCTACGCAAGTGAACGCAGTGCGAATTTGGGCAGTTATTTTTTTTTTGTCTTTTGTCAACTCACGCAGAATTTGACACGTGTCCATGGCAACCCATCCGCCATAGTATGTTACTAGATTATACATTTCTTTTTTTTAAAAACAGGTGTTAAGCTACCTAGTTACAATGGCCTACTACATAAGATGATGCTTAGTTAATGCCTCTCTTAGTGAGTCTTAGAAGAAAAGGAAGATAAAATGTTTGCTATCATTAACTCTACCATGTGGCATTGATCAAACAACGGACCACAATTGTTCCCAAGGCTTTAAGAATTATGTAGGGCAGAAATCATAGCAAGGAATTGTGTGGTTAAAACATGGCAAAAGGATTATTGCCAAACAGTGGACTGTGGGTGTGAGAGGGAAATTAAGGCCATGTGTGTGGAGGTAGGCCCTAGTGGGTCTGCATTGTGAGTGCTCTTTTTCTTTGAATGAGTAGTTGTTCCCTTGCCAACAAGCCAATAATGTGCACTGGTCGGTGGGGACCTCATCAGAGTTTACTTGTTGAAATCTGAATACACCACTATAGGCCTATGACACGCGCGCGCTCTCTCCATCCACCGAAAAGGGCCCGCACTGCGTAGCGCAAATCATACGAACATGAAAACCGCAGGTTCCACAGCGACCGCCCACGCACGCTGTCCTCTCCTCGCCCTCCGCGCAGGTCGGTGCCTTCCGCCTCCCGAGTCCTTCCTGCGTGTAGGCAGAGAGAGAGAGAGAGAGGGAGAGAGAGAGAGAGATCACAAAGTTTCCAGGTAGTCCGCACGCATTGCGAATCTACTGTAAGCTCAACTTGGATCATACGTGTGTCACTGTGTGTGTGTGTGAGAGAGAGAGAGAGAGAGAGAGAGAGAGACCCCAACACTGGCCACGTCACATAAATACGATTTCTCGGTCCTCAGCTGTAGGTAGAGAGAGATGTGTACGCTTTGAAGTTTGGAAGAGAATTGTGGTTGTGGAAAGAGAGAGAGAGAGAGAGAGAGAGAGAGAGGCACCCCTTCCTTAGGAAAATGTCCAGCCCATTAGTTGGCTTGAGCCTCAATTATTGCCTCCTTTGTCTGTATTCAATCGTACTTCCCAGGAACTCCTCTAGTTTAATCATTGCGACCTTCTTTTGATTGACTCAGAGAGAGAGAGAGACAGAGAGAGAGAGAGAGAGAGAGAGAGAGAGAGAGAGAGAGAGAGAGAGAGAAAAGGGGGGGGGGGGGGGGGGGGGGGGGTAGTTTCTGCTCTCGCTCACACATAACGCAACCCAACACAACACTAGAGAGAGAGAGAGAGAGAGAGAGAGAGAGAGAGCGGTTTCACATTTTAGTCAGCTTCCGTTCACGTGCTCAAACTAATGGGCATGCATGCAGTCAGACAGGCGGGTCAATATATACAATCCTGATCGTAAGCACTTAATATGTGTGTTTTCATCAGATTGATTATGCGGCAGACTCGCAATTCCATAGCGGTTGTCGCATCTTAGTACCGACACTTCCTGGTATGGATTTTCCCAGTGGTTTTGTAATGTTTGGAGATGTGCCTGGTTGTTTACTGCATCCTGTTGAACATTCCTCTGCAAAACTGTGTTCTCAATTTGCCGATTTTAATATGGTTTGTAGTTAGTGTGCAGGTGTCTCTATTTGCTTCCTAATTAATAAGTTGTCATCAAATCGAGATCCACCTCACGAGTTCTTTAGTAGTATTGGATGGAGACATGATTTTACAGAAAGTAGAAATGCTGCTTATAATACGTAGTTTTGCTCACAGTCTCATAAAGCCTGTTGATGAACACGAAGCTTTGGCTTGAGCATGCTGTCGACATTTTTTCTTAATTATCTTCTGACACGCTGGTGAATTCTGATTGCTTGAGGCTGTTTATCTCACCTAATACCTATTTTGTAGGTTCATGCATCGGATCATTGCAGCTGAATCTTCTTCTTAGCACATGATCATGGCTAGCATCGGCAGTGTGTCCACCGTTAGCGACGACAAGTTCCGTATGAGCTCTGAAGGGACTGCTGTTTCGGCAATGGTCATGGAGATGGGGCTTGTGAACAAAGAGGTTTTCCAGGGATCAATTCAAGCAAGTGCATCAGAGGCACAGAAAGCCCAGTGTGAATGTTGCAACCTTGTAGAGGAGTGTACACCTGAATATATAGCACAGGTGCAAGGGTTGTATTATGGAAGGTGGATTTGTGGGCTTTGTGCAGAGGCAGTGAAAGAAGAACATAGGAGAGGAGGTGGAGGAGGAAGCAGAAAAGAGGGTCTGGAAGATGCCTTAATGGAGCATATGAGCGTGTGTATGAAATTTAACAGGCCAGAGCGGGTGGGGAGCCCTGTTGCCGACATTTCAGCAGCAGTAAGAAGGATGTTGCGACGCAATACAGAGGTACGGTTTACGTCTCGGTCAGCACCCAGCAGCCCAAGTCGCCGAGCTCCAATTAGTCGTGCCAACAGCTGCTTTGGCGCGTTTCCTCCAGGTTCTGAAGCCCCAGTTTGAGTCAGATTCCCTTTACGCTTGCTCTTGCCGGCTCATTATTGGGTGCCATCAGGCCATTCTCTTCATTGCGGTCAGCTTGTTGCTACAAGGTAATGACTGCAACAAGTATTCTTTGTCTATACTTACACTCCAGAAGCTGCACAATTTACTAGGCTCAAGCCAAAACTTATCAAGGTAAAATTTTTTGCTTTTCCCATTTTGGAGAAGCGAATGTAAATATCATAGTACTTTCAAAGGCAAATTTTGGTACAATGCAAGACTGTGAAGGCTTGTGTCGGCTTGGCTTGTGTTTGTACTGTGAGTGGGTTTTAGTACGCAGGACGTACGCTTGGTTGCATGTACTGGTTTTGCATATATGTTGAAATGGAAGGGTGTGCTTTCGTTGTAAATGAGGGATATCAGATGGACATGGTAACATTGCCTGCTGCATATATTGGTGGTTGCTAACTAACTATGGTTTAGCAGGAAAATTTGTGGCAGAAGAGATGATTGGGAATTAGAGAATCTATCCCTAGGAGTGCGTTCATCAACATAAACTGCCCAAAGCATCGATCAAGATTGTGTGTTGCTAAAGTGTTCCATACCAGCATTGAGTGTGATATGGGCGGTCTCCGTGCCCAAAGCATCAATCAAGATTGTGTGTCGCTAAAGTGTTCCATATCAGCATTGAGTGTGGTATGGGCAGTCTCCTTGGCGAATGAGGAAACAAATGGGCAACAGATTCTAGAGCTTTCTGGAGTTTCCAGTAGCTATAGAATGAGAGTGGTTGCTATAGACCTGAAAGGGATAAGGGCAAGACTTTGGAGTTTTGGGGAGGCTTGTTTTAGCTCTTGGTATGTGGAAACATCATGTTATGGGTTTTGATTTTTTAATTAAAACTGATCAGCAGAGTATACGACAGCTCTAGCAACTGCGTAATTATGATTTAGAGTTTTCGTCTATTCAAGGATGGCCTTCTGAATTTTCACTCTCAGAGGCGTTGAAGTCATTGCATTGCCTTCTGGTAGTGCTCTGCTTTGAGTGCTCCTGGAGGTGGCACCAGGGGTCCTGGCATGCATTTATAGTACAAAATCTTGTATTTTAAAGTGAGCGCAGACGTAGAACTCTTCATCTTGCAAGTGGTATTGGGGGTTTTTGAGATAGTAGAATGGTTTTGGCATCTTCTTATTGTAGTGTCTTCAATGTCCAGCCTTTGTTTCTGTGGGGGTGCACGTGAACTTTGAAGGTCTGTTTTGTGTGGTTTTGGCTTTCAATTAAGATCCGAGTTACATTATTTCCCATCATAGTAGACGATATTGGGCAACGATGCAATTCGTGTTTTATATACGATGGTTCTATTGTCTAGAACTCCAAGCAACAGAGCAATGAATTTTTTCTTGTTTTGTACACAATCTGGCACAGCGAAAGTTGAATGCGGCCAGGGGCTCTAAAGAGGCCAATGATATGGTGTTTGTAAGCACCAACTTGTGCATGCGTTGCAAGAGCATTGCCTTGCCAAGAACCTCATGGTCCGAAATGGTAAGTGTACTTCATGGTCTATAACAGAAGTTCTGGCAGGCAGACAATCAATGCTATAGATAGGCAGGGACATCCTTATGTCCCTTTGGCTTATATTGGACAGTTACTTTTGATTCTCTATCATCGTGAAGCACGCTTCTATTGGAGTGGAGCAAACATGGTTGGAGAGTACTTGAAAAAACTCACCAAAAATTTGGCAAGCCTACTTCTGAGAAATTTTAGAGGTAAATTGACCATATTTTGAGTTTTTTACACTAAATTTTGTGGGTTTTTTTTTACCGTGAAATTTAAACATTGCGAGGCATATCTCAAAATTTGTAGCTGGGATCACACTAAACTTCAGTATGTTTTTAGCATTTCTTGGAAGCATACGTATTGTCTTCAACAGTGAGACAGAACTTAATGTAGATGGATTTTATAGTGGCTAAAGAGGTCACTACCTTAGGTAGGATGCATGGTGTTATCACACCATACACTAGACTATACAATCAAGTGATGGGCACCAAATAGAGCTACACTATTTCCAATAAAAATTCCATTATTGCATTTTATTTTTGTTATTAGAAGCTAAGCATCTATGTCTTTGGTGTTGGCTCTGATAGCTTCCAAGTTTTTTTGCATCTCCTTGAGAGTTAAGTTAGAATTGGTCCATGGCTTGTTGAAGTGCCTCCACATATGGATGTTATACAAAGGGAGCAAAAAAGAACTTACAAAATCCTTTGCAAAAAAACCTATTAGAGCAAAGAAAAATCCATGGATGATGCTCACATTGAGCACATTACAGAGATGTTCAATTTTTCTAAAACTTTGTTTACCTAGTTACTTGAGCACATTTTGAGTAGCATGGAGACTGTGGGGAGGGATGTGTATGGAGAGAGGCGGAGAGAAAGAGGATGGAGAGGGACACATGATCATGGAGAAGGTGGAGGAACGCAGAGAAGTATGAAGAAAGGTGGAGATATGGAGAAAGAGATGCACAACTGCACAACATGGTAAGCTCGAGATCTCTTAGGTACCGCTCCTAGGGAGAGGAGGGTTGCAGAGAATGCATCATGGCAAGGTCCAAATCTACTAGACATGGCTCCTAGGAAGACAGAAGGAGGGATGGACATTACAGATCGGCTAGTTGTGGCCTCTAAAGAGAGAAAATAAAGGCATCTTCCATGGATAACTAGTATAGGGAATTTTAGAGAGAGTGTGTAGAGATTCAAGCCCCTCTCTCTCTCTCTCTCTCTCTCTCTCTCTCTACATATAGATCTGGATTATTGAATAAATTCAAGACTCCTCAAATGCAACTAAGAGCCTGTCATTAAGGAATAGAAAATATTGTATGAAGCCACCAAAAGCACACCTACATCAAGGTAGTATGTGAGATGAATGCAAGATGGCCTCTCAAAAAAAAATGAAGACGCTTCATTATTGCTTTAGAAGAGTCAATTGATGAATCTCATGGACCTTGTAGCATAAATATGATTTAACATCGTAGGGAAAATCCCAAGATACCTACAAGATCTATTTGATAATACTTGAACTCGAGGCCTCTTATTCAAGAGGAAACTGGTATAAGGGTGGATGCATGGTTATAGTGGTAGCTACCACATTTTCCAAATCAAAAATATAAAAAAATGAACCTCACTATCTAATTAGAATTCTTTTCCAAGACCTATCATGGAAAGGGCACATCAAGCACCTTCAAGTGAGCTATTGAGCGCTGTGTTTGGAGGTGACATTGGAAAGTTATGCTAGACCACACTTTTGCATTTTGTATTGAGATCCTTGATTTTCACAAGCCAACAAAAACAAAGATAACAAAAGCCCCCCTGACAGCAATAATTTCAAACTGCCAACATCCTCAAAGAAAAAGGCTTGCTCAACATTAGTTCTGAGAGTCCTAAGACACTAAAATGCTTTATTGTCCTACCAACTTTTTGGACTTATTTTGTAAAGCTAGAAACTAAATTTCTGAGGTTGTTCATTATGCAATTCAATTACAAGAAGAAAACCAAAACAAAAGTTTATGACGTCAAAATGAATATTTGACCATTTCAATTTTACGCCGTTTTCTCAAACACTTCATGAAAGCCCTATAACTTCTTAAAGAACATGTATTTATCATGTTTATTAATCCTTGTCAATAGATAGTGACAGATTAAAAAATGTCCTCAGAAGCCTACAAATGGTCGGGAAAAAACGGTAAATTTCTCGTTTGCATAATTTGTTGTGGTATTACTGAAAAGCTATGATCCAAAGTAATTTATAGGCTAAAACCAAGACAGTACATATGATTTGAGGATTCAATTGCATATATCTGATAAAGCAAGTTGCATTTTGAAATTTTTTTCCTGCATAAATTGCCAAATGAACTTGCAGCTACATTTTGTCCTGCAAATAGTGGCTCCAACCTACTGGAATAGCATCATCAATCTGTGCAATACATAATAAGCTCCCTGCCACTAGTGCAATAATTGACAAGGAAATCTGACTCAATCGCGTCTCAAATCCAAAAACGAGAGGCAGGCAATAGCGGCGTTTGTAGCTTCAAGTGGTCAAATCTTCAACAACATAGAAAGCTAGGATTCAAAGAATGAGATGAAAGAGATAGTGCTACTCTCATGTTAAAGAAACTAATGACCCATGCCTCCATAAAAACATTTCAAGACTACTGATTTTCTTTGTTACCATGAAGAACTCGTCTTCAGGTCTTGTGAGAGTGTACACATGTTAAGACGGTCCATTGACTTCTCTTCGACAAACAGTAAGGACACAAAGAGAGAGAGAGAGAGAGAGAGAGAGAGAGAGAGAGAGAGTGTGTGTGTGTGTGTGTGTGTGTGTCTTGCAGAGGAATCTTCGTGCACCTTACCAACAGCACGGACTAAACGTATTGATGTTTTCAATCAAAAAAATCACATGAACGGTAAGGACATCAGAGGGAGCAAAAACATTGAGAATCAACACAAAATCCCTGAATTAGGCATTGTTTCCGTGTTCATAGCCCCACCTGGCCTTCTCACATATGTCCACTCGAGTAAGGTCGTCAAAGCAAATGTTTTCTGCTACAGTGGGGCTCCATACACCGAAAAGGCCCGTAAAAGCCGAACTCTACACAATCACAAGACTACACTAGCCATTCAAAATGCAGAAGGTGGCTGGTCAACAGTCGTTCTAAAAACCTCAAGAATTGCTCTTGGACAATGTTCTTTGAAAGATAGGCTTGATACCCCACTTTCTATACGAAAGGCAATCGCAGGCTGCAAGTCTGGTCAGAGCACATGATGCAAAAAGCTTCAAGATGCAAGTGCCTAGAAAGAAAGAAAGAAAAAGATTTTATTAACGTGTTCAAAAGGCCAAACTCAGCCTATGAGACGAATCAATGTACACGTACGGTACAAATCCTCTGTCATCCCAAAAAGTAAAAACTGGACTGAAAATGAAAGACTATAGCTAATTGATAAGTTGATGATAGGACTCAATCTGGAGTATACTACAAGGAGAGAGAATCAAAAGAGTGCCATGGGAAGCATGAGTCTGTTCAACATTCCTCACAAGTCTCGCCTACTTGTCCACTCGATAAAACAATCAAACTCTGTAACAGCATTAGTCCAGTTCACCAGGAAGTCTACAATAAAACGATAAAATCTGCAACCAGTACATGTCTTGAAAAATGCACCATCGCTCATTAGTGTGAACAATATACAACTTTGGCTTGAAAACCTCCTGGAATTCAGCTAATTATATAGGTATAGAAAGACTTTTTGGAAAGGAATCATACGCCAATTTGTGAATTGTTTCCTTTTCTTTCCGTAGCTTGGCAGGCAAAAAGGCTTTCAATGTCATGATGTTACTGTTCATTTCTGTGCCTCAGGCCTTGGTATCCTTTTGTACTCAAAAGAGTCAAGATCCATTTTCTCCTGCATCACCTGTCATCGTACAGACCAACAGACACTCAGAATGTATGCTGAGCCTCTTCTAGACAAACAATTGGCATACGGTAAGGCCGCATAAAAGACCAAGCGCCTAAAACGTTTAACTGAGCACATGGAAAATTTTAGTTCAAATGATACAAACCATGCTCATTATCCAATCCCATTGAAACAAACAAGGGAGCATCTCGCAGCTACCTCAACCACCTATAGATACACATCAGATGAACCCTCCAAGCCATAGTCACAAGGGATGCGTCCCGAGGAGTGGGGACGGGGGACGGGACTCAAATGGATTTTTAGTGTAAAAAAGAGGACGGGACAGCAAGTGGGGACAGAAAAGTGGGGACGGGAAGCCCAAAAATGGGCGTCCCCTGTGACTATGCTCCAAGCTCCTACCATAGCCACCATCCTACAGCACCCCTAGCTGGGGCCCGAGGACATAGGCATGCACCTATAAGACAGTGTGTCCCATACTATCTGGCCTCACTCTCTTGGGGTGACCTCGTGCAGACCTAACATCACAGGCTCTCCACATTAGCACTCTGCTAGTACTGGTCATTGTCACATGTGAGGCCTTGCCTTTTTATAGGTGACCGGACACATTTCCCTTGTGGCTCGCCAGATCCATCCCAGACACATGACATAGCACAAGCCAAACTCACATATAAACACCATAGAAGACGAACATCAAGCTCACCTCCAAGCCGTAGAACAACACCAAGCCTACACGACTGTGCGGGTAAGTTTAGCTTGTGCTGCGTCATGTGTGCAAGATGGATCAGGCGAGGGACTAACATTGGCATTAGAGTCATGTCCTACTTTACAACATATGGCATGGCAATGTGCACAAAATCATTAGAGCTCATGGGGTCTCGATGGTCCAACCTGATAGGTTCTCCCAACTCTTGCATAGGGCAGTATGGGATGCTACTAGCTAGAGAGGAAACCAAGGGAGGGAAATGCTAGCCAATGGTGGGATTCTATGGTGTATTCATCGTTTCACTTTTTTGCTTAGATTCTCATGTGTGGTGGTTGCTTGTTGGCCGTAGTCACATGGTTGCATGGTCAGTAATGTGCTTGATTGTCTCTTCCATAATGAATGCCCATTTTGGCCTCTACGGAAGACAACAATAGTTCTACGAGCATTTATTATTCATGGTTAATGGAGTCTATTGATTATTCATGCATGGAATGGCTTGAGTTTTTTTTCACAGAGACATTCTTCCGTTTCACGCACCTGAGAACTAGACCACTGGTTCAGCAAGGGCTCGCTCAAGGACACAGCCTTAAGTGGATGACGGTCTTGTTGAGCAAATGGCCGGCCAATGGCAAAATCACCGTTTGAAGCCTACGAGAACTAAACAAGGCACCAAACCTCTCATTTTGGGGAAGTTTCTTACACACCTTTGCACCCCATTTAGAGAGGTTCGACCTCTAGGGCATGGTTAGCCTCCCCGCCAACCTTCAAAAAACGATTGCGAGCGGCAACTAGCGGGTGTGATCATCACTTAATCACCATTTACTCTCACCCGTGCAAAAACATACCTCTCTCCCTCTCTCTCTCACTATTTCCTGCACTCTTTGATAATAAGATCACTTTGCTTGCCTTGGGCGTATTTCCCAGGTGAATCAGTACTAACATACTCACATATACTACTGCTATCTACGTGCGCTGGCTTTAACCGGCTTGGCACTGACAAGGAAATAAATTACTGCAACAATCACCGAACTAAACCAAAACAGCAAAGTTGCAAACACTTGAACTTGAAAAAAAGAACATCAAACTTGTAGTCAAGACACGAAGTGGCGAAGTTCCACTTCTAGAAGCACTGGCCCCAAAGTTTAGCACCCCTTTTGGTACTACTTTTTATATTAAGTAATCCACGGAGAACAATTGCCGGGGAGTCACTCCGCAGATGTGCAACCATGCACTGATCTACTAAAAGTTGAAAAACTGACCCTTGACACTCATATTTAAAGGTGCCTAGCCCAAAAGCAACTTATACAAAAAGCTGGCACTAACCCCAAAAGCAATTGCTTAAAAATAGGGCGCTAACCCAAAAAAAAATTGCTTAAAAATAGGGAATTCAAAATCTGGCTTTACATTGGTAAAGCATCCGGCCAAGACGGTCATATCACATCACAAAAATCCCGCCACAATTTACGAGATGCCACATCATCAAGCTCACGATCTCTCTCTTCTTTATTTGCCGAGGGGTTCTAGTGCCATGTCTCACTTTTGTGAACCCCCCCCTTTAAAGAAGAGTAATCGCCCTCGATTACGCCTACAAAATAGGTAGTAGACAAAGAATAGAAGACACTGACTCTATGCTTACATGCATTTGACCACTTCAAACCATGCACAACACAAAGACATAAATCACTCAACATTCACAATCACATTTTAATAATATCCACGTTGGAATTTAGACATGAACCATTATCATTGTGACTTATTTACCCATCACATCCAAACCGCATTGATCATTTACAGATGTCGTGATGTACTAAATGTCGCCACTCCGTATTCACATAACTTCGTTTCATGCAAACGTGCCAATGACCATCCCCACAAGACAGTACATTCACAAAGCACGCATGATCCTAATCCATACTAAATTTTGGATCTACATTCACATAGTTCACACTGAACACTCAAATGCAAACAATGAAACTAGTCATCTCATCTAATCCAGAATTATTGATGCACATAGATCACTATCCAACCATCTCATCCTTTCGGAACTTTTCATGTACTAAAATCAATATTCAATCTTCTCGTCCATATAGAACTCTTGATGCACTAGGGTCATATTCACAAATGACATGAAACGTTTAGCAAAATCTCATTGATCTCTACATGACGTCTAGATGCACTAAATTCATCATATCAATCATCCGTATCACCCCTGCGGATGAGTAGAGACAAAATGATGTAGATATTTCACACTCACTCAAACAAACACATGTTTGCAAGAGTACTTCGATCAATCACTTCTTTAGGAATTCCAACGACAAGCCCACAACTTATGGTAACTGTTTTTGCGCATATCTAAAGTCACTCAGCAGAGTACTATCAGAATGTCAACACCCCCAAAATTTCAAGGAGAGGTTGATTGACTCTATTCTCCTGTGGATAATCTACGACAAAGGAGTGGAGTTGCTCCCCTCTTGTGCAGCTCACACCCCACTAGATTCAATCCACTGATTTGACATGCACTCTTGGAATAGTTGGGAGCTAAACCAAATGCCTCAAGGTAAAGCGCTCTCTTTGAGAAGTATCTACCAGGGGCTCCTCCTCCATCCACTTTGCATCAAGACCGGAAAATGCCTACAGTTGACCAAATACCCATGGACCAACTTACCCTTCTCTTTCGTTTCCTTGTGCGCTAGGAACAACTCAGATATAAGAATCTCCTCAGTTTCTGCTACCTCTGGCTGCTCCTCTGGGTTCCTATCCTCTGGCACCTTACCCTTGAAAGGGCTCAATAGACTCACATGGACTGCATTGTGAATCTTCCAAATATCTCACAACCTCAATCTGTAGGACTCATCATTGATCTTTTCCGAAACCTAGAAGGACCCATCACGGTTGCATCCGTACATACGTACGGAACCTTACCATATGGTACAACCGTACGCTACGGTTTCGTATGGTGGTAATTGGCAAATTTGGGCAAAATTGCAGTGATACGGTGGGAAATGGGAACGCGAGCCATTTGGATGGTCTGGAAGCCTAATAGCAAAGGGTTACAACTAAAAACTTATTGCACGTAACGATTTCCAGATTCCAAAGAGCAAGTTTCTGCAGAGATCTTCACAGACAGTAGCACAGAGACTATGGGTTTTTCACTAAAACATGGGTTTTTTACAAATGGTACATACCTGAGAGGTGGTTCAGTACGATAGTACGTTCTGTACGCACCTAAAACATGCCGCACACTATGTACCTTTCCACCTTGGGGCTCATGGTATCGCATACTTAGCTTTAAGAAAAGCCTCTCCTTACCCTTCCTCTTTCTAAGGTGTGCCTTCTCAAAATGAAGAAGCACCCAATCATTCTCCTTCAACTGCAAGGCACGTCGATGCTTGTCTACTGCTTTCTCCTACCATGTCTGAAACTTTTGTAAAGCCTCCTTAACCTTGGCAAAAGCAGTCTCTAGATCTTGTTCAACATGATCTACTTCAAAAAAATTGTCCTTGGTGCACAAAGTGGATAAAACTTTTTTGCCATCCTCGAACCTCGACAAACTCAAATGGTGCCTTTCCCGTCGGAGTGTGAACGGTGTTTTGTAAGCAAATTCCACCAATGACAATACTTCTCCCACTGAGACATATCTTCCAAGATCAACAAGTCTAATACCACTAAGTTGGTACTCGTTGCTTGTCCATTGTCTGTGAGGGCAAGAACTCAAGCAGAGTGCCCACATTCTCACACACTGATCTCCAAATAGAGTGTTAAATATGGGGTTCTCTATCAGAAATGATAAATTTGGCATCCCATGTAACCGAAAGATGTGCGAGACAAACAACTCTGCCAAATGATCGACCTTCATTGTCTTCATCACTGGTACAAAATGAGCATGTTTGCTCATTCTATCCACAATAGCTCAAATACCATCATGCTCACTTTGAATCTTGGGAAGATCAAAGATAAAGTCCATCGATATACTCTCCCATGGTCGATCTCGAATCAGTAAAGGGTAATAGGAGTTTTGTCACTTTGTGCCTATCATACTTCACTTTCTAACATACCCAACAAGTACCCACAAACTCGTCCCCGTCGTTCTTGAGTTGTGGCTAATAGAGGTATCTCTCAGCACCCTTAAATGTCGCCTCTATGCCCTTGTTCCCAACAAAAGGACTGTGACACTCCGTCAACACCTTTTGCCATAAACCACGCCTCACACACAACATGGTCTTGCATGTCAAAAAGCCTTCCTTGAGAGAATAGCCAAACACCATCTGCCAACTTTGTACCCTATCAAAAAATCGCACCAAAATCTGGATCTGTGGCATACTTCTCCTGCATCACATCAAAATGCTGATGATACGATGAAGTGACAACGGATATCTGTGGCTTGCGAGACAATGAATCTACCATGACATTCTTCTTTCCCTTCAAAATACTAACTTGAAATGTTCGCCCATCTCATATGCTTCTCTAAAAGCTTATTCTGGGACAAGAAGCATCGTAGACTTCGATGATCTGCGTACATACTACATTGTAAATCTGCCCGAGTAAGTGACGCCTCTACTGAATCAAAGCATGAATAATTGCTAACATCCAACTCTCATAAGCTATGACAAGGCTCTCTTGCATTAAGACCGCTCCCAAACCTAAAAAGATTTTTGCAAGTATGGTAACTTAACACTAGCCAAGTAGTCATCTTCCACTTAACTCTCAAAAGCTGCAATATCTCAAGGTCTCCAAATGAATGGTATCCCTTTCTTAGTCAGGATGTGCAACAACAAAGCAATCTTTGCAAACTGACTAATGAACTACCTGTAGTAAGAGCACAATCCCCAAAAACTACAAACATCATGTACATTCTTCAATGTAGGCCAAACTTTATATATACCTAGATGAATCTAGGATAAGCCCAGAATCACCCTTAAAGAAAACTGTTGTTGGGTTAAAGGCCTAAATAACCCCTCTTTGTACATTTTTATACTTTGTCTAGGTTCACATTGAACCTGGACACATTTTTTAATAAAAGTGGGAAAGCCCAAAACTTACTTCATTGAGTTTTGCCCAAATCGTACGAGCTCTCTCTCTCTCTCTCTCTGCTTTCGATTGCCAGATCTAGCTCTCTGTGCACCCTTGCCTCCTGCTTCTTGCCCCAATCCTGCACTATATCGCGACGCGCACCTACCGGTACCTTCTGCTTCGCGCTTTCAACTCGTATCAGAGCCCTAGGGTTTCAAAACAGCCCTGTGCAGTCTGCGGGACAGCAAGTTAAATTTGCTCTCCCGCGATCAATTTCACTTCCATCGCGAAGCCCCTTGCTTCCCGGGTCGAAAAGGTCACCAAAACTGCCAAAACAACCCAAAACAGGCTGTTTTTAGGTCAAAACAGGTGATTTACAGGTTGTTACAGGTCAAAACAGCAATACGCAGGTGTACCAAAGTTGTGGGATCACATGTATTGATGTTTGTCGCGACAAATTGAGTGAAAAGCTGAGTACAGGTGATTGAAATTGCACATTTCAGCTGAAAATTCAGATTTGAACAGTTTCATGTAAAGAAATTGTGGTCTATCGTATGCAAAGTCTTGTGGTTGCTCCTATTTGCTGAGATTTTCAGCCTATTGCATCTCTCTTGTATACACACTTGTGGTTGAATTAAGATGGCTTCTTCCTCTTCCGCATCTGACACTAAAAGTTTGAGAGAAATCAAACGGTTCGATGGTCAAGGCTTCGATCTTTGGCAAGAACGCATGCAAGGTATCCTTTTCTTAAAGGACCGCGTTGTGCACCTTCACCCAAAAGAGTGTCAGAGTATGAGCCCTCTATACATCTTTAAAGGCCGTTGGCCATGAAAAGCCATTACATGAAAAGCTTCAAGTTCTAAAAACAACTGGTCCAAAAAGCTGCCAACACGTTTTGCGGAAATCCGTACAAGTGCCACGTCAGCATGTCAGCGAGTTTTGCGAGGATTCCGTACAGCTCTACCATGTCATCAGTCTCCCGGACGTGTCTGCCCGGGAGCCGAGCTGCTGAAAACCCTAATTCTGCAAACCCTAACCCTAAAACCTGCAAATCCTAAAATCTGTCAAAAACCCTAACCCTAACCCTAAAAACTGTCCTAAACCCTAACCCTAACCCTAGCAGCAGGCTGAGATTTCCGGATAAAGCGCTGAGCATGACGACGTAGCATCGTACGGATGAAGCCCGCTTTTTGCGGCGCGTTTTACGACAACCAGAGACTGCTTTTCTCTATGCAAATACAAGGAGAGAACGAGAGAGAGAAGATTCCATTGCTTTATTTTACTAAAGCCCTCTTGTATGAGAGAGAAAATTTTGCTTTTGATTTTGAAGCTTTTGAGGCTCTGCTTTTGGCATCCTTGTAAACTTTAAATAAGAGGTTTGGGCACTCACTTGGCAGAGCATCTGGACGCAGAGCCTGAGAGTGAAACCCTAACCGCTCTCTTGTACTTTGAACTGATTGATACATAAAGAAATACCGAAAGGGGCGCCAGTCTTTGGGGCCAAGATCTCTAGGCACGGAACTCCGCCAGGCCAATGTAAATCTATTGTGATCTGTGAATTGTTTTGAAGTGGTTATTTGGTGCTGTCGTGATTGATTCTTGACTTGGAGTGTCCAAGTCTGTTACAGTATGTGTCCTGCTTTATTTTATGGTTCTTGAGTCATCGAACGGGGTCCTATAAGTTGGTTGGAACTGGTATTTAAAAATAGGCCACTCGGTAAAACTCTGTAAGCTGGTAAGACTTCTTCTACTGTATCTTGTTAGGGTTTAGGCCCCTTGGCCGGGATCTGCAAGTTGGCTCCGTTCTTCAATGGCTTGACACGTTAGCAGTTTGTGACATCTCCCCTTCTTGAAGGAAAGTAATCGTCCGCGATTACAGCATATCTGCAAAACAACTCAAGTTAGCTCAAAAATTTCCGAGTATCATTCAGAGGGACATTCTGAGGGACAATCAGTTTTCTCAATCCAAACTGGAGCTCTTTATATCCTGGATCGTTGGCTTCCCAGAAAAAAATCTCATCCATTAAGGAGTATGTTCTCATTCTAGATCGAAGGTCTTGATATTCCAGCGTCGCAAAATTAGCCATCACCCCTAGATTGCGCTGATCTCCAACAGATGTCTTGATGCAAAAAAATTGCATACCAAGGCAATCTCATCCAATTACGAATATTTTCAGTGGTTGACACATCACAATGCAACACAAATGCTCACATATGCATGTTACAAGACATAAAAACATAAAGCAGCCAATGAACACTCCCCCTGCAAATAACCATCCGAGTCCGGGCCATGAGCTGTTCAACGACTCCTTCATCACTCATCCCGCAAATAACCTAAAAAGGTCCGGGCCATGAGATATAGAGGCCTTTTACAACCAAACAATCCCCAAACCGGAATGTGTGGTTTGGAAGTGCTGAGAGTAACCACTACTCAGACTTCTTAATACCACACACACACACACACCCCCCTCTCAAAAAAAAAAAAAACCACAAGGGTCAGGGCCACAAGTAAAAACGACACTTTTCATACATTCAATACTCCCCTCGCAAATAACCACAAGGGTTCGAGCCACGAGTAAAAAACAACACTTTTCAAACATTCAATACTCGCCCCGTAAATAACCACGAGGGTCCGGGCCATGAGTATGAGCAAGCATTCTCAAATATCAATTCTCTTCGGTACTCCACCCGAGAGTAAATCAACAATTATTGAAACCAGTATTAAAACCAGAGTCAAACAATTCAAATCGGCACCAAGACAAGTTTAAAACAAATACCATCCATTTCAAACAATTTCCTCAACCAGAGTTCAAAAGTATTTAAAACAACTAGATAATTCATTCAGGTTTTTGTTCGGATGACTGATCTTTTGAGGACGACTAGCTTGTCCTTCTGCATCACGGTAATGGTTCGGTTCCAGATCAAGAGTGTAGCATCATTCTTGTCGTGCCAAGGCATGCCCAAGAGAACGTCACACTTGCCCAACTTCATAATGTGGAAATCGGCTTTTCTGTGATATCCTTGGATGGTCACTGAGAGAGCACCAATGAGAGGTACCACTTTCTGGGTCTGACTAATGGCCAACTCAGCTTTGATTTCGCCACCCTGTGGATCATAATCAAAGTCCATCTACAAAAATTCTGGATGGATGAAGTTTTCGGTAGCTCCTGGATCAAAGAAAATAAGGGCTTTCAAGCCGTTGACTTTGCCATATGCGCGACACAATTCATTTGTACTCTCAAGGCGTATGCCATAGATGTCAGGTACAAGTCCAATGGCCTCTTTAGCTCGTTTGGCTAGAGATGGTCCTCGGGTTCTGTCGACTGTCAGCACAGGCGTCGGCTCCGCTGGTCTGTCAGTGCGTTGGGGACAACCAAAATAGTTATGCCCTGTTTGAAAGCATCCAAAGCATCGCCCTTCTTGTAATAAGGTGTCTCGTTCTTGAGGCGTCGAACGAGGCCTTTGCGGTTGACTTTCACGAGAATCTCGAAAATTTGTTCGTTGTTACCGGGAGTTTTGGTTACTGGCCGGAGTTACTTCTGTAGTAAACTCTAGCTTGCCTTTCTCATCAATTTGTAGCCGACCGAGGCATGGTCCATAAGCTCTTGCATAGTTGAGACTTGCTTGGAGAGGCAATATTCTTGCAATGGTGATGGTAGTCCAATGGTGTATCGCTCGCATGGGTACTCCAAGGAAATAAACTTAAAGAACGACACCGAAAGGTAGACGTTGAGAAACCTTTGGTTATAGTCGTCCATGGTCTCTGTGGCAAGCATTTTCAAGTTACCCCATTCTGCCACGATCCGGACTTCAAAGAAAGAAGTCATATAACTACATGCAAATATTGTCTTGAAAGCTTGCCAGGTCCTTGGAGCATGCGGTTGCGTCGCGATTGAACTCCACCACTGCATGGGATTATCTTTAAAAAATGTTGTTGCTCGGGAAATCTTGGATTCTTTTATATAGTTTCCCAAAGCATAGAAGTTGTCAAATTGTTGTAGAAATTGCAATGCTCTCTTTCGATCTTTCATTCCCAAAAAGGTGAAAAATTTGACTGCCATGCCACCATCCTTGAAATCTTTGGGTTGGTTAGCTGTGTATCCTAGGTACAGATAATAAGGGTATCCATATGAGCTCCAACCATTGTAGCCTGGTGGCGGTGGTGGTGTGGAGGTAGGGACAACGGTGGTGGCAAAGGCAGTTGCACTCGATAAGGGTCAGATGGCTGCATCATATTCCTGAAGACTCCCCCAATCGGAGCAGACGGCTGGGAAGGTTGCCGTTGGAAGCTCTCGTACTTTCTGGTGCCGGATCACCTAGGGCATTAGAGGAGGTAACGTGTAATTCAGGAACTGTTGAAAACTTTGCAACATTGGAAGATTCTACTGAGGATGCCGCGAAAGAATGTCGCAAAGCTCGTCGAGGAGAACTGCAAGTACTCTGCCGAATCCATGAACGCCATCTGGTCTTGGATTCTTTATGGCTTATGCCCCGTAAGACCAAGCAATGAAGAGGGGAGCGCACCCGATACACGATGGAGTAAGGGTGGGAGTGGCTAATCAATCGAGGGTCAGGACATAAATATTCTTTAATAAAATTTCGTGTAAACTTTGGAAGCACCAACTTGCTCTGTCTGCTCTTTGGTAGGACCGTATGCTTTCAGAAAAGCACACACCTGAAGCTCTAATACCACTGGAATGGGGATGGGCACCACGTCCCAACGGAAAAGAATAGATTGAATAGCTTTAAGCACTTCAAATAATACGGAACTGAAAGAGATGCTCGACACACGAGACGGGGAGTGACAGAATTCCACCCCAAAAGAGAACTCGCCCCAAACCTTGGCGCCCCTTTCGGTATTTCTTTATGTTGCTTGAACTCAATACAATGCTGGTATCACACTCTACACCTTCACCCGGAAGAGTGTCACAGTATGAGCCCTCTGCACATATTTAAAGGCCCTTGGCCATGAAAAGCTTCAAGTTCTAAAAGCAACTGGCCCCAAAAGCTGCCAATGTGTTTTGCGGAAATCCGTACAGTTGCCATGTCATCAATGTAAAACGCGGAAATCCATACAGGTGCCACGTCAGCGTGTCAGCGCGTTCTGTGGGGATTCTTTACAATTTTGCCACGTCATCGGTCTTTACGCAAGAGGGTAAGTGAGTTTGTGTCCTGCTTTATTTTATGGTTCTTGAGCCACTTGGGCCCCATCGGACGGGGTCCCATAAGTTGGTGGTAACTGGTCTTAAAAAATAGGCCACTCGACAAAACTGTGTAAGTTGGTAAGACTTTTTTTTTTTTTTTTGAGAAAAAGATCCTTCTATTAGTTAATAAAACTGCCCATAGAGCTACAACCACCTTTGCTAGAGAGGGCTACAACCATAAGGGGAGACTCCCCCAATGAAGAAACAGCATATGTACAATGAGGTCTAAATCAGGAGATGGGAGGAGGAAAAAGCCACACAAGTAGACGGTAGTGCCATCTGGGCTCACCCCGGACCATGGTGAAGAAAGGCCCAGGGCGCCAGAGTCGAAGGAACGCCTCTCTGCGCTCCCGCATGCGGTCAGAGCTACCCTGAAGTCTCTCAAACTGTCCCCTGAGAGTATGGATCAACTCCAGCCAGAAATCTCAACAGTTTCCGCTAGTGGCACAAGGTGAGCCTCGAAGATGCGGAAGCAACGGGCCCGCCAAATGAACCAAGAGTGTCAGGCCACAGACGAGCTCCAACACACCTCTCTCTCACTCCACTCCCGTGGGGTAAGCTCTGTAGCACGTTGGAGTGTAGGTCGACCCCCCTGTATCACTATCATCCTGCTGGTGGAGGATAGTGCAGGGCCCGTGAGAGTGGACCAAGCAGCTGCCCCCCAAGTGTATTGTCGTGCTGTGGAGAGAACTGGCATTAGCCGAAGGACCCAAACCCAAACCTGTTGTGCCATAGGGCAGTCCCACATACAATGACGCTAACTCTCCAAAGGATGGTCACAAGCTGCGTATGCTGCCGAAAGGTCACTATGTACTAGCCAGCTCCCCACTGTTGTGGCTCTCTGTGCAACTAGCCACTGGAACAGAGTGACGCTACGTCTATCTGGCGTCCCACAACTTCGCCCATAAGGCTGGCAAGAACTCACTTGTGAGACCCTCCTCCTACCAATGAGGTGTTGCAACAGGACGAGCGTCTCTCCGTGCTGCCAGTATGTGACATCCTAGTCGAGCAATGTACTGAAAGAAAGGGACCTTGGATGGTCGGCTGAGGAGAAAGGGTCCCTCCAAAACCCCTCTCTAGGATCCCACTGCACTCGTGTCAGTGGACAGCTCTCCCAAGCCCAAAGCCTCCAGTGGCCTATCTCAAGAGCTGCTGGGTCACGATCAATGACACAAGTCCTCCCGCAGATGCCCACTACTCGGATCCTCTGAAAACAACACTCTGCAACCTGTGGAGCCTCTACTCAAGACTCTATGTAGCCGACCCTCACCCTCTATCCCGAACAACATGGAGGTTACAGTCTCTGAGTAACCTCGAACTGCGATAAGGACCTCCAGTCGCTGAAGGCCCCCATCCATCTGGGAGCTGCTGTCTCTAAAGGTGTGAGCCACTCAACTGGTACTACCTCTGTGATGTCCTGCCACAAGCTCTGCACCCCTCTCATGCCTTGCAGCTGGATGCTCTGTAACTCCTCTGGGAAACCTGAGAACTAAAGCCAAGTCACCTAGAGTGCGTGTTGGCCCCTCTGCCATGGGACCCCAAGAAACATGAGGCCTACTGCGAACCAAGTGGCCTCTCTGAGTGTTGACCATGGGGTTCCAAACAAGGGGCTGTCTCAAGTGCTCCTACGTGTAGGTGGTCTGGTGTTGCTCCAAGCCTCTCCGCAACTGCTCCCAAAAGCGAAGCAGACTCACAGCAAAACGATCCTCCAGTCCCCAACTCTGCGCATCTCTATAAAGATCCATCTGATGGAAGGTCTCCGAGGGCCTCTTGCCTGAGGCACTCAAGCTCTAAGCCGCTAAAGCAAAAACTCCTTCCAGGGCTCCTGGAAGCAGTCCTCTGACCACAAACTTCCCAAGAAGGGCTCTGCTCTACTGTGCTCGGTCTATGATCCCCAACCCCCCCCCTAAGAACAAGGTAGAGTGATGACTTGCCATGCTACTTTGGCCCGGGCTGTCTGAATGTTGCGCCTTGACCAAAGAAAGTTCCTGATCAGCCTCTCTACCTGGCTGATGCAGGAACTCGAGAAGATCCAGCAAGATGTAATGTACCACATAGTAGCCAACAACACCTGATTGGCCACTAGGACTCTGCCTGCCAAAGAGAGTTGTGCCGAACTCTAATGTAGCAACTTCCACCTGATGGACAAGAGGAGGAGAGCAATCTGCTGCTCAAGAGACAAGTCCAGGCCAACCTGACAACCCAAGTAGCGAACTGCAGTCCCTGGGGAAATCCATCTAAAACCCTCACCTGGCAGCCAATCAAGCGTAGGAGCACTGCCAACCCAGGAAGCCGCCGTCTTCCTCTAGTTGATCAGTGCACCTGATGCACAACAAAAGGTCTCAAGAGCCTGCTCACACCTGTGCAAGTTGGCCTCCTGGCCCTCCAAGTAGAAAGCTGAGTCGTCAGCAAACTCAGCATCAAGTCGCTAATCGCCCCGAATAGGGAGCTAAGCCACGTAAACCGACCTGCTGTGAAACCAAGAATCTGCTCATCGCCTCAGCATAGAACAGAAAGAGGAAGGGGGCTAGAGGGCAGCCCTATCTGACCAAGCGTGTGAGCATGAAACGATCTCCTCTACCCCCTGCCAAAAGCACCTAACTGTGTGCACGTCTGAAGAGAGCCGACACACCTTTGATCCAAGCATCTGAGAAGCCCATTCTACGTAGAGTACCCTCCAGGAAGTCCCAATCAACTCTGTCGTAGGCCTTCTCAAAATCGAGAAGTATCACCAGATCCTCATCTCGGAGACGCACGAGGGCAGATGCCTCCCAAAAAGTGAAGATGTTGTCAAGGATATTGCGCTTCTTGACAAAACCTGTTTGGGTCCCATGTATAATGTTCTCTAGAGGTGGCTGAATCCTCAAACTCAGAGCCTTGGCTATAATTTTGTAGGCTGAGTTGAGGATGGTGGTGGGCTGCCACTACAGAATCTCATCCAAGGAGCCACCCTCCCTCGGAATGAGGTAGATCAAGCCCTCACTCATGTTGTCAAGCATCTCTCCTGTGTGCAAGATGTGTTGAAAAGCATTGCAAAGGTCTGAGCCCAACAAGTCCCAACACTAAAGGCCCCCAGACAGCTTGGCCTTCTCTCGCTCTGACCGCAGAGTGGAGGAGTGAATCTATCTTGGGTAGATCGCTTCTACGCTAGTGACCACATCTGTGACTTGGGTGGGTCAGTTTGCATCTTGGCTGGGACATCTTTTTCGGACCATGCACCAGTGATCCTCAAGGTGACAGATAGACAGAGGAGGGGGAGCACGATGCTACGCATCCCTGAGAGAATCTTGTTGGACTCAAGCTCAGAGAGCGAGTGATGGCTCTTTGGACAAAGGGCTTGGACATGCAGGACTCTCCTGCTGATAGAGTGGCCTTTGGACTTGCTCAGCTTAGTTGTTTCTTTCTCCAGGAGTCTACGGCCCGCCTTGCTGCAGCGAGGGAGGAGGAGCAGCATCTCCGACTCGGCGTTGCTTCCTTGCAAAGGATGCATCATGCAGCAACAGCACCTAGACAGTCCTTGGTTGGAGGAGTAGTTGCAGCAGGCTTGCCAAGAGCTTGCCAGCATAGAGGAGAGGCGTCATGAGTTTGCTTTTCATCGACAGGCATCTCAGTGGACTCAGGTTGGGTGCAGGGGTACTGGGTCCTTCTTTAAGGTAGTGGGACCTCGTCATGCGCACACCAGTGTCAGCGAGTTGAGGAGACTTGACGAGTCAGCTGCTTCAGAGCCAGAGGATATGCGTACAATTCCTATTGACTTTTACAGTAACCTGCTATTAGCAGAGCCTGAGTCAGAGCATCACGGTGCATGCAAAGAGCAGGTTTGGGCACAGATGCCTTGTCTTGTGACTGAGGAGATGCGCCGGAGGCTTGAGCTGCCCTTAGAGCACTACCCATTTCCGGCCTTCATTCCTCTCACATCGGGAGCGCAATTCAGCCCCAAATCTTCCCCTTGGTGGCCATCACAATCCCACATTGAGAAGGATCCAAAGGTCCAGTAAATCAGCCCCAGAGGCGCCTTGTCTTGAGCAATTACCGTGGCGACAGTCATCATTCGAGTCATTAGAGTTTGCACTTGAGGTATTGCATGTGTGTACATTCCATTTACAGAATCAAATGCAAATACCACATCGGCAACGGTGTGGGGAGCCCTTGAGAGGGTTGGTTGGGACCCCATCGGGTGTCGCTCTCTTTCTCTCCCCCTCTACACATCTCTACCGCACTCTCTCATTCCCTCTCTCTACGGGAAGGTAAAAGGAACCATCATTGAAGCTAAAAGGAATCGCTAACGCAAGGAAAGAAAGAAAAGGATTTGTGGAAGTGTAAAACCTAGATTTTCACCATTGCAATTCCGTTGCACCGAACATGTACGGATTTCCACAATTTGCACTGGCAGATTTTGCAGTTTTTACGCGTGAATTTTGGGGACCATAGCTTTTGGGGATGAGTGCTTTTAAGATCTGATGCTTTTGGGCTTCCCTTATACTGTTTATAAGTGCTCCTTGTTGGGTTAAAGGCCTAAATAACCCCTTTTTGTACATTTTTATAATTTGTCCAGGTTCATATTGAACCTGCACATTTTTTAAAGGTCACTTATAATAAAAGTGGGAAAACCCAAAATTCACTTATTGAGTTTTCGTGAGCCCTCTCTCTTCTGCTAGCGCTTCCTCTCCTGCTGGCCTTCGCCTCCCCTCTCTACACACACATTGTACTTCCTCACGTGCTCTTTCACTTGCACACACCGCCGCGCGCTCATCACTCCTAGCATCACTCTCTGGGGGCATCTCGACGCATAGTCTCAGAGAGAGTTGGACCCTCGGGAATTGTACTTTGTGAGCATAATAATAAAGATATACCGAAAGGGGCGCCAATCTTTGGGGCCAATGCGTCTTGGCTCAAAACTCCGACGTCCCATGTCCACTCTCTTTCTCTCTCTCGTCAAGTTCAATGATTTTTGCAGTTTCTGTTCATGTGTTGCTATTGATTTCTCGCTTGGAGTGTCCAAACCTGTAACAACTGCTCTCTTCTTACCTGGTCTCCGAATCTTATTTTCTTCCTCCTTAGTGTCTTCCTCCTCCTCCTCGTCAACTGCATCCCTTTGATGTTTCCCATCTGCACTCTACGAGTACTCTGAAAATTGAATGCATGGAGAAGCACCCTTGACCCCATGTTGGAAAAGCTGGATTTTTTTTTCCAAATAACCGTGAAACGACTGACCTTTTAGGTTCGGTACCTAGAGCATGCTCCACACTAACCAGCTACCTATACACCTGGCGCTCATTCTCTTTTTGTAAATCTTTAGGAGTATTAGAAGAATTTGACCCTTTTTTGTTGGTAGAAGTTGTCGGCTTTCGCTTTGCTTTAACTTTCATTGGCGTCTTTGATTTAGGGTTCAATGTGTTCTGCCACTTCTAGTAAACTTCCGTCATTGGCCGAGTCTGTATATGCTTGGCATAAAGAGGATCATGTGCACAAGCAAGGAGTCGTCAATCCATATAAACTTGCACCTCCATCTATCATCGGTGATCGACAAGAACAAGGTCTACTAGGTCGGGTTCCTCATCGGAGGCACCCTTCCTTGCAGGCTCCTTAGGTTGAGCTTCGTCTCACTCAACCTCCTCGTCCTGGACTTACTCATGATCAGCGTCTTCTTCTCAGCTTCTGTCTCAAGTTCCTCTCTTGCTTTATCTTCTTCTTCTCAGCTTCTTCTCAAGTTCCTTTGTTGCTTTATGTTCTTCTTCTGAGCTTCTTCTCAGGTTCCTTTGTTGCTTTGTCTCGCTCAACCTCTTCGTCCTGAACTTTCTCATGATCACCTTCTCCTTCTCAGCTTCTTTCTCAGGTTCCTCTGTTGCTTTGTCTTCCAATTCCTTGTCTTCATGTTCAGCCTCCTGCTCATTTTCTCTGTCATATTCTCTATCAAAATCCATGGCCGCATTGGATCCTCCGTAGAAGAACATTCGATTGAAGATCTGACACCATTGTAACTAGGAAGCCATTGGCAAGACGATGAATCCAGCAGACACATGACTGA
Organism: Adiantum capillus-veneris; assembly: GCF_014529385.1. Taxonomy (NCBI): domain Eukaryota; kingdom Viridiplantae; phylum Streptophyta; class Polypodiopsida; order Polypodiales; family Pteridaceae; genus Adiantum; species Adiantum capillus-veneris. The sequence continues at coordinate 21,776,515 of NC_140959.1, forward strand.
AATTAAAAACTGATAACACTTGAGTTTGAAAGAGCACTTGAGACGACACACGATAGAGCGGAGTTCTCTACCCAAATACATTAGCCCCTAAGTAAGGCCCCCAACATGGTACCTTTTCTTATGTTAATAAGTCACATAGTACGACTCGAGTCTTTGCAATTGTGCATCCATGCACTGATCTACAAGTGACCTCCCAAGGCATCACTTATGAAGGCACATGGCCAAAACCAACTGATACAAATGAAATTGGCCAAGTTGCTAATAAACTGGCTCTTCCTTCGGGGCACGCTGCTGCTGCCCGCACCCCCCCCCCCCCCCCCCCCTCCTCACCATATCTGGTAGAGGAGGCAGACCTTCCCATATCCGTCTGCTTTCCTGGTTTGAGGAGAAAGTACTTACCACTTTTGTCCAGGATAGGCTCAGAGATTGGGAATGTCCTGGAGACACCTCGCACGGCAGCCTCAGTAGCTGCCAAGGCGGCCAGCATTCCCCCAGTACGTGTTCTGGTTAGGGACACCCACACTCTCCTCAAGGTCATCCTACTTCCTCGGGTGAGTGGGGGTTGGTTCAGACAGAGCGTGAAGTATTCAGGCCTCCCAAATCAATGTTTCATTTGTCGACAGATGGGCCCTCTTGCGAAGGCATGTCCACGGAGGAGACCCCGACCCACACCACAGGCCCAGCCAAGGGCTGGTCAACAGCAGCAGGCAGATTTACAGAGTACGCAGGCAGAGCCACCCTCCGAGCCTGGGGCTCAAGCGGAGGAGGGCTAGTAGCAGGTTCGTGGTCGGCGTCAGCAGGGGCCACCGCGCCAGCCTAGCACTCAGAGTGGTCCTCAGGCTCCTGCCCAGCATCAGTGGGTTCCCATGGAGAACCAATTCGACCCTCTTCAGCAGGACGAGGTCCCCCTGCTCCCTCACCCCCTCCCGCTCCAATCCCGCAGTCGTCCCAGGGGGCAGGGCCTTCCTCGGCTGCTAGGAGATCTCTTGGCAATGCCTTTGCCACGAGTCGCTTAGCGAGAGAGGGACAGCCTTTCTTGCGACCCCCTCTTCTGGTGCGGACGTCTCCCTTTGCAGCAATTCCTCGTGGTCTAACGAGCTTCGACATTCGTCGCCGTTGGGATTTCTTTGCCTACGACTTTACATGGTTTCTCAGTGACCCCTCACCAGACCTTGAGGTAGCCTGCTTCAAAGTTCACGTTATGTTCCTTGCAGCTAGGGGGATAGAGGCCTTGGACATAGCGGTTGGCTTCTCTTTTTCCCTATGCGGCAGGGACCAGGCTGAGTGGACTATAGACTCAGTGTTGGAGTGGCTGCAGACACGGGCCCTAGAGTTCTCTCATCACATGGGAGACCTAGGGGTTACAGACTTGCTTCAGAATCTTTGGCCACTAGCCAAGTTTGTTGTGACACCTCCAGACGCAGCAGGATGTAGACACATTGTGGTTCACTTCTTTGCTGACACGCAGAGCCCGCCATGCTATGTACACATACATGAGGACTCCTGGACAGAGGAGGTTGCTTTACGTACGGATCGGTCTACTTGGGCTTGGGCTAGACACTCTCTGCAATCACACCTATCTCAAGGACGCTCGGATGCGGATTACTCCCCATCCAAGCCAGCCTCGAAGATAGCACGGTTAGCTGCTACGGTAGCATCAGTTCTCTCTTGCTCCCCATGAGGATCGTCTCATGGAACATACAGGGATTAGGTGGACCCCAGTTTCAGCGTCAGAGGGGCCGACTACGTTAGGAGCTTCAACGATGCCTTGTGGGAGGAGAGATTGACCTTATGCTATAGGAGCATCATCTGTGTGACAGCCGCATTAGACGTTGTGGTCATCTTTTGCATGGACGGTATGAGACTTTTTGGTCAGCTGCATTTGGACCTGGAGGCATCCAGGGCGGGGTATGTATAACTATTGCGGATTCTATGCAACAGGCCAATGTGGGCAGAAGGATTATCGTGCCAGGCAGAGCTCGGTGGATCACTATGCAGGTTCAAGGTTGTCTCGTGGGCTTCCTGAACATCTATGCGCCCAATGTGGCGAGTGCACATGCAGAGTTTTGGTCTCAGATTGTTGAGTCTCTGCCGCAGGCAAAGCAATGGTTCATAGGGGGTGACTTCAACATGTTGGAGGAACCCTCTGACAGGATTGGTGGTAGCCATACTACTGTGCATGGAGTTGAGCTGGCAGCTTGGGAGAGGTTATGTATGACTCTACGGGTTTTAGATGCGTGGCAGCATTCCAGCTTCATGAGGCCCCCAGACAGCTTGGCCTTCTCTCGTTCGGACCGCAGAGTGGGAGGTGTGAATCTATCTAAGATAGATCGCTTCTACACTAGTGACCACTTCAGTGACTTGGGTGGTACAGTTGGCATTCTGGTAGGGACTTCTTTTTCGGACCATGCTCCAGTGATCCTTACGGTGACTGATAGGCAGAGGAGGGGGAGCACGATGCTTCGCGTCCCAGAAAGGGTCTTGCTGGACTCTGCGCTTCGAGACCTTCCTCCTCAGCAGACCATCTAGGTGTCCCTTTCTTTCAGTACACTATTCGATTGGGACGTCACATACTGGCAGCGCAGAGAGAGGCTCGTCCTGCTGCAGCACCTCATTGGCTAGAGGAGGGTCTCACAACTGAGTTCCTGGCAGTTTTTTGGGAGAGGTTCTGGGACTCCAGACAGCCAAGGCGAGTCACTTTGTTCCAATGGCTGGTTGCACACCGAGCTACAGCAGTTGGGAGCTCGCTTGTACATAGTGGTCTCTCAACCACATGTGCAGCTTGTGACCATCTTGTGGAGAGTCAGTGTCACTGTCTTTGGGACTGTCCTTTGGCACAACCAGGTGTGGCTTCGTGTTCTTCGACTGATGCCAGCTCTTTCCACAGCTTGGCAGTACACATGGGGAGCTGCTTGGTCTACTCTCAAGGGCCCGGCACTTCAGTTTGAGCTATCCTCCACCAACAGGATGATAGTGATGCAGGGGGGTCGACCTACACTCCAACCTGCTACATAGCTTACTCCACAGCAGTGGTGCAGTGAGAGAGAGGAGTGTTGGGAGCTCATTAGTGGCCTGACACTCTGGTTCATCTGGCGGGCCTGCTGCTTCCGCATCTTCGAGGCTCGCCCTGTACCAAGTGGCACTACCGTCCATCTGTGTGGCTCTTCCCTCCTCCCATCTCTTGATTTAGCCTCATTGTACATATGCTGTTTTTTCATTGGGAGAGTTTCCTCATCATGATTGTTGTAGCCCTCTCTTGTAGAGGTGGTTGTAGCCCTATGGACAATTTTCATTAACTAATAGAAGGATCTTTTTCTCGGGGGAAAAAAGAAAACCAACTGGTACAAAAAATTGCGCCCTCAAAAGTCAATTGCTTTCAAGAATTTCAGCCAGAAAGCACCCATGTCCAAAGTGCTTGCGTTTTCCGCCATAAATCTTGGGCCGTACAGGTTGTTGGATGACTCCTTCTTTTTCTCTCTGTCCAGTTGGGTCTAGCCACGTCATCAATTTGTGGAAGCATGGTGGGCCTATAACCCACAAGTCCCAAGATCAACATCTACCTAGCACCACTGTGATTGGCAAGCCATTGGCAAGGCGGTACAATTGTCACATGCATGTCTCTATGTGCCATCTAGGCATGCTACTATTACGTCTTCAGAGCCAAGGTTTATCTACACAGTCTAAGGGATTTAGTTCATACAATTTTGTGAGCCTGTTCGCAGGATCTGCATGTCTAGACAAGTCCATCATATAGTCTTTCTCGATTTTGAAACCCTCTCGCATAAATGGTTTGTACGTGTGTTTGACAATTGTTGTTGCACTTCAATGGGCATCCAACAACACGAGCATGTAGATTAGGTCTACGGGAACGCGTCAGTTCAAGACTCGTGTCAAACGCATGACTGGGTAGTGAGTTATGGCCTTAACCGAGCCAGAAACTTATCTTGTGCAAATGTGCACTCGTAGGGGATTATTAATCTGCAGGTCTCTAGGCCACCAAACCCTTATAAAAATGCACCCTCCCTCTCACTGCATATACCTTCATAAGGTCAGAATAGCATGAACTTACGAACTAAAAGAAGATTAGATAAAACACTCACAAAAATACAAAAGCAAGGGACGCAAGAAAACAAGTAAAAACTAAACAAAACTCGATAAAACAAACCATTATTCACTTAAAAATGCTTTTAGACAAGGGATGAGCAAAATAAGTTAAAGCAACTTACTTGACTAAAAGGCACCCTCCCTCTCACTAAATAATACATTTTTACCAACGCTAAGAAATCAGCCGTCTCCACCATTTTATAGCACGGGATCGCTCTATCCTCTTGCGTTTTGTGGACAGCTAGCGCCTTCCTCAGCATGGCACTCTCCAGACAGCCATCGCCCTCCATCTCTGGCCCATCTCCACAGTGTGTATTTGCAGCCAGCATTCAGCCCTTGGATTCTCTCGCCTTGAGTGTGCAAATCATCCCCTAGCTCTTCATCATGGTGGCCATCCGTAACCCAAATCGAGCTAGATTACCAAGATGCATCAAATCAGCCCCGGAGGTGCTCTTGAAGAGGTACCGTAGCCACATCATCCATTCAAGTCGAGTTGAGTCTTGCATTGAGGTATTGCATCATGTACATTCCATTTACGCAATCTAAAGCAAATACAACAATAGTAACAGTGTGGGGGGGCCTTGAGAGGGTTGGTTGGGACCCCATCAGTACATATTTCTCCTCTCTCTTTATATCTCTACATCTCTACCTCATCTCTAACTCTCTCTCGAGGATCTAAAAGAAACCATCAATAACACAAATTTGCATTCATTAATGCAAGGAAAGAACAAAGGATCGTGGAAGTCTGAATTCTAGATTCTACATAGTCTCTCAATTTTGTTGCATATGACAAGAATCCAACACGGTCACACGACCGAATTAGAAAACTGAAAACACTTAAACTAGAAAAAGCACTAGAGACAAGACACGTAGAGCGGAGTTCTCCACCTAGATGCACTAGCCCCTAACTTCTAAGTCACGGCCCCACACGGTACTTTTGATATTGGTAAGTTACAGAGTACAACTGCCGGGAAGTCACTCTACAACTACCATGCTAGAGTGGCCCCCAAGACTTCACTTATAAAAGCATGTGGCCCAAAAGCAAAAGCTGGTGCTCCCAAAAGCCAAAGCCCTGTAAAAGTCAACGCTTCAGAAACAAAGTATCTCCGTCCAGTACCATGTCAATAATCACCGTTTTACGCCATGTTTTTTCATAGCATTTCCCGCCGTGAATTGCGGTGCAAATCTTGGGTTTGTACAAGCCGCTCTCTCTCTCTCTCTCTCTCTCTCTCTCTCTCTCTCTCTCTCTCTCTCTCTCTCTCTCTCTCTCAGAGGAGCCAGGGCGACCTCTGGAGGAGCTTACTACTATATTGACACAAACACTACATGATGCAGCAGCAGAGGCATACCCACATACCCAGCCTAACAGAGACGCCGTTCAAGGAGCATGCCCCAGAACAGTTGGTATGATGAGGAATGCCGGGACACTAGAGCTAGACTTCAGAGGGAGGTGCTTTTGGGGGACATCACTCACAGATAGTCACAGATTGACTTCCGACGCCTAGTGCGGCGGAAGAAGAGGGCATTTTTGGCTCAGCTAGAGCAGGATCTATATAAGTTGTTCTCGAGTCGGGACTCACGTGAGGCATGGCGGCTCTTTCAGGAGCACTCTCCCCCCCCCCCCCCCCCCCCCCCCCCCCCCCCCCACCATCACTTCTACAGAGGACTGGGGCCAGTACGCATCATCTCTGTACACAGTTCCTGAGCAGCCCCCCCTTCCCGACCCTCCCGATCCATGCCCACACATGTGCTTTTTTCACCGCGGAGATGGTGAGGAAGGCCATTGACGGATGAGGACTGGGAGAGCATACGATCATGATGGTTTAGTGGCTGAGCATTTCACACATGCCAGAGATCTACTAGCAGAGCTTCTAGCAGTGATGTTTAACTGTGCCATGTGTGAGGGCTTGCCTGATACTTGGAGCCTATCTACTATTGTACCTATCTTCAAGTCGGGAGACCCTATGGAGCCTGGGAATTATCGCACTATCATGATTGGACACACATTGGCACGGTTGTACGCATCTATTCTTGAGCAGCAGCTCAGTAGATGGGCAAAAAGGGAGGGGATACGCGCAGCCGGGCAAGCAGGGTTCAGGAGGGGTTTTTCTACTCTTGACCATATCTTGACACTCAGAGCCATCATTGAGGAGGGTAGATCGCGTGGGAGACGGATCTATTGTAGCTTTGTGGATTTCCGCAAAGCATTTGACACAGTGCCTAGAGCTAGATTGATGCGCAGATTACAGCACATGGGAGTACCCACACAGCTCATTTGGGGGGTCATGGCATTATACAGGTCAGTAGTGGGGCAGGCACGCACCTCAGAGGGTCTATCCACACCGATTCACTCCACTAATGGGGTGAAGCAGGGCTGCCGGCTCTCTCCTACTCTATTTGGTATGTATGTGGATGAGGTTTCTCACTACATTGAGAGATGGTGATAGAGGTGCACAGCTGGCAGGGACATGGATTCCATTATTGTTATATGCTGATGATATTGTGTTGATCTCCGACTCTCCGGAGGGGATGCAACGTCACTTGGATGCTTTGAATAGGTTTGCTCAGGAAAGTGGTTTGTCCGTCAACCTTGGTAAAACCAAGGTCATGGTATTTAATACCACCCCACAGTGGATTAGGAGGTCAGCACCAGCATTCACATACGGCCAGGAGACTGTGGAGTATACACATGCGTACACTTACCTCGTAGTGGTTTTTAGTGGGCCAGCATTTTCATTGAGGAGGGCAGCAGAGACTAGACTGACCAGAGCCCATGCAGCATTGGGTAGATTGGAAAGGATGTGTTCACAGGTTCAGTTTCAAGAGCCTAGGACGAAGCTCTAGCTCTTTGACACTCTGGTGGCTTCTGCATTGCTTTATGGAGCTGAGATCTGGGGACCTTCATTAGATCATCACGGGAGGACAGGCCGCAATGATGGATGGGGGGACATGGAGAAGCCTCTGGTCTCTATGATCTCGCGGCCCGATAGAGCCAAGGCCTCAGTACCACGTGCTATTGTTCGAGCAGAGCTAGCTGCCCCCCCACTAGTGGTTGAGGCGCTCACCAGATCGGTCTCCTTCATACACCGCATGTGGGAACTTCCCAGAGACAGATATGCCCGCCTTGCACTTGAATCCTCTCGACAGTTAGCCATGCAAGGAGATACAGCATGCTGGTATGGGGAGATGACATCATGGTTTCACGCGCATGGGTTCAGCATAGACAGATTGCCTCCCTTCCAGTACTCACTGGATGCACCCTCTCTGACTCTTACATAGTCCGAGATCACAGGGCTCATCCGCCAGGACTTGACTCGGCTAGACACCAAGAGGACATGGATACAGCCAGCACAGGAGCTGGGCACGAAGATGGCTTTCTACAAAGAGCATCTCCTCCAGCTTACGGTTGATGGCTTTGTGACAAGGCCAGATACATGGACACCCACTTGTCTCATGGGATACGATGTGCTATCGGCCAGATACGTACATCTTCACACCAGCTGCGGATCGAGACTAGAAGATACAACGGAGTACCAGCAGAGGCCAAGACATGCCCCCTGTGTGACATCGAGCCTGAGACAGAGTTGCACTACACATGCCGTCTACTACGAGATACGAGGCCGCTTCCATTGCTTGTTCAGAGAGGGCTTTGGACCATTCTCCAAAGTCATGCAGTACGAGGATCAGAGATGCTTGGGTTTGTTTTGACTCGAGCTACACAGACACAGAGAGAGCCTGATGAGAGGAGAGGCTAGCCAGTCCCAGAGACAGATCACAGATTTCTTTAGAGTTGCCACTGGACACCCGAAGGAGTTACTACCACAGCAGAGCTCGTCGTCTCACACCAGAGGCACACTGATTGACCGAGCGACTGAGCTGGGAAGATCCAGACGCCCACGACTGCGGAGGACTACACAGCATCGACGGAGGCTGCATCAGAGGATTCGGATCACTTTGGCTCGACATGCACGACGCCCGGTCAGACTACTGACCATGGAGGAGATTGATGAGATCCGCCAACGACCGATGCTGGATCTCTTGTGATCTAGCTATCCCAGCTAGCTGCTGTTCACACCTAGTAGTTTAGGATTCCATAGTATTTTATTGTGACATTTGTCATTTCATTTTTGTCATTGTTGTCATCTTGTTACTCTGACTCTGACTTTGTATCAGATCCACCACATTGTAACTTTCTGGTCTCATAGGTCAGTTTGGCCTTTTGAAGACGTTAATATAACATTTCATTTCATTTTCATTTCTCTCCTTCTCCTGTTCACTCGGCTAGAGTAGTACCACATCGTCAATTTGTGACACACTACAACAGGCAGAGATTGTTTGAGCCAATAGACATTGTTTGAGCCAATAGACGGCCATGAAGGCCAAAAGAGTACATCACTGGGCCATCGGAGAGATTCTACTAGGACATGAGCACACCAAAAGAGTCCCCATGAAAAGTTCTGCGTAAGTGAACGGTTGTCTCTTCAAGGGACAACTCTCCTAGAAAGGTCACAATTGTTTGGACAATCATAACTATTTGTAAGTACACATCTAACAAACATAACCCTACATCTGGCTATGACTCTTCATTTGTACCTGTTTGGCCTCTAATTAAGGAGGTCCTCTTTAGTAGAGTGCAACCAAGTTTCGCAAATGTTGTGTGTGTGTGTGTAGAGAGAGAGAGAGAGAGAGAGAGAGAGAGAGAGAGAGAGAGAGAGAGAGAGAGAGAGAGAGAGAAGAAGAAGAAGAAGAAGAAGAAGAAGAGAGTTTTAACGTCGTAGGAAACTATCCCAAGAGACCTTAAAGATCTAGCCGACAAGGAGTTGAACTCAAGACCTGTTATTTAAGAGGGAAATGGCATAACCAATCTACCACACTTGGGTGATAGGAGAGAGAGAGAGAGAGAGAGAGAGAACAAGAGAATTTTTACGTCGTAGAAAACTATCCCAAGAGACCTTAAAGAGAGAGAGAGAGAGAGAGAGAAAGAAAGAAAGAAAGCTTTATTTACGTCTTCTAAAGGCCGAAGTCGGCCTATGAGACAAATCAATGTACATCTAGTGGTAGTCCGGGTGTCCGGAAAAGAAAATACTGAAAATAAAATGCTGAAATGAAAGCTAATCTAGAACCGGGATGTGCAGTGTGGTGGTATGATGGTAATGTGTGGTGGTATGGCTCTGGCACCGCAGATAATGACCATATGAATATATGGCTATGGATGTAGCTCTGTCACAGCAGAAAATGACTACCTCGTGCTGAGTGAAAGTAAAAGTGTGAGGGCATACCCGTATCAGAGCTGGCTAGTAGTGTGTAATGGGTGATGGGTATAAAAAGTGGTACATGGGGGGGAGGGGCTAAAAAACCCGATGTAAGTGGGTGCTCCAATGTGTGGTGGAGCGGGCCCTCTCCAGCTGCTGCTCATGAAGTGTACGGATCCTCAGTATATCCTGCTGGTATAGAAGGGGCCGTCGGTATCCTGACTCCCGGGGTCGGCGTCATGCTCGCTATGCCTCTGCCTACTCAAGTGTCAGCCAAGTCAGCGGCGGCGGCGGTGTGGGATCCCCTGAAGTCATTCTCTGGAAAAACTGAGTGATCGTCTGCTGAACACCTCCAGTGTCATGTGGTCGTGGTCGTGTAGACTCATCACATATGTGGAGTGCTCCTGTGATGAAATGGCCCACATGAGTCTGGTCTCTCCTCCTCATGCATGTCTGGAGAGTGCCCTCAATCCCAAATCTCTGTCTAAGCTCTGAGTAAGCTGGGCATCGTAGCATGAAGTGCTCCTCCGTCTCCACCTCTGTCTGACACACTGGGCAAGTCCGGTTCTCTCGTGGTATGCCTCTAGCTCTGCCCCGCTCAATCTCAAGCTGGTGTGATGAGACTCGGAGCTGGCCGATGGCTACCCGTAGGTGATGTGGCATGTACTGCTGCATATACTAAGGGGTGTCTATGAAGCCCTGATCTGATATCTGGAGAAAATGCTCATGGTAGTGGAGCATTTTCGTCGGTAGTGGCTGCCTGGGGCTGATCCATGTCCTCTCAATGTAAATATGCAAAATCTCCTGCCTGATGATCCTATTCCTCTCCTGATGAGTGAGAGTATAAGTAGGTGCATGGATGTCATACTGGAGGGGTGGTAGTCAATCTATCAAGCCCATGTCTAGTGAACCACTCGCTGGTCTGTGCATACCAAGAAGAGGCATCTCCCGCCAGTGCCATCGACTGTGATGCCTGTAGTGCTCGATAGGCAATGCGGTCCCTATCCATACTCTATAATCTACGTAACAAGAAAACCGTCTGAAACAGTGCCTCTACTAGCATAGGTGGGACTGCTAGCTCTGCTCTGACTATATCATGTGGAACGGACGGCTTGCTGCGGATCATCCTGGAGATCATCAGTACCTATGGGCGCTCTATCAAAGGCCAGATCGAGTCTGCCAAGGCAGGTCCCCATATGGCTGCCCCATACATAAGAGCCGGTGTAACCAAAGTGTCAAAAAACCACCCCTTCATAGGGGCTCCTGAAAGTGTGCCTGGTGGCACTGTCTCTCCATCTGTGCGAGTGCGGAGTACCCCCTGGTCAGTCTGTCTCTGGCTGCCCGTGCCATGGAAAAGGCCCCTGATGCCGCAGTAAAAGTCACCCCCAAGTAGACATATGAGCCTACAACCTCGATACTGCCCCCTGCTGCTCTGAAAGAGCTCTCTCGTCTGATCCGTGCTGATGTATGAAAGATGAGAACCTTGGTTTTCCCAAGGTTCACTGAGAGCCCTCGCTGCGCACAAAAGTCATAAAGCCCAAATAGATGTTGACGCAGCCCCTCTGCTGACTCTGATATGAGTACAATATCATCGGCATATAATAGTATATGGACTGTGGTGCCACCCATCTCCACCCCATCACCTCCTCTATGCTGAATAAAATCCACTATCTCATCAATGTAGAGCCCAAAGAGTGTAGGGGAGAGTGGACATCCTTGTTTCACACCAATGGTGCTAAACAAGGTCTCTGTAGTGCCTCCTGGACATCGTACTCGCCCACATACCTGCTCATAAAGTGTATATATGCCCCATATCATGTCCTCCTCAAGCCCAAGTGAGAGTAGTAGCCTGAAGAGTCGCTCACGTGGCACCGTATCAAATGCTTTGCGAAGGTCCACAAAGCAACAGTAAAGCCTCCTCTTCCTCACTCGTGCCTTGTCGATCAAGCAGCGTAGCGTGAAGATATGATCGATGGTAGAGTATGTGGGGCGGAACCCAGCCTGTCCTGCAGCTTGGATGCCTACTGCCTCTGCTCTGGTGCTAAGCTCCTCCTCTAAAACCGCGCCATAGAGCTTGGCCAACATGTGGCCAATCATAATAGTCCTGTATGTGTTGGGATCCATGGTGTCTCCAGACTTGTGTATAGGTACAATGATGTGCTGTGTCCACGAGTCTGGAAATCCCTCCACAAGTGCGCGGTTAAAGAGATGAGCTATGAAAGGTGCCAAGGTCTCTCTCCCATAAATCAGATGCTCGGCCTGTAGCTCGGTTTGGTCTCGAGCTCTACCATGCTGTAGATGCCGGATGGGCTCGAGCTACCATCTCTGATGTGAAGAAGGACGAAGTGGTGGGGCGTGGTCCCTGTGGCAGGGGTATCGGTGGCTGTCCTGGTATCTGGTAAAGGTCCTCTGCATAGCGGTACCATGTGTCCGGGTCCTCGATCGATGTCGGTGGCCTGCGCTCGCGGATGTGGCGCCATGCCTCTGCACTATCTCGGCTCATGAGCAAGTGATATAAGTCCCAGTACTGCTGCTCCTCCCATTCCCGCTTTTTACGGCGGGTGAGAGACTGCATCTGGTGCTGAGCCTGGCGGTGTGTGAGTACCCCGCGGGCCTCATCCTCTCTGAGCTGACGTCGTAATGCTCTGCAATCATCGTCATACCAGCTGTTCCGTGGCATGGAACCTGTGTCGGGTGCATGTGTGCGTGTGTGGTGAGGGAAGCTCTGAATGGCAGATGTGTGAATCATGGAGGTAAGATCTGATGTGAGTGATTCTAGGGGGGCATGTGGGTCGAGAGATAGGAGATGTGTGCGGAGATGGTGTGCATAGACATGAGAGAGCTCGTGTGTAAAATGAATAGTGGTATGTGGCTGTGTGAGTGGGGTGGGTGTGTGTGACAAATGGGAGGTGAGTGTGAAAGTGAGGAAAGTGTGGTCTGCGTCGATAGGATGTCTCCCGACACTGAAAGATCGGAGAAGCTGGGCCCCCAGAAGACTCCCAAGAATGTAGTCGACAGTACTCTCTCCCCCCCCCCCCCCATGAGGGAAGCAAGTGAGCCCGCTCGAATCTGGCCACCTCTGCATCCCGTTATAAATAACGAGATGATGTCGGCTACCAAGCTCCATTAGGTGACTGTCGTACCCGGTGGTATCCTGCCCTGAGTCTGCTGACAGTCTGCTAATCCCCATCTCCTCTGGGTCTAAACTGCTCATAATCTCTGGGTGGTCCATATCATAGAGCTCGCACTGCCTGGTCTGGGTGCGCCCCTTGAAGTCTCCCATAAGGAAGACCTCTCCGGTCATCTGAGAGTGGTGTATAAGGGGAATCCCCCTCCCATGCATGCCCATCAATGCTCGCATATGAGGAGCCTCATGGTGGAAAGTAGCAAATGGCGATATAGACCCAATGCTCGTGGTCTATCTCCAGGCGTACCCATAGAAAACGCGCCTCCTCATCTCGGCTCACAATCTGTATATGACTGCTGATGGAACGGCGAAATAATATGGCCACCCCACCGGATCCTCGTGAAGTGCCGCGGCGAGTGGTAGCTCGAAAGACTGACTCCCATCTGAAGCCTACAATGGCTGGTAGCCCCCTTTCAGGACTCTCATGGGTCTCAGTGATGCAAATGAAGTCGTGGTCCTCTATAAGCTCCTCCAGTCTGTCGGGGTGAGTCCACAATGACCCATTGCAGTTCCACACTGCTCCTCTGAGAAGTATCTCCGGTCGCAACGGCGTCCCATAGGCCGCGTGCCCCTATTTCATGGGGTTACCATCCACGAAAATACGACCATCTCTGTAGAAGGCCTTTCGGCCCTCTCTCCTCGCCTGTAATATCTGAGGCATGCAGGTACGGCGGTGCTCGACTTGCATCCTCGTCGATGTAGATGGGGCTGCCTGGAAGCGTGTAGAGAGAGAGAGAGAGAGAGAGAGAGAGAGAGAGAGAGAGAGAGATAGAGATCTTTTTACGTTCATCAAATGTACATGTGTGTGTCCTCCACTTATCGGAAAAGGACAAAAGTACAAAGTAACAAAAGTGGTAATGGGAGCCGGTGATCCATGGGAGGCTAGGATGCAAGTTACATGGTAAATGCGAAGAAGGTGGGGGTGTGGGTGGGGGGGGGGGGGGTGCAGAGAGAGAGAGAGAGAGAGAGAGAGAGAGAGAGAGAGAGAGAGAGAGAAGAGGCCCCACCAGGAGGGTCCTGGAGACACAATGTAAGACGACCTCCCCTCACCTCCCTTGCCACTTCCAAGCGAACCACTTAAACAACACTGTTTTTCGTGGACAAATGCTAAGTGTTGCCACCACAAATCAGATTAGTTCTCAGCCTGCTATTGAGATCAAGAAGCTAGCCTTTCACATGTTTAAGAGGTACCTTTGGTGCAAATCAAAAGCACTAAACCAAGAACATCAAACGAGGGAATTATAACAAGGAACCTTTAATTCTCCCTTTACAATAAAAAAAACATTTTGGAAACTCCTTAATACTAATAGCTATTTGTATTCCTGTGGCATCGAAAATTGTAGGGGAAGTAAACCTTCAATTCCTCCTCCAAATCAATCTTCTTGTTCTTGCGAGACATGTTGCCTATCGAGCCCTCACGAGTAAGTCCCTCTGTCTCTTTGATTCTCTCCCATCCTTGTTCGTCAAGAATATCAGACACGTCTCGCCTGCAGCTCCAAATTCTCATACCATGAGAAAACCAGAAACTTATACCATTGTCATTACAGACTTTTCTTTTTCTTTACGGGGGAATAACCGATACATTACTCCTTTAAAAAGACACTTAGCTTTGAAAGACACTTTCAAGAAAATGATTTAGGTGAATCAAAATTGAAGCCCTCATTATCTGTAAAGTTAGCATCCAAATTTCTTAACAAAAAAAAAAGTAAGGGATGAAAGCAATCACAAGAGATAATTCAAGCAACTAAACTAAAAGTCAAATAAGAAAGGAAATGTTTCGATTTGCCATATTAACTGTTTTGCCTACAGGGTAAAAGGTACACATCGAATAAACATGGAATACCAAAAGAAAAAAGGATTCGCCTTTAAAACACAAATCTTGAAGACACTAAATGTTCACCCAAGTACCCTCAGAAGCAAGCAAACAGATCATGAACACACAATAAATGTTAAGTAAGCTACTTGTCACATTTCCTTCATCGAAACTCAAGCCTGCCTACAGCTTACAACACATGGTTAAATTAAATACTGAATGCGAGCAAAAAAACATGCCTTTCTTAATGTGAATTTAGATGAAAATTGCAGCCAACGTGCAGCAGGTCACACCAACAATACTGGATGATAATACAGGTGTCTGAAAAGTACTCTCACAGCAGCATAGCAGACAGCTTTCAATTTGCATAATGAGCTGGGAATTTTTCAGAGAAATGACAACATTGAGAATGAATATTATACCAAAAACATGAAACCTCCTGGATCATCAGTATGCTCCTCACTAACTAGCTCTAGAAGACAAACATGGCATCTAATCTCTCTCTGTTGGGTGCGTGTGTATGTGTGTGTACGCTAATAAAAAGAGGAAAATGGTATAACATTTCTATCACCCAAGTGTGGTAGATTGGTTATGCCATTTCCATCTTGAATAACACATCTTGAGTTCAACTCTCCTCATCGAATAGATCTTTAAGGTCTCTTGGGATGGTTTCCTATGACATTAATATTCTCTTCTTCTTCTTCTTCTTCTTCTGTCCATTGCATCAAGAGATGCAAATCTGGCTACAGATTCACTACAACGTAAACGTCAAAAATTCCTGTGTAATTGTAGCATGAGTAAGTGTTCCTACATTCACGGATGCGGAGCGGAAAAGGAAGCTAAAGTGTAGTTGCTATACTAATGAAAAAGACTCATCAATTTGAGACCAATCATAATCCATGATGTCTTTGTGCGGAGCTTAAAGCATTAGATGGAGACCATATTAGCCGTACACAATTGCAGGAATGTTTGGCACTACCTCTTGTATGTCATACTTCTGCATTGAGAATCAAACACCATTCTGAAATGGAGTGAGGGGCCCTTGAGAGGTGTTACCTCCCTGAGACATTAGGATGGGCACCTGAGCTATTTTTGGCTGGTGTGAACCGGTCCTCCCTATGAATGCACCCGTAGTTGAAGGGAGGTTAAAAGGGGTGGTTGAAGAATCCTATAAATAGCACCCTGGGCTCATTTCTGAGCTATCTTGTATAATCACCACACTTGACTAGACCCCTGAGAGTGCCTACTCAGACATCCAAGCTAGGGTGTGAGCTGGTGATATGAGGCACCTGTCCGTGAGGTGTGGTGCTAGGTTAGAGTAGTTAAAGGCCCAGGAGTCCCAGGCTCAGGGACAAGCCAATTAGACTCTATGGCTGGGAGGCGAGTCCAATGTCTATCACTTATGTTGTTTATGTACCTGTTTGGCTTGTGCCATGTTATGTATTCAACATGGATCCTTGGGAGCACAACATTGACAACAAATTAGCTTTCATTCAGCAGTTTGATATAGCCTTCTCCGGAGGCGTTACTCAGAGCACTCCAAGATCAGGAGGCAGCATCGTTTTTAAAGGGAAATGCACGAACATGGTGGTCCACTCTTCTTCTAAGGAAAGAAGCTCCGACCAAGTGGTTGAAGTTCAAACGGCTCTTTATTTCTTCTTGGTTGACCTAGGAGTACGAACGAGATGTGAGAACCGCTTGGAACCATCTTTGAATGACCAAGGGTGACACTTTGGACGCATACCGACCTCCTCGTTTAAGGTGGTCACTTTCAAAGAACAAATTGAGCGGTTTTGCTACGCACTCCCTACAGAGACCGAGATTACTGCCTTGAACAAAAGTCTGGGTCTATACAACAACTAATGGGACATGTTAAACGAGGATTCTCGATACATTTGGGGAATTTGGCCTACCCCACTGATGAAGTTTTGACTTAGAAGACCACACAGACCTCGACCAACGATAATAGAAAGAAGAACTCGGCCTGACTGCGGAAGAGAGAGCCGACTATCTCAAAGAGGGGAAGTGTTTTGGTTGCGGGGAACAAGGGCACATCTCCACCAAGTGCCCCAAAAAGGCATAACGAGGACAGACTGAAGACACGCCTGAGAGTGCTAGAGCAGCGGAGGAACGTGTCAAAAAAGGCAAGATGAAAGCAGGATTGGTACCGGATTGCATGGGAACTAACCCCAAGCCAGATGGATGAAAGTACAAAACTTTGCCGCGCATGAGGTAAAGTAAAAGATCAAGAAGCCCTCATCTTCTTTGATGGAGGAGCCAAGGCCAACTTCATTTCACCTGAATTGGCGGCTAAACTCGAGATTACGCACGACAGGATGGGGCCACCGGCTGAGGCAGTTCTAGCGACGCCCGGACAAGATGTAACCATTACACCTGTCATTGGCAAACTTTGTTTGCATTGTCAGGGGTATTTAAGGCACGAGGACTTTTACATCATGCCTTTGGAAGGGTCTGACGTCCTCCTAGGAATCCCTTGGTACCATAAGAACAACGCCGTGGTTGACTATCGGGCCAAGAAAGCGACTTTGACCAATGAGAAGTATCGGCTTCGGCCATTTCAAAATTACTGAAATCCAGTCATTTTGTTTACTCGATCTATTTGAAAGAATTGAATGATGAACAACGAACGAACATGTCTGAATTGGACATAGAACGACAAGAATTTCTGCACATGCATGCTGACTGTTTCTCACAAGGCCTGCCACGCGAGTTACCTCCATCGCGTCTTGAGGACCACACCATTAATCTGATCCCTGGAACCACACCACTGAACCAGCCACCTTACCGTGTTAGCCAAACCCAGAATGAAGAAATCATGAACCAAGTGAAAGACCTTGAAAAAGGGTCTCGTCCAGCCTAGTACTTCACCTTACTGTTCTCCGGTTTTACTGGTACTAAAGAAAGATGGATCTTGGAGAATGTGCATTGACTATAGAGCTCTCAATAAAACCACCATCAAGAACACATTCCCGATTCCGAGGATCGATGATATTCTTGACAAACTTCAGGGATCTTCTTGTTTCAGCAAGATTGATTTGAAAAGCGGATATCATCATATCAGAATCACTTTGGGAGATGTCTACAAGACAGCCTGTCGGACAAGCTTTGGTTTATACGAATTTTTGGTGATGCCTTTTGGACTTACCAATGCTCCAGCAACTTTCAACCAAATGATGACTAGGATTTTCCGAGAGCATCGATCTTTTACGGGTCACCGCGGCATCGACACCACCTTGAAGGGGGTAGAGCGTTATTTCTTTTGGCCGAGACTCAAGAAGGATGTGGACGACTTTGTTCGCAGTTGTTTAGTATGCCAGAAGGTCAAGTTTGACATGCCTAAGGCACAAGGATTACTCCAGCCTTTACCCATTCCACCCGCCCCTGGGAAAGTATTGCAATGGATTTCATCTTTGATCTCCCGAAGACACAATGTGGGCACGATGGCATTTGGGCTGTCATTGATAGATTTAGCAAGCAAGCTCACTTCGTTCTAATGAAGAAAACAGTCAAGCCGGACCATTTAGTGAGACTGTTCATTGCACGGATATTTCGGTTACATGGCATGCCTGAGACAATCGTCTCCGACAGAGATCCACGATTCACGAGTTTGTTTTGGAGGGCTATTTGGGAGAACATTAGCACGCGGTTGCAATTCTCGTCATCATTCCACCCGCAGACAAATGGGCAATCTGAGATCGCAAATTCAATTGTTTTTATTTATTAAAGTCTTACATCTCTAATCAGAAGACTCAATGGGAAAAAAAATTGCCTTTGGTGGAATTTGCCTACAATAACACGGTTCACTCGTCAATGGGGAAGACACCATTTGATAATAGAAGGTGCTCAGAAGGTTCCACCCTTTCTCAGCACTAAAGACAGATTTTTGAAGCTGACCAGTACACGAGGGACTCGGACACTGCTTTTGCTAAGGTTCGCGAGGCTTTAGAGAAGTCTCAAGCACGACATAAGACGGCAACAGATCGACATCGACGAGACTTGAAACTAAAGGAAGATGATTGGGTGCTCTTACGTTTTGAAAAGGCACGCCTAAGGAAACGAAAGGGAAAGGACTGGCTTTTTCTAAAGCTTAGCATGAGGTATTATGGCCCTTTCCAAATTAAAGAAAAGATAAATGACGTCTCCTTTCGACTCAAACTGCCGAATACTTGGAAGATTCACAATGCATTCCATGTGAGTCTCTTGAAACCTTTTAAGGGTGAGGTGTCAGTTGATGGGGAGCTAGATGAGCAAGCCGAAGTGGAAGAGAGCAAGGAGATACTCATTCCTGAACATATTTTGGCACACAAGGAAAGAAAAGTGAAAGGTAAAGTGATTCGGCGGTTCTTAGTTAAATTCAAGAACTATCAGGCATTAGATGCGAAGTGGATGGAGAAGGAGGACCTAGCAGATACTCCTCAGATTTTGGAACTTTGCCTTCAAGCATTCGGTTTAGATGCATCTACTCCGAGAGATCCCGCAGATCAGTAGGGTTGAATCTAGTGCGGAGGGATTGCACAAGAGGGGAGTCACTCTGCTCCTTTGTCATAAATTACCAGGATTGAATAGAGTCACTGATATCCCTTTGGGTTTCAGGGATACTGATGTGTTGACAGTATTCTGTTGTATGACTTAATGGAATGGAATTCCCGAAATTGAATATGAATGATTCGTACTCTCATGTGAATTGTTTGAGTGCAAGAACTGAAAGACGAAATGACTGCAGCATTTCGGTCTCATAAATCTCTATAGACATGATCGCAATAAGGATAGTTAATCCAGTATCAGTGAGGTCCAGGATGGATCTAGATGCGGTTACTAAATACGTTGCTGGCACTCATGGTCTGAGATTTGGAATGAATTTTTTGTGATTGATTTGTCAGGTGAAGTCCTCCGATGTCATGTGCAGTGATGTGACTGTCGTCTTTGTACAAGTGCTAGATGTGTCGTGTCTAGTGCGTCGGTACTTAGAGTCAGCATCTACTAAAACGGTTTATGGCCTGTCTGTTTTGCAGGCGTAATCGAGGGCGATTACAATTCTTTCAAGAGGAAGGTATGTCACAAACTGATGACGTGGCATGACCAACTATCAAGTTGTTCCAATTTATGGACAATTGTCAAGGGCCAAAAGGGACACTTAGGCATGAAATTAAAGCGTAAGAACCTGCTGACGTAGCTGTTGTACGGACGGCCGCGATTTCTGTTGACTGCTATACTGACGGCCATAAAACGCCCTGATTGCTAGCGTGGCTGAACCGTATGGAATTCCGCCGGTTGCGATGACTACTTTTTGCTGGCAAATTTTGGCCGAGTTTCTTTTGGAAGCATTGCTTTTAAGTTTACTACTTTTGGGGGCTTTGCTTTTAGCATCCCTTTGTATCAATAAATAAGCCCCAAGGGCCTCACTTCTTAGAGCATTTGGACGTAGAGTCTGAGAGCGAGGACCCGCGAGAGTTGTTCTTTGCTCAAAGATTAATAGAAAAAGAAATACCAAAGGGGCGCCCGTCTTTGGGGCCAATCTCTCTTGGCACGGAACTATGTCGGGCCGTGTCGACTCAGTAATTTGTGAAATATTTTAAGTGAATCTCTATCGTGTCGTGACAGAATCTAGACTTGGGGTGTGTCCAAGTTTGTTACAGAAGACCAAGAAACCGCAGGGTCGTCCTTTGGTTCAAATTCACGAGATCTTTAGTAACTCTGATGTAATTCAAGTTGAAATCCAACACTTAGCGCACAGTTCATACACTAATTGTACTTTTAGCACCAAAGTGTTAGATAAGCACAATCTTCTCCGTTTCCCCGGGAAGAGCAATGGTCACAACGTGACCGTACTCCTTGATAATGGAAGCTCACACAATTTTGTGGATGCTAAATTGGTGCAAAAACTGCACCTGCAAACGCGAGACAGTGAGCATGAGTATCGCGTGAAGATGGCTCGTAGCAAAGATACGGATATGTGGAATTAGATGGTTCCATATTTGTCGCTCAAGCTAGCTGATTACAAAGAGAACCTAAATTTCCACATCGTATGCCTGGACAGAGCATATGTTATTTTAGGAATTCCATGGTTTTATGATAAACAAGACTCGTTGTATATAGACTATGTACATCACTCTCTTGTTTTTGTTAAGCAGAACATGCCTCATGTATCTGTTTCGCTTTGTAATCAGATTTCTGTAAATAATCGTTTTGCAATACCAATTGTTACTGCTTTGGAAATGTTTAAAGATACAAAGTCTTCTGATGTTGACTTTTATCAATGTGTACTATCTGCTTGGTTTAATTTATTAGTGCTTCGTACTTCTGTCACTGAATTTCGTAAAAATGTTTCATGTTCTTCTGTTGAACTTTGGGATTCCGACAAATCCAACCTGATCCGAGAAATCATGACTGATTTCAAGGATGTTTTTCCTGATCATCTACCTTTTGGCTTGCCGCCTTCGAGAGGAGTAGATCATGCCATTGAGTTGGTAGCTGGTAGTCAGCCCTTCTCAAAGCAACCCTATCGGTTTAGTAAAACCGAGGAGGACGAGATTCAGCATAAGCTGAAAGATTATCTCGACAGGGTTTTGTTCGGCCAAGTAAATCCCCGTGGGGAGCGCCTGTGTTTCTTTCTCGAAAGAAGGATAACACTATGCGCTTTTGCGTGGATTAGAAGGGGTTGAATAAGCTCACTGTCAAGAATAAGGATCCGCTTCCGCGTATGGACAATTTGATAGATCGGCTCCATGGAGCCGTTGTATTTTAGAAAGATAGACTTGCGATCAGGCTATTATCAGATACGGATCAAATTGGAAGATGTTTCCAAGACAGATTTCCATACACGTTATGGTCACTATGAATTTTTGGTCTTGCCTTTTGGTTTGACCAACGCTCCAGCTACGTTTCAGCAGATGATGAATGATCTGCTGACACCGTTTCAACTTTCTAGGCAACTTCGTTGTTGTATTTCTCAATGACATCTTGATCTACCGCCATTCTCGAGGTATTGAGAACTGGGAAGCTTTATGCTAAGTGTTAGGTGCAACGGAATGAATGTTGTATTTTCTCAAGATTAGTGATCTTTATTGCTCAAGGTTCCTTTTAGTTCTTTAGGGAAAGACAGAGCTTTCCGTCTTGTAGAGTGTTGTGGTCACAAACAAAGTGAGTGGATTGTGCGTGCAAGTGAATGAGACTGAGAGAAGGAGAGAGAAGAGATACAACACCCGAGAGGTTGTAAAACCCTCCTCCGAAGGCCCCACTCTCGTCGGCGAGAGTGGTCGTGCAATGCGTATGCAATGGACTATGCAACTTGCGGAATGAATGTTGTATTTTCTCAAGATTAGTGATCTTTATTGCTCAAGGTTCCTTTTAGTTCTTAGGGAAAGAGAGAGCTTTCCGTCTTGTAGAGTGTTGTGGTCACGAACAAAGTGAGTGGATATTGTGCGTGCAAGTGAATGAGACTGAGAGACGAAGAGAGAAGAAATACGACACCCGAGAGGTTGTAAAACCCTCCTCCGAAGGCCCCACTCTCGTCGATGAGAGTGGTCTATTCTTTGATTGCACAATAGGTGTACAATGCGTATGCAATGGACTATGCAACTTGGTCTATGCCGATGACGACGACGGTGACGACGACGATGGCTGAAATCTGAGATCTTCTAATCGCTGAATTTCGGGACTGTTTCGGTGGCTGAAAATGACTGTTTTGGCTGCGTTTTCTTGGCTGAAAAATGAGGTTTCTTAGGGCTGAAAACTGATGGTCTTTACGGGCTGAATCTGCTACACTTTAGGTGAATGATGCCAGTCTTAATTTGCTGCTGAAATCCAAAAACGCCAGGGGCTGAAATTGGTCCTTCTGTCGCCGGGATTCTGCAAATGCCAAAACGCTAGGCTGATCTGCTGTGTCATGATGACACCGGGGCTGATCTGCTGTGCACAAATCGCCAAGGCTGATCTGATGCAAAAACGCTAGGTCTTCTGTGGAGAAAACGCCAGAGTAGTCGCGGGGGTTGGTCTTGCTGAGAAGTTGCCTGTTGAGCAAGGTGCTCCTGCTGCCTCTTCTGCCAGAAAGTGCTAACTTGGGTTTGCTTATATATTAACTTAGCAAAATTGCCCTACCTACTTTTGTAGGAAAGTCACTTAAAAATAATAAGTGAAAATCCCAATAAATAGGAAAATAGGCTAAATGCACTGGAAAATTCCCCTAACTGATGCTAATGGATTCTGATGGGAATTCCGATGATCATGCTGTGTGCAACCGGAGGATATGCATCTATGCTAAGTGATTGGGCATGCACGGTCTACGAATAGACTCACAAAAGTGCCAGATCACTGCTAATCTAACTTGAGCGGACTGACTGAACCCTGCTGTGGTGTAGCTTGTCCACGGACACATAGGGTTGGGATGTGTCACGTGACACTAAGGCTTCTACGTGTGAATTATTCAAGAGAGAGCTTCTGAATTTGGGTCATATTATTATTCGCGATGAAATCCGCGTCAACCTTGAAAAGTTGAATAAAGTGCGAAATCGGCCAATTCTTCTGAAGAATGTGCGGCAAGTAAAGTCCTTTTTAGGCTTTACAGTTTCACCCATACTAGGTCTCAATATGAGGATCTTTAGATCTACGACACTAGAGTCCAAGCGTCAGAAAGCTAGAGAGCGAGCTGTAACTAGATTAAAAACAGCCCGCCCTCGTCCATATGCTAAGTCATGGTTTGAAATTACTGCACCGAATAGAAAATATGTCCCTCTTGCATGGCGACAGACTTTACATATAATGATAAACGAAATTAGTTAAAAAGCCGGGGAATAAATTCCTTAACAATCTAACTCACTCCCAAGTTGCTTAGGACTCAGGATGATGATTCCACTTGATCAAATATTCGGTGTACGAAGACTTGCGAGACTTGCGGACCTTTGACCGAAAACTGATTCGTGGCTTCCATGCATCTCACGAGTGATATCATCACTTGAAAGGATGAGTGGATGGAGGAGGAGGCCCACAAGGCGATCTATTCCGAGTCTCTCCTTGTTTCCCCTCGGAAGGAGTTTGAGGATGATCATAAGACTCGCTTCTTGCCTCCACACTACTTGTAGCAATTGAAGGAGGATTTTCGGACTTTGTCTCAACAAGGTAAACTTATGATGTTGTACCCTAACCGTATGTCTCAGTTAGGTGGACAATTGAGGAAATCGAATGAGGAAAGGTTGGAGGCCGGATTGGACCACTCGATCAAGTTTGGCATGGAAGCTGGTGATCCAAAGACATCGCTAGAGGCGATACGCTTGGCTCAACTCCAAGAGATGAAGCACAACAAAAGTAAGCTCAGGCCCTTGGCCATAAAAAGCAGTTACATGAAAATCTTTCAACTCAAAAGCAACTGGCCCAAAAGCGGGTGCTCAAAAGCTGCCAGCGCAAAAACAGGAATCCGTACAGCTCTGTCACGTCAACAGCCACCGTAAAACGCGGAAATCCGTACACTTGACGTTAGCAGCCGCCCAACGTAAAATCCATAAAATCTGCCACGTCAGCAAGCCAGTGCAAAATGCGGAATTCCATAGAGGATGCCATGTCATCAACTTCTACGCTTTTTTTATGTGTGTCTGTGGGCTGCTTTACTTTAGGCCCCATCGGACGAGAACCTTAAGTTGGCTGGATCTTCTTCTGCAGCCCCTCGATCAGGATCTGCAAGTCGGCTCCGTTCTCCAGTGGCTTGACACATCAGCAATTTGTGACAGGGGGGGACAGAGAAAAATACTGCCAAGGTTGGGAAAAATGCCCCTAGTCTACAGGAGCCTAATGGACATGGAACTGAGCCAAAACCCAAGGCTAAACATGGCTAGACACAACCCGAACTGAGAAACCTACCTCACATTGGCTAGGCACGGCCAAAAACAGCCCTCACTCCCTAACACCTATCTCTCGGAGAAACCGAGACCGACCGGACGAATCCGGAGAGATGCCTAAACTCTAACATGTTAATGGTCAAAGGATCATTGTGTTGTTTTCTCATGATGTCATAAGGGAATCTTGCGAAACGTGCACGTCTTCAGACTTCTCCTATTCCCACCCTCCCGAAGCAAGGGTTCTCTGAAGGCATGGACGCTTTCATCTCTCAAGAATGTAATGATGTCAAATTGATCATTCAACAAACCCAATTCACTCGTCATTTTGTAGTCTCTAAACTTGCAAGATGTGATACCATTTTGGGCATTGAGTGGTTTCGCAGGTTCAAGCCCATTGTCGATTAGGAGAAGTTTATGCTTCTCATCAATGATAGCATGTCGCAAAAGGTCCTCATTCGACGCGAGAACCGTATTCCCTCTCTCCCTCTCATCTCTCACATCCAGGCTAAAAGAGAGCTACATCAAGGAGCCCGAGTGGCGGTCATCTATGTCAACCCTACATTAAGGAACTATGGTGAGTCATTTGCCAAATTTGAGCACTTGTTTCTCCAAGATATTCTTCCCCCTACACTTCCTCCAAATGACCTAAGAATCATGTCATCAACCTTGTGGACGGAGCACAACCTATAAGCAAGTTTCAAGTCATTTGAATAAGGCTCATGAAGAGGAGCTAGAGTGCCAACTAAGTGAGTTTTGGAAAGGGGTTTTATACGTCCCAATGTAAGTCCTTTAGCTGTTCCAATTCTTTTTGTTCGTAAGAAAGATGGCTCATCACGGTTATGTGTGAATTGCACGCCCTCAATAAGATGACGGTCAAGAACAAGTTTCATAATACATATGCCTCACATCGAGTATAATTTGCAGTGTCTCGATGGGGCTATCATGTTTTCGAAGATCGGCCTGAACAGTGGCTACCACCAGGTCAGAATCAAAAAGCGAGACATCTACAAAACTGCCTTTACGACTGAGCCCGGGCATTACGAGTTACTTGTTATGTCGTTTGGTCCGATGGGTGCACCTCGTATGTTTAATCGTATGATGATGTGTATCTTCATTTACTTGGTCGATAAGTGCGTGTTTATTTTTCTGGATGACATTCTCATTTTCTCCACTTCCTCAGGACAACATGCTATAGATGTAGAGAAAATTTTGGCTCGATTGGATGCTAGCTGTCTTTATATTGCAACAAAGAAGTCAGAATTTTTTCTCACTAACCAATATGCCACATTAGGTGCCCATCCAAAGAGGAAGAAGGAAGCACTACCAATGAACGCCCTAAAGGAAACAAGGAAGCCTAGAGTCAATCGCCAGGTAACCGCAGTTTGTGGAGCCTTGTATCCTCTCTTGTGTGTAGACATTGCCCTGCAGGGCTTGAACCACTCTCTCTCTCTCCATCTTCTCTCTAGCGTTTCTATCTCGTCTTCTCCTCCCTCTCTCCGACATCCTCCCATATCACTACACCTTCCGCTGCACTTTGCTAGAGCCTTAGCTCAAGAAAAGTGCTCTAAGGAAACAGAGACAGATCAGCCTAGAGGGTGGCTGAACCCTAAGATTGGGTTAAGATTCACAGATCAAAAGATGTAGATTCCCAAGTTTACATCAGGGAATAGAAATTCCCAAGAAGAGACTTCATGTGCAAGATAGAAGGGTAGAGGCTATGGTCTCTACTGGAGAGGATTCTAAGTATAGAGTTGGAAACAAGAGGATTGCCTACCCTGCGACTGGATTTAGCTTTCCAAAGTTGAGAGCATCAGCTCTCAAGGATTCAGTGTAAGGAACAAAAGTTCTTGAGATTAAAGTGTTTTGCCCTGAGATGAAGAAGCAAAATCTTCCGAGACCATCGAGAAAAGATATCAGAACAAAGTGTCGGAATAAGTGCCCCACCTCTCAGTTCATGTGCTTGTAAAGACTTCCTCCCCAATAATTTAAGCTACTCTTTAAGGGAGGAGGGACCAGCCCATATTCTATTTCCAGTACGGTGTCGATCTTCATCTCTCTCTTTCTTTCCCTCTATTCCAATTGGCTTCTATCTAAGTGATAAAGGCTATTTATGATTTATCTGATTTTACTTGATATTGTTATGCACTCCTGTTTGTGATTTTTCTATTTGGAGAGACCACTCTCAAAATCTCAGTTTCTAAAGGCAAACTGGCTCGTATTTATGTGTCCTTGTTGCTAAAAGCTACTTACAAGTAGCTTCTACTAGAAACTCTCATAATAAAAGCAGTGTGTTGCTTTTATTGAAAAAGGCAGAGAATTGCTTGTTACGTCAACACAAGGCGTCGGTATTGTCGTCACATCATCGTCCGTAAAGCCTACAGTTTTCGCCAAAATCCTTGCGACATGTGTGTTGATCCATCCATACGATTCTCCCGCATCATCATTCAATCCACTCTGTTATCTACCATGGTCCACGGCATCATTGTTACATATCCCCCCTCTTAAAAAAGTGTAATTGTCCTCTATTACATTACAATGTCATAAAAAAACCTATTAGCAAATATTACTTCGTAAATCATGCTCAAGCATCAATCATATGACATACATACACTAGTTCTACAGAGATAGGAGGCTGCAAACATTCATCTCTTAACTCATGTAGCCTTCGAGTTTAGAAGACATCCGAGTTTGTATGAGCTCACGTTGTTGCAACAGATTTTATGCATACACCTACAACACAAAACATAGAGCAGATCTCTGACAAATCAATCCAATGATGGTTTGTGCCAGATGAGCTGGAACATTTGACATATCAATCTAGTGTTGGTTTGTGCCAAGGAAAGTTTCTAAATGTGCTCGTTGATGGATCAATCTATAAGTGTTGGCTTGTACTATCTTCAACACATATACCCTGACAAGCCCCGTAGTATCTTCAACACATATACCCTGACAAGCTATGCGCACTTCTTGGTGAATAGTAGAATGAGCAATGACCTTATTGATAGTTTGCATTGATGACTCTGAAGAAACCATAACTAGAAGCTGGTTGGGCAGAAGTACAATGCAGCCGTTCATACGAGGGAAACCCATAATTTCAATTTTTCCCCAGAAAAGATGTCAATATACATAAAACACACGTCAGAGAGAGAGAGAGAGAGAGAGAGAGAGAGAGAGAGAGAGACCTGCCTTGCACCAAATGGCCGAGTCCCCAAAAACCCACCACGGTTAGACTGATCAGCGGCAATCCAAACCGTAAGAAAGGGCTCGATCGCACCTTCCTTTTGTACCCTTTGACGATCGTGCTGCTCATTCCAGCGATTGCCTGGCTTTCTTCTCCTCTCCTCGGCACACAGTGAAGCCTACTCCATTCGAAACCACATTCTACTCAATGCCTGAACTACCCACGTCCCAAGCTCGATCCCCCATCAACACCTTTCTAAATTCTTTCAAATTCAGGTGTACCGAAGAAAATCACAATTGGTGCCCCACGATTTTGGCTTTCTACTTTGTAGAGGTCAAGATAAAGCAAAACCACCGCAAATCAACAAAAGCAGGTTCTTTAGGCTTTCAAAAACAATAAGAAAGTGCTAAAATTGTTAGGTTAAATTAATCTGGTATCAGTGTTTAGGAAAGGATTGCATCACCTTAGTTTTGAGCCGATTGAAAATCGAGACTAGCTAGCTGCAAACCATAGTAAACAAAAAAAACCCATGAAATATGTGAGAAAGTGAAACAAATCACAAAATTTCTGCTAGTATTTTCGATTTTCTTCTTTGTGAGGAGGAAACTCGATTAGCAACCGCTAACGAAGTTTCTGCAAATTTTGCACAGTTTTGAGAGATATTTAGTTCAGACAACAAGGTGGTCTACCTTCTTCGGTTCTTCCGCGTACAGGTTTTCGTTGCAAACACTTTCTGCAATCTCTGTCACATGCATATTTGATGTAAGGTCTTGAGGGTCTGTTAAATCAGACAAACCGCCGCAACGGTTATAGAAAAGGGTTTCTGTGGTTGATGTAAGATCTTATGCGATTTATGTATTGTGATGGAAATATGCAAAGCCTATTGTCGAGGATCGTGGTAAGGTTTTATTAAGTTGGGGGATTCCACTAACTAATCTGTTAACCACTCTGCTAACTACTTACTGACAGTGGGCTAACTGTCCACCTACTTCCTCTCTCACTACCTTGCTGTGCAAAGACTGTGTGCAGGCAAACCTTGACAGAAAACTGTGTACAGACTGTGTGCAATCAGAAATTGCTAACTGCCTTCCTACTTATTCATTCACTGTGAACAAGCTAATGACTACTAACCGTGCAAAGACTGTGTGCAAACAGAAAACACAACATTATGCAAAAATCATAGAACTTGCAGACAATACAGAAATTAACAACTTGCAGAAAAATAACTCATTCCTCTTCCTCTTCCTCTTCCTCTTCTTTCCTACTACAAACAACTCATAGGAGAAGCACAAAGTGCCTCTTGGGCTTAATGCAGGGCGATTCCCCGATAGCGGCACCAAAAATGTGCGCTCCTTGCCGCACTGTCGAAGCAAGGGCCTTTCCTAACACTGTGTGCGAGCCATAGACGGCTCCAAGCACACAACTAGCTTAACTAGTAAGCTCAAAAGAGGGCAATGGTGTGTCACTCACCGCTCTATGCTCCTGCCGTGGAGGATTCCTCGCCGCGAAGAAGAAGGAGACGCCGCTACGTCGCGCTCAACCGCTTCACCGCCGTCGTGCCGCCGCAATGCTTGATCGCTCTCTCTCTCTCTCTCTCTCTCTCTCTCTCTCTCTCTCTCTCTCTCTCTCTCTCTCTCTCTCACACACACACACACACACACACACACAAGGAGGTGAAGAAGAAGAAGATGGAGATGGAGATGGAGCAAGAGCACTCTTCTATTGCACAAATGAGAAAATGAGTGAATTTTAGGTTTAGTTGGCTTTTATATGAGCTAACCCCATTCACACTTGGGCGCCCATGCTTAGCCAACTAATCCCTTGAATGTACCAGTTAGAGTGCACCTCTCATCGGTGATCACTCTTACCCTTTTCCTATTGGACCGACAAGCCCGGTACCTGACTCTACCAAATAAATAATACAATGTCCACCGTAGGTTACAACGTCCATCTCGTAGGTGATAGGGTGTCCGTGAGCCGTGAGGGTTAACAATGAAGAAGATAGAAAGCTTAAGCATTGAAGCATGGCTCTTGGTTGGATTTGCATTCCATAGCCAAGAGTGTTGGTGTAGGCTCTCCACTTCTCAACAAGCTTGGAGAAGGAGATGGAGCACTTGCACTTTGCACTCCACACAATGAGAGAATGTGTATGTGTGTGTGGGAGAGTATACCCCCCTCTCATGCTTGGTCCACCTCTCTCTCTCTCTCTCTCTCTCTCTCTCTCTCTCTCTCTCTCTTAATATTTAATTATTTTATATGGGACATGTGTCCTATTTTTCCTCTTTGACTTTCTTTAAACCACTTGTGAACACTCGCGTGTCAAAAAAACCAGCCCAATCTGAGCCTGAAAAAGCATGTAAGTATGGTGGCAATGATCCCCCTTGGGATAAAACAACAACATTTTGGTAAAGAGTGACATCTACAAGATCACCAACAGCATGAAGACTCAATTTCAAACCTATTTCCATGAGAGTGGCAATAGGTTTGCAATCATTAAGTCCAAACTTACATAGCAACGTCTCTATGTAACTTTACTGACACAAGTCAATACCACCATCACACTGCTAAATTGTATACCCGAGTAATGATGCAACAACCCCAAATCTTTCATCTTGAAAGTAGCAATTAAATCAGCCTTAATAGCAATATGTATTTCATTTGGTCCAATGATCAGTAAATCATCCAGGTAGAGAACCACAATGAGAAGTACATCACCCTCATGCTTTACATACAATGTGCTTTTTTCTAGACTGTTACGAAAGCCTCGTTTGACCAAATGAGTGTCATCCTTCTCATACCAAGCATGAGGAGATTGCTTCAACCCATACAAAGCTTTGTTACATTTGCACACTTTATCCTCTTGTCCTTTCTTGACAAAGCCGCGAGGCTGCGTTAAAAAACTTTCTCAAATATGTCACCATTCAAGAAAGCAGTAACTATGTCTAATTGATATACATCCCAACCAAAATGAGCTAGTAATCCACATAGAAAACGCATAGTAGTCATACAACAAGTGGGAGCAAAAGTCTCTTCATAATCTATGCCTTTTTTTAATGCATAACCCTTTGCAACAAGTCGAGCCTTATAGTGATCAATCTCACCATCCGGCTTGCGTTTCAACTTGTAAACCCAGTTCATACCAATGGCCTTCTTGCCACGAGGCAAATCACATAAAGTCCATGTGTCATTTTCTATAAGTGCATCATATTCTAATTGCATGGCAGCCATCCAATTTTCTAAATTATGTGCTTCATCAAAAGACAGAGGTTCCTTAACATCATGTAAGCTAGACACAGCCAAAGCATAACAATCTGATGC
Organism: Adiantum capillus-veneris; assembly: GCF_014529385.1. Lineage (NCBI taxonomy): Eukaryota > Viridiplantae > Streptophyta > Polypodiopsida > Polypodiales > Pteridaceae > Adiantum > Adiantum capillus-veneris. Next base: position 21,807,218 of record NC_140959.1, read on the forward strand.
ATAAGATGCATGGAAAGAGCCTGAACGAGCATGACTAGACAAAGGTGCATCCAATTTACTGTCACGCAATGTATGAACTAGCCATTTTGGCATACCTCTAGCCTGCTCATTTTCAGCCCTTTCCTCATTAAGTACATCACGTACAGCTGCATCAGTAATAGGCTGATCTGTAACATTTTCAAAAACCCCCATAGGTTGTACATTTGCCTCATTGGAATTTACATTCGAACTTCCACCACTGAAAAGAGGCAACAAAGTGTCATAAATGCCCTGTGAGCTTACATTATTGTCTCTAGTACATGATAGCAAGGGCTGAACAGAATCTTCCACAAACACAACATCCTGTGAAACCAAGATACGCTTTGTTTGTGGATGATACAACATGTAACCTTTGCTTTCAGCAATATAACCAACAAAAATACATTTGACAACCTGATCATCCAATTTTTTGCGTTGTGTTTGTGGCACCAAAGCATATGCCAAACAGCCAAAAACATGCATGTGCTCAATAGAAGGCTTTCTATTATGCCATGCTTCATATGGAGTCATGAGCTGCAAAGCTTTCGTAAGACACATGTTAAGTACATAAGTGGCACACATGATGGCCTCAAGCCAAAAAGAATGCGGCAAAGCTTGACTTTTGACCATACATCGTGCCATTTCCATAAGTGACATGTTTTTCCTCTCAACAATACCATTTTGCTGAGGCATATAAGACATTGTACATTGGTGCTTTATCCCACGACTAGCCAAAAATGCATTAAATTCATGAGACATATACTCTCCCCCTCAATCGGTACGGAGGGTGTCCATAATACACTTCGAGACATTTTCAGCCATAGCCTAAATACTTTGGACTTTACTTTAAGCATACATATCCATGCATGCCTGGAGTAATCATCAATAAAAGTCACAAAGTAAAGGTAATACCCCAAGGACGGAGTTTGCATGGGCCCACAAACATCAAGATGCACAAGCTGCAAAGTGCATGTGGCCCTAACTAAACCATCCTTTGGAATCTTAGAACGCTGCATCTTACCCAAAATACAGCCTTCACAGACATGTTTGACAGGTGCTTCAAGAGGCCGCAAAGAAACAACCATATCAAATTTCTGCAAACGTAGCAAACTGGCAAGTTCAAATGATCAAAACTTGCATGCCAAAGTTTTGCATTTGAAATAGCCTTTGAATCCACAATTGCATTTGCAAAATTCTGCCCACACTTGTCATACAAAGTGAGCTTATACAACCCACGACATAAAATGCTAGATGCAACAATTTCATCACCAAAATTGAGATCATGTATTGTACATCTATCATTCACAAATTTGACTATAAGACCAAGTCCAGAAAGTGCAAATACAGACAAAAGATTCTTCTTATCCCACGTACATAAAGTGCATCAAGTGTGAAAGAACTTCCATTTGTAGCAATAAGCACAATCTTTTCAACTCCCTGAACCGGATAAGAGGCATTGTTGGCACAAGTAACTAAATTCCCATGAGGGACAGACTCAAGCGAGCTAAACAAATCACGATGTGAGGTAATGTGCTTTGTAGCACCACTATCAAAATACCACACATGTGAATCTACAGCAACTGACATGCATGCATCATGGACAACAAGATTATAAGTGCACTATGCACTAAAAGCCCATTCTGCATCAACATCAGCATCACAGTCTCCTTTCAGAGAAGACTAGAACCAACCTCTTTCTTTTTAGCCTCTTTGGCCTTCAACTTACGACACTGCTTGATCAAGTGATCATTAGCTTTACAGTAATGGCAACACATCTTCTTTTGCCCTATCACTAGAATTTCCAGACGAATTGCTGCCAGCAGAAGCATTAGAAACATGTAATTTTCCACTCGCAGAAGAACCATGAGAAGTGGCTGCATTACTTTTCTTTGATTAGCAATAAAGGCCTATTCAATTGCACGTGTCTAGTCCTATTTTTTCTGGAAAACGACTCTTGCAACAACAATGTGCATAATGCATCAAACTTGACAACTTCAAGATTTCCTTGGGTCATAAGTCTCCAAGTACTATCAAAAGTCTGGTAAGAACTGGCAAGGCATCAAGAACAGCCTACACAAGTGAACTATTTGAAGTGACTTCACTTGCAGAAAAATGTTGCTCATTGATATCCTTTACACCAACAAGGAAAGTGTCCATATCGTCTTCCTCATCCATAATCTTTGAGTCCAGCTCTTTACGCAGCAATGCAATTTTTGCCTCATTGCGACTTGCATAAAGACCAGCCAGAATATCCCAAGCCTATTTTGCAGATTTCGTTGAACGAATGTGAGGAGTAATGGTGTACTTCACAGACAACGCAATTAATGCATGAGCCTCTGCATCTTTTACATCCCCACGAGCTTGTTTGGTCATAGGAAAAACAACTCTAAAGACAACAATCCTTGCAACAAGACCTACAACATTCTCAACATCGCCTACATCCTCAGAACTAAGACGTACATCAATGCCCTACACAAGATTCTAGACATCCTTTGACACAAGAACATGCTACATCATGTAAGCCCACATAGGGTAATTGTCCCCATCCAATCTGTCCTCACCAGCAAACATCTTGAACACATCTGTGTTGTTGTCGACCATGGCAAATGCCTACACCTGATGTGAAAACTTTCCGAAAAGAGGAGAAACGAAGCGGTAACAACACGTGCTATAAAGCACAAACCGTAGAAGACTGTAAGGGACCTATTATGCTAAAAATGGAACTCATATAAATTCTGCACAAAATGATGAAATAGCCTGCATAGTACTACCTATAGTGGAAACAGAGCTCGAATCTAACAACTGAGCAGACCTTGCTCTTTGAGCTCTCCCATAATATTTGTCAACCTACGAACGCTTGCCAAAGCTCATAAAAATCGGAGAAAGTGAGTAGGCCAATTTGGAGCCACTGGCAACTAAGCCAGGGAGGACGCAACCTTACAAGAAAACACACACAACTTGCAGAAGATGAAGGAAGCTCAAGGCACACAATAGAGAGTGTATTAGTTAGTGTGCAATGTAAAGATTGATAGCCCTAGAATGATGGGCGTATATACAATGCACAAGAGAAAAAACCTCCTAATGAGGGGAAAAATGCCCCGACGGTCCTAAGTGTGTTCACACACATCCCTACCACATGTAAATGGTAACAATTTTTTCCTATGGGCAAATAAGAGTGCATCACATACGTTCTTTTTTTGAAGAAACTAATGTTTGCTGACATTTTTATGTGTGTGCAAGAGTATCGTACCATAGTAAGTATCAATTTCCTATCTCTTGTTATGCGTGGAGCAAATTGCATTGAAACATTGCTCTTTTCCTTACAGCTTTGACTTATGTTGACAATTCTATATGCATGCAATAGTATGGTAGCACTCTTCTTTTAAGTTCAAGCTAGATGTTGTATGTGAGACATTTCTACATGTACTCCCATTCCTATATAGCATGTAGCACTAGGAACCCTCACTTTTGAAGCTCTTTATACGTTAAAATGTATTGTAATGGAAATGGCCTATGAACTTAGAGAATAGTGGAATTAAGAGAATTAGAGTGAGCAACTTTGAGAGCATAGATGGTGAACTTAATTGGTAGTAGCAACTTAATCATAACACTTAATTAACTAGGCATGAGTAATACTTTTGCGAGAGAGAGAGAGAGAGAGAGAGAGAGAGAGAGAGAGAGAGAGATTTTAAAGAATATGACAACAGTTGAGGACCGGATTTATGTGGAGCCGGTCCCCCATCCAAAAGGCATTTGTATTATAGATTCTCTCATTAAGAGAGACTTGGTACAATACAATCTTTGTGTTCCTTGAGGCCTCTTTGGCAGTATGGAGATGGAAGCTTCATACACCAAGCTTTTGCATAATATCAACAATCAATCTTAGCTTGAAAACAATCAAGAACTCGTGAACATCATTAGTCTTCGTGTTCCCTAAATCATTTGAGTGCATGAGGATGTATACTTTTATACATCAACTTGTGCCTAAAGAAACAATTAATCTTCCTTGCAATACAATTAATCTACTTGCATTAAGTAACTAATCTACTTGCAATAAACCATTAGCCTTCTTGCAATAAGCATAACATGCACTTTGTGGAAAGCATTAACTATCCCAAGCCTCAGTCCCAAGACCTCAAACACCTTCGAAGGTGGAGAGAGCTAGCAGGATATGAGGGTAGGGAAGAGGAAGAAGAAGTATTCCATAGGAGAAAGAAATAATTCCTCACTTATCATCAGCTTAGCATACATAATAACATAGTAATGAAGATGGAGAAGATGGAAAGCTTAAGCATTGAAGCATAGCTCTTGGTTGGATTTGCATTCCATAGCCAAGAGTGTTGGTGTAGCTCTCAACTTCTCAAGGAGCTTGGAGAAGGAGATGGAGCTCTTGCACCTTGCATAGCACACCATGAGAGTGTTTGTGAGTGTGTGTGGGTGAGTATACCCCATAAGCAACCCCCTAGCGTGCTTGGGTCGACCCCCCCCCCCCCCCCCTTTGTAGCTCATGCTTGAAGCTCATTGGACCCCTCCAGGCCTAGCCAATCATAAGCAGGAGGCATTACAAGCAGCAAGGGTAGCCTTGAGATAAGTGTCCCCCTTTCCCCTTTGAGAGAGAGGACTTGATAAATGCAAAATCAATTAATTAAACCCCTTGGGTGGCCAACCAATAGGCTTTAGGCACACCATGAGGGCAACATGAGGAGGAACTTGACAAGTGTCCCTTTTGCTTTCTTTGTACCATGCATGCCTTGTGTGAGTGTGTGGGTGCTCTCTCTCATCCCCCCTCATGTAGGGCTCGCCCCCTCCTTGTAGGGATTGAATCTTTGACTTTTTGACACCTCAACCCCTTATGCATAGGCCCAGTTCCCACCACAAGCTTGGCCCTTAAGCACTTTAAGCTTGGGTTGGGTTCTCACCTCAAGTGCAACCCTAACATCTCAAGCATGTCAAGCACCTCAAGCATCTCAATCATTGAGCACCTCAAGCATCTCAAGCACCTCAAGCACCTTAGTCATCAAGCATGACAAGCAGGACAAGCACCTCCAGCTGGGTCGGGTTCCCCCACCTCAAGCTCAGCCCTAGCTTACCTAAGGTCAAAGGACTTTTACACACATTATTGGAGGTCTTCAATGAAGCTAACCCTAAGGTCTTATGCTCCATTGGTTAGCCTTTCTCTTTGATAGACCATCTCTCATTTGGGCTCCTTTACCATTGGCCCCGTGTTGAGATAGATCTATAAGCACATGTCTATATCTTAACCCTTGTTTCCGTTTATTCTCCCACATTAAGTGATCAGTTTAATATGAGAAAATCATTTGGGTTGGTTAGATATTAGTTTTTATGACATTACCTCTTTCTTGAAATCATAGTCGTCCTCGACTATGAGGTAAAGATGGGAAAGTCTCACCCGTTAGTCCATTGGTCTTAGCGGGTAGAGGATCCATTTTTACCCTACGACATCATTCCAGAGTGGATGACTAATCCACTTGGTGCTTGAGAGACATTGTCTGCCGCAAGCATGTCTGCTCTTTTTAGTCCATATCATACTTCCAAAGTAGAGTGACAAGTTCTACTTGGTGTTTAGGAGACGTAGTCACCACAAACATGATCCTAAGTATGCATACTTCTTAACATTTGTGCACGAAACATAAAAAGAAAGTCTTGTAAGACAAAAACATGGATCATTTAAAATGCATTTCTTTTACATTTGCTTACTCTTTTGTGTCATTGTAAGCATCATTAACAAGGTTCATATTATCCTTAAGCTATGTTCTTTGCATGCATTTAGCATCTTTGAAAGGATAATTCTTAACTTAAATAAGATACTGTCAGTAATCTTACCATTTCTTAATACCTTTTGTTCCTGTCGAAGGATGAAATTGGGTTGGAGCTCGTTTGCTTCATCCTCGATCTCTAATGGGTCTACATTTATAGCCTCTATTGGTGGCTCTCCTTAATAAGGCTCGAATAGGCTCTCATGAAAAATGATATATATGAGCCAATAGTTGGGCAACTTTAATTGTTTAGTAAGACCCAAAGAAATATTTTTTTTTCTTTAAAGGATAAGGCTCTTTTATGCCTAATGGCAGGAGCCTCTTTTGCCTAGCTAATAGATGGATATAGCCTGTTTAATCTTCTAAAAAGAATCTTTTTTTATATCGGCTATACTCCGTTTCAATGAAGATCTTCCTAGGTACCTTAAGCTACAAGGGACGTTTGGATCTTCCGTCTTTAGCCTCGAAAGGTACTTTCCCCTTAGAAGTATGTTCATGTTATTAGAGACATATTGTTGTTAGGGTAAATACTTCTCCCATTTTGAGCATTGATCTACGTCGAATCAGAAGCTTTTAGTAGATCAAGGATCATTAGTTTTCTAATTTTCCTTTTGGCCATCCGTTGGAATAGTAGGCCAACATAAGAGGGTTACTCTAGTTCTGATAGAGACTCTATAAAAAATTAGTGGTCATGGTAGGATTTCTATCCGACACAATTAGATGTTTGCTTGCCATGGTCCTTCTATCATACTTCATCTTTTGGTATACCATACATTTTGAAACAAACTCTTGTATGTCCTTGTTTCTTGGTAAGCCAATACAAGTATGCTTTTATTCCTAAAAGAATAAATTCGAATTCCTCTTTGCGCCGCATATGGGAGGAGCATGGAAAGTGAGGAAGATATAGCCTATTGAGGTATGGAAGATAACCATCCTCTAAAGTGAGTGGTTCTTTTTCTTCCATTTGTAAAGGCTATTATTATATCCCTAAAGCCTGGGTTAGAAGCATATTTAACTATCATAAAATATAGTTCATTGTAAGTTGCTATTGATATCCTATCTACCCTTGGCCATCGGGAAAGTGCATCGGCTACATGTTTGTGCTTGCCAACAATGTGAGCAATGTAAAATTTAAATTGCAAAAAGAAATTTGCCCACCTCATTTGATTGTCGAAGAGCTTGGTTTGTATCATGGATGGAGTCCAGCATTTGCTTTGATTGAGAGAGTCAAAATCTTGTGCACCTTCTATCCAACTAGTCTTTCTTGGTAAGCCTAGATATAGAAATTTTCCATGAACATTATGGTTATTCGATTTGATAGACATGAATATAGGACATTATAACGACGAAGAATTTCATAGACATGAAATTGAAGATATTATAATGACAAGCAAGAAATTAAAAATTTATATACCATTTTGAATTAGAGAACCACACATATGAGAGGAAATTGGCAACTTAGAAGCATCAACAATTTATGAGAGGACCATAAATTAGTGAGGAAGCTAAAATAGAGCGTAGTACTGATTTGTTATGGATCAGGTGAGTAAGGAGGAGTATAAATAGATATAGAAGAACTATTTTGGATTTGAAGTAGAAAAAATCTATAGTATATATAAAGCAAAGAGGAATTCCGACCCCTCCCCTGGTCATGTGTCGTAAGGAGCTTCAGCCAGTGATGTTCCCTGTAGCCCCGACGGCACAGGCATACAACACACACACACACACACACACACACACACACACACACACACACACACACACACACACACACACACACACACACACACACACACACACACACACACACACACACACACACACACACAGGCTGCTGAAGGCGGCCGGCCATACTAGTATTAATGATGAAGTAAATTAATTAGCAGATAGGGAGAGCATCAAACATAAGATTTAGAAATAGACAATGACATAAGCAATGTATGAGAGGACATTTTATTGAAAGAATACTGCATTTAGGACCGGGAATGAAAGAAACAAACGATATTGTAATGACATCATGTTAATTTTAAATGAGGCATACACAACCAGGGTAAAGGGAATTTAGATCTTTCCTATTTACATGTATTTCTTACACTGCAATGGGTGATCTTGCAAAACATTGTAACCAAGAGAACTTGTGCTATTTTATCTATTAATGAATGTTTTTTCTAGTATACATGCTACATGAAATTTTTTATTAATGTTTTTTTTCAAAAATAAAGTTTTCAGTAAATGGTTGGTAGTACAGAACATAGCTACACATCTTAGAAGGTGGATTTTGAGTGTGTAATACCTTTCTTCTTTTGTAGTTGTTTGTGATGCCTGTGTATTTGCATCTATTCTATCGGCATGTGATGGAGTAGATAGTATATCCGATATCGTTGTCTCTTGTTGCTTGGATTGTCATGTGTGAGCAACAATACTTGGCTCGCATTGTCCTATTATGTGCAATAAGAGTGAGGATAGCATGAGACACAATAAGGAATTTAAGAATGATGGAGTCCATAGTTCATATAGCTCACGAACATTGAGTTAAGTGTAATGGAATTGATATTTTGTATTTACTGCAGTTGACATGTGGAAAAGGCTTGACCGAGCTAGGCCTATGTGAATGAATATATATTATGTGCATTTTATTATTCAAATGCTCTTTTATGAGCTTTGGCCATTTATGACCGGCCGGCCAGTTTGTACTCAATTTGACCATTCAAGAAATTTATAAATCAAATATGCGCAAGAGGGAAATGGTCACTCTTGCACGGGGGGAGATTGCACCCAGTGTTCGTGTCTTTCTTCTCTCCTCTCCTCCCTTCTCTCTCACCATGCCAGCGTAGCACTCCACTCTAGGAGGTGCATCTGCATGTGCTCTCTTGCTCTCTCCTGCTCTCTTTCCCTCTCTATTCGTGTATGGCAGTGATTATGGTGCACAAGTTATTTGTCAGGTATACAATTTTGTCGATTATGGCTTGCAGCATGTTGTTTTTTTCCTGTTTTGCAGGGCTCTCCGTGCTTCCAATTGTAGCATTAAGTCAATATAACCTATATGCTGGTTGTTGACGTTGTTGTAGGAGTATAGATCAAAATTTTAAAATCGTGTTTTGTAAAGATTTTTGTTGTGGTGCTATGTCATTTTTTTGTTTGCAGTGAATGATATGTGTTTGTAGATCTTTCTTAAAGTTTGCCAATATTGTGATTCCCTTATTGTTTGTCCTGTCTGTTATGTCCTCGAGGAAAATGTTGTAGGCATAGTGTAGCATCTCAAAGATGTAAGACTTGATGGTTGTCTGTTTGCAATAATTGATTTGCATCCTCTACAATCATGAGGTCTTTGGGCACTTCAATTTCTATTTTTAGCTTGTTGATGATCTCTTTGATTGAACTTATATAAACAAGTACGTTAATGCATTATACTTGCTTAAATAAATAAGGCAATGATAGAATATTACAACTATATTGATGGGTGTATAGAATCGATTAGTTTCTCTTTTGATGCCCCTATTTTTATCCTCTATATATTTGTTTACATACTTGTCTATATATGACCACATTTCCATGTAGTTTGTGAACAATTTTGAGTGGAATAGGGTGGTCTCATCACCTTCTCTCTCTCTCTCTCTCTCTCTCTCTCTCTCACACACACACACACACACACACACACACACACACAAACAAAAGAGTCCATGGCTAAGTATATTACTTATTTTAATTAACAATTGAATATGTTACTACTTCTTAATACTTATGTATTCCTCTTTTCCAACATGAGTTTTTACTTAATCTTCATAGATCTTATCACCCCGAGGTGTTTAAAACCTTGAGATTGAGTCCTACAAAATAATTGTAGATCAAGTCTATTCACAAGATTCTATCGAATTCTATCTCTCTAATTCGATTAGAGAGATGGAGTCTCCATCTCTCTTAATCTCTGTAGATTTTATCACCCCAAAGGTGTTTAAGGCCCTGAGATTGAGTCCTACAAGCTAATTGCAGATGAAGTCTATTCACAAGATGTTGGAGACTCTAGAAATGGACTTGATCTAAAATTAACTTTTAGGACTCAATCTCAAGACTTTAAATACCTCGTGGGTGATAAAATCTACAGAGATTAACTAAGAGAGATTGAGAATTCATCTCTCTGATCAAATTAGAGGAATGGAATTGGAAAACATCTTATGAATAAACTTGATCTGTAATTTACCCTTAGGACTCAATCTCAAGGCCTTAAACACCTCGTGGATGGTAAGATCTACGGAGATTAAGTAAGAACTCAAGTTGGAAAAGAGAAATACATAAGCATTGAGAAATAATAACCTGTTCAGTTTGTTAATTAGCATAAGCAATATACTTAGCCATGGAGACATGCTAGAGAGAGAGAAAGAGAGAGAGAGAGAGAGAGAGAGATGGATGATAAGCCTTGAGAAGAGCATGACGACCTTCCTTTAGACTGAAAATTGTATGAAGCTTCAAGAGCCATGAATACAAAAGTGCATATGCTCTATCTAGTAAAATTCCACAAAAAATGAAAAGATCTCCCTTTTGCAGTCCTCAAATTGAAAAACTTCGAACATGAAAGTTGAGAACATAACATGAGATACGTCGATTGACATCAAGCATCTAACACTAAAGTAGAAAAATTAAGCATGTTGCTAATGCAATATATAAGAATACATTATCGAGATGTAAAAAAAGAAGTGCATGTGTATTTATCAAACACATACAATGACTGACATTGAGTGTCTACTAGTGAGGAAAACATGTAGTTAAACTAAACTAAACGAAGCCTCAGCAAATTGAAAATACAAAAAAGCATTAGCGGACTCTAAAAATTGAAGTACACTATTGACTTGCTAATTGTGTACGGGTGTTGTTCGAGTGACCAAGGCAGAGGACGTTGTTTGTGTTATGCTATATACAAATAATGTGAATAGTTAAACATTTTTTCATGCAATGAGGCATAGAGTGAAAATGTACAACATATAGTGTACGTCACACAAAAGTGCCATACAAAAGTGTGGTGGAGAGTCAACACTGTGTTGCACTGTGTCTCCCTAGAAATTATAAGGAATGGAAGCCGTGCCCTACCCATAGTCTTGTATGCATAATCCAACCAAATGCATACGTATGGAGGTTAAGATGTAGAATATAAACTAAACTTAATGAGGAGGAGAGATATGAGAATATGAATCCAAACAAATCAAAAAGTGAAATTGCCCTTTAAATGGAATTGGCATTGGAAACAAATTTCAAGAGATTAAGTTTAATTATTTTGGTTAGAGTTTGAGTGTCTTGACAACATGTCAATATATAGGTTTAATACTCTTTGATCTGTCAGACACGACTTGCTTGAAGATTGACTATTGCTTGTCCTGTAGCTTTCCACTCACCTTTTAATTTTGCTACTCAACTTTTGGTAATGGGATACTACGGAGTTTTTGTTTGATATGCTTTTGTATGAAGTCTTGATTTTTCTACACTATTGCCTGCCGTGTACCTTTCAACTCAACTTTTAATTTTGCTTCTCAACTTTTGGCAATGGGCTGCTAGGGAGTTTTTGGCTTTCTAAAAGAAACCCTTAGTGTTGTGTTGGGTTAGGGAGGCTTTTGTTGTTTTTAGTGAAGTGCGCGTGCGAGAGCGTGTGTGCGTGTGCAACAATGGAGAAGAGAGAAGAAGAGAGGAGACAAAGATTTGGGTGGGGTCCAAACACAATAGTGTTAGGGTTACGAGTCCTTATTGTTTTATGTAGAATGAATGGTCAGTGTTAGTTCCCGGTAGTCTCTGGCCGCCCAACACTTAGGCGCGGCACATTGGGCTTTACCACCCCAACAACCTCCAACTTAAAGGACAATGTGCCTTTAAGCTGGGGTGACAATGTATATATATATATATATATATATATATATATATATATATATATATATATATATATATATATATATATATATATATATATATATATATATATATATATATATATATATGTGTATATATATACAATACAGGTAGACAATGACCATGATCATCTACCCAATGCCCATGAGTGCCCGACAATGTGCAAACCGCTCTGAAGATAAGCCCTTTGTTAGAAGATCCACAGGGTTTTCAGAGGTGTGAATCTTGGCAAGTTGCAATCGCTTGTCCTCAAGCACCTCACGAATGAAGTGAAAAAACTTCACATCCACATGCTTTGTCTTTGCATGAAACACTGGATTCTTTGCCAATTGTATAGCACTTTGGCTATCACAATGTAGCACAGGCATCTCAACATTGATTCCCAAGTCTCCCACCAGCCGACCAAGCCATATAGCTTCCTTGCAAGCTTCAGAAGCTGCAACATATTCAACCTCTTTAGTAGACAAGGTAACACAATCTTGCAAACGAGATCGCCATGAAACTGCACCTCCAGCGAATTCAAAAACATATCCTAAAGTGGACCTTCTCTTGTCCAAGTCTCCTGCATAATCTGCATCTGTGTAACCAATTACACATGCTTCCTTTCTTCCAAAGCAAATGCACATGTCTTTTATACCATTCAAATATCGCATAACCCCTTTCACTGCCTCCCAATGTTTCTTGCCTGGATTTGACATATATTTGCTAACAACTCCCACTGCAAAAGCAATATCAAGACATGTAGCAATCATAGCATACATCAAACTCCCAACTGCAGATGAATAAGGCACTTGTGCCATTTCAGCCTTTTTCTCTTCAGACTTAGGGCAATCTTTTTTAAAAAGTTTCACATATGGAGGCAATGGAGTACTCAATGCCTTCCCCTTCTCCATATTGAAACGCTTGAGCACTTTAGCAATGTACTCAGATTGAGACAAATAGACCAATTTCTTGCATCTGTCTCGCTTAATGCGCATGCCAAGGATATGGCTTGCTTCACCCATGTCTTTCATTTCAAAGTTTGCATGTAACTCTGACTTCAAGGCTGAAATCTCATCCCTGCATTTCCCGGCAATTAACATATCATCCACATAAAGGACCAAAATCAGCAAACTACCATCTTTAGCTCGCTTAGTGTAGAGGCAATGGTCCATATCGCTATGGTTGTAGCCTTGAGAGATCATGAACGAGTAGAATTTACGATACCATTCCCTTGATGACTGTTTTAGACCGTAAAGAGTCTTTTCTAAATGACACACCAAGTCTTCATTTCCCTTCTCAACAAAACCTTCTGGCTGCTGCATATAAACTTCTTCTTGAAGATCACCATGCAAGAATGTTGTCTTGACATCCATCTAGTTAAGTTCCATGGCGTCTTTAGCAACCAAGGCAAGTACACACCGCAGAGTAGTCATCTTGACAACCGGAGAAAAGATCTCATCAAAGTCAATACCCTGTTGCTCAAATCCTTTAGCAACAAGTCGTGCCTTGTACTTGGGTTTATTATCATGAGGTGTAATTTTCTGCTTGTACACCCATTTGCATGGTAATGCCTTTTTACCTTTATGCAACCGAACCAACTTCCAGGTTTGATTCTTATGCAATGAGTCCATTTCTGATTGCATAGCTTTCTCTTACTTTGCCTTGTCATCCATTGACATGGCTTTCTTATAGCAGGAAGGCTCTCCGCAATCTGTCAACATAATGTAGTCCAATGAGAGAGTAAATCTATCAGGAGGCCTTGAAACTCTTGTAGACCTTCTAATAACTGCTTAAGCCGGTTGTCCCTTAGCAACATCTTGTACTGCAGGAGGATTATGTACTTGTTGTCTGACATTAGGCACTTCAGCCCTATTGTGGACAATTCCATCTTCTTGGAAGATAACTCTCCTAACCTCCACTGTATGCACATGCTTTTTATGCATCTTTCTTCATTGAAGTATACGTCATTACTGCAAACTATCTTTTTAGCTTCAGGATCCCAAAACCGAAATCCCATCTCGCCAGGATTGCCATAACCAAGAAATATGCATTCTTTGACTTAAGAGACAACTTGCTTCGAACTCCTTTGGAACATGACAATATACTTCACAGCCAAATACTCTAAGATGCTTGTAAGAAGGTGGCTCCCCAGACCAAAGCTCTTCATGTACCTTCTCATCTAAAGCCTTGTTAGGAGATCTATTAATAAGATGGACAACAATTGCTAACGCTTCTGCCCAAAATCCATTAGGCAACTCTACATTAGACAACATGCTACGTAACTTCTCTTGTATGGTACGGTTCATCCTCTCAGCAACACCATTTTGTGGAGGGTTATATGGAGCAGTCAACTCTCTTTTCATGCCTTTGGAATCACAAAAATTCTGAAAGGCTTTAGTGACATACTCACCACCATTGTCTGACCTTAAGCACTTGACTTTCTTGCTAGACTGATTCTCCACTAATGCCACAAAATTCTGAAATTTTGAAAGAACTTCATCCTTCTTCCTGAGAGGATATACCCACACTTTCCTTGAAAAGTCATCAATGAATGTAACAAAGTACAATGAGCCTCCCATGGATACGTTAGGCATAGGTCCACACACATCACTATACACTAACTCTAATGGCTCACTTTTCAGAGTGCTTTCCTTTTGTGTGGTGACTGTGTTTGTTTACCATAAAGACAATGCTCACAAACTGAAAAGTCTGAGAAATTGAAGCCAGGCACATAACCAAAACGAGATAAGATTTTCATTCCCTTTTGAGACATATGTCCTAACCGACGATGCCACAAAAAAACACTTGGCTGCTTGGTTACACAAATTACATGGTTTTTAACATTGGATACATGTAGCATGTAAAAAGTCCCAAACTTTGAACCATGTGCTACCACTAAAGAACATTTGGTGAGCTTCCACGAACTATCACCAAATGTGCAATAATATCCTTTGTCATCCAATTGTCCTGTACTAATTAAGCTTTTGGTAAGCTTCGGCAAATGTCTCACATTCTTGAGCATGAATGAAGAACCATTCTAAAATTTTAGTTGCACATCGTCGACACCAACTATGTCGCAAGCAAAATCATTGCCAAGATGAACACGACTTTTACGGACTGCATCATATGTACTGAACCACTCTCTGTGAGGAGTCACATGAAACGATGCATCTGAGTCAATAACCCAATCCTGTAAATCATAGTCATCAGTGGCAACCAAAAATGTTGAATCCATGGCAGATGTGAAATAAATGTCTCCATCAGAATCTTCAACAAAAACATTGTTGATCTCTTCAATCTTTATACTGTTTTCCTTAGTCTTGCCTTCTTCCAACTTCTTGTTTTTACCTTTCTCTTGTTTCCACTTTCGACAGTCTTTCTTCATATGACCCTTTTTGTGACAATGATAGCACTCAATGTCTTTTCGGCCACGTGATTTGCTACGAGATTTTCCTCTCTGATTCTGCTTGCCCTTTTCTTGTGATCGATCACGAACAATGAGAGCATTGCTAGTACCAGGAGAAGTATCAAGATTCTTCATGCTAACCTCTTTAGTAAGCAAACTGCCCTCAACATCACCACATGTTAAACCATCAGGATGTGTTGATTTACTTATGGCTCTGCAAAAAGTATCCCAACTTTCTGGCAACGTAACTAGCAAGAACATTGCTTTGACCGAATTATCGAAATTGACTCCCTGCGCAGAAAGCGGACTGAAAATTGTGTTGAACTCATTGAGATGGTTGCACATGGGTGTCCCCTCATCCATCTTCAAATCAACTAACTTTTTCAGCCAATAAACCTGTGATGCTGCACTTTGCTTCTCATACAGGTCACATAACTTCTTCCACAACTCATAACTAGTCTTTTCCATGTTCACATTGAAGTACACATTCTTTGACAAAGTCAGCATGATGGTGGACCTGGCAAGCTCATCCAAATCCTGCCAATCATACTCATCCATATCCTCAGGCTTTATCCCTTTCATCTTTATCGGCCGGATCTGCTTCTTCTGTACTAAGACATTGTAAATTTGTTCCTTCCAAAATGGGAAGTTAGTGCCATCTAACTTCTCAATGTTGAACAAAGAGTTCTTCAATGATGAAGCCATCACTTGACAAGGAACAAAAGTAATAGATCCGCTGCACTAAACAAGATGATAGAAAACCTGAAAAATTTCGGCAGAGTCTCCCCTGCAAAACTGACTTCTGAACCCAAAAAAAATGTGTACAATAACTGAAATGCTGATCAAAGTGGCTAAACCGGCAAGATAAAATCTCAAAGAACTGTCACTGTCAATGTCTCCAACTCTAGAAGAGTGTCTCTGACCAACTGAACACTGTCAAAGGCATACACATAAAGATGACAACAATGCCAAAAATGGTGGGTCAGCAGATGCACACCAATACTGCACTAACCGCATAAACATACATCCTATGTCAATGCCGAAACTATGGGGATGTCGGGGGCTCGCTCCAAAACCTGTATCACTGAAAGGATCTCCACATTTGGGGCACCCATTATTCCTCCACCCTAGGTTCTGGACCTTCGGCCGGGACTCAAGGTAGCGCGACCCAAGATCCTCATATCGTGTCTAGTGATTCTTCCTCTGACTACGAAGTCATGGAGGGGTATCCTACACCAAACCCTGATAGTTCAAGTCAAGACATGCATGCCATGGGCTCACGGCCCGGGTCCAGCGTGTTTAGCCGCTTAAAAGAGACCCTTAGTAGAGCTACTCGCTCCGAACATGCGGTTAATGAAATAAATGAAGGGAGTGGGGAAGTAAATTCGTCATTCATGCCTAAAATAGACCCTATGCTTCTTGAGAGTGTGCATGTGCATGTTCCATCCACTGCACCTCCTGATCCTTTAGGACTATCTCCCTCTGAGGTTCTACTACCCGATGGTAGGAGTCTTGCCGAAGTGCAAGAGATCGAACGCTATATGCAAGCAACAAGGGAGAGGGAAATTGAGAACCTACGAAGGCTAGAACAAAGTCGAGCCCTGAAAGCAAAGGCTCCTATGACAACAATCATGCCAGCCGAGCAACCGAGTGCTCCCAAGGTAGCAGTCACGGAGGGGCAAGCGATGGGGAGCAATAATGCTTCCACCTTGAGGGAAACCTCCAGCACGCCAGGCCTAGATGGGATATCCTAAACGAAAATTGGGAGTATGACCTACAAGCGGAAGCTTTAACTGATCGGTACACAGGACACACCTATCATGTGGGTTGGTTAGATGTTCTACAATCCACATCGGGTGCTGCTAGCATAGATGAGCAACAATAGAAAGTCTGTGATGTCCTCCATAGGATTGTCGAGTTAGAAAGACGGAACACAGGGATCAACATGCCTTCAACAGGCTTAATGAGATTCTTGGATATGGGAAAGGCCAACCAACCAACTCTATCACAAATGGAGACTCCCTCAGTGAGCCCCATTGATCCTCCATATGTTGTTTCGCCAGGAGCATCAGTACAATCTGAGCCCACAAGTGGTAGCTTTACCTTCCCAGATATAGCTCATCTTTCTCTTAATGACACTACTGCTACCATGCATATCCCAGTGGTGAGCATGACAAGAAGTACACCATGGAGTTCATTTGTTAATACTGCGCCAATGCCTAGTAGCACAGTACCCCCAACTATACCTACATGTATGTATCAATCATGTGCACCTGTCGTACCTCAGCCTCATGTAGCTCCTACACCTCCAATTATTCCAAGAGCTTACAATCCACAATGGAATTATCCAAGCTCTTATACAAGTGGAGCCATGCCATTTAATAATAACATGCCATATCAGGCACCCCCTATGCCTAGGGCCACGCCTGTAAACTTTGGTCCACCGTCTGGTACACCACCATACGAAACATGGGACCCAAGAGCCGCGCGTATGCCAAGGCCAAGGCCAACTCCCATCTCACATGTGGTTCCAGGAGCACATACACCCATTATACCTGCTCAAATAGGAGATTTGGCAGCATTTGCTCAAACTATCGATCGCTCTATTGCGGAAAACATGCGTAGTGCACCTGATAGAGAGCCTAGGAGCAAGGCAGTTCAAGTAGCTAAGCTCACACAGAAATTAGTGGAGACGGAGATGCTAGAAAGCATATGGAAGTCTTTGAACATGTGTGCGATTCCTTGGAAGAGCACAATGAGCTACATAAGTGTAGGGCTTTGAGTTTGACCCTAAGCGGAAAGGCTGGAGATTGGTATAAAACCTTAAGAGTAGAAGAGAAAACGATCTACTCTACTCTTAGGAGACTGTTCTTAAAAGAATACATACGAGAGGGAGTACTTTGGGGTGTAGCCTCTCAGCTCCAGAAAGCCCAACAAGAAGAAGGTGAATCTGTGAGAGACTTCATTAGTCGCCTAAAGAATTTGAATTCTCGATGCAATCCAAACGAGCGATTCAACAACAACCAATTGCTCGATAGATTCATTAGGGGACTACGACATGAAAGTATTTATAATGGCCTAGTCATTAGAGGTATCACTACTTGGGAAGTAGTCACCATGAATGCAATCCAATTGGAGGATAATTTAATGATTGCAGGAGAAAGAGTGTCTGCCAAGCCGAAGTCTAGTAGCTCGCAAGAATCAGGGCATGAGCCAATGAAGATAAAGCCAATCGTGAAAGAGCAAACGATATCTGAGATGACTTTGGCAGATCTCACCAAGGCCATCCAAGAAAGCCTTAGGGGTAATCGTGCTCCACAAAACACTCATATGTATCCAAGAAGGGAGTAGCAATGGTGCTCAATTTGCTTGGGCCCACATACTACGAGTGAATGCCCTACTTTCAGAGTAAAGTTTAACGGGACTTGTAACGTGTGTGGTAGGTATGGCCATCAAGCGAAGGATTGCCTAATGCTTAAATGCATCATGGAAAATAGACCGCCTATAGCTTGGGCAGACTCACCTCGGGTTCTTGCATTGATGCCTACCCCACCCATGGAGCAACAGTTGCCATTACAGCACATGGTCCCTAGAACCCAAAATGTGGTCCAAACCACACCGTTTCCACCTCCAGTGCTAGGACCGCAACCCCCTCATCCAAGAGTTACACCTATGAACCAAATAGGTTGCGAGTCATCTAGTACTTATGTAGATTGCGAAGAGGACATAGACTCTAGTATCACCTATGGAGTCGACATGCTTGAGGAGTGTCCCATGTACTATATGGAAGACCATTGGGGACAAATCAAACCGGTATATCAAGCTACTGCGCTAGCAGCAAGAGGCCAAAACATTAATAGTTTTGCCAGGAGACCACCTCTTCAGTGCTACGAATGTGGTGGACCACATCGAGTAGCTGAGTGCCCCATTAGAATGCAAAAGAATGCAGCACTAATGCAAACAAGTCAAGGGAGTGCATTGGCAATGCCAATACTCACTTGTAATCGTTGTGGCATAAATCATTTGATCGCATAGTGTCCTAACAATCCAAACGCACCGAAAATCACACCATTGAACATAATAGAGATTGTTGATGGGACACCACCAACTATAAACATAGCACCAGTGAATGCACTCACACGGTCGATGCTCCAAAAGCAAAATTACATCCTCGAAGAGAGAGATGCTGCATCCATTGGCCGAGCGAGAAAGAAGAAAACACGAAGAAAGAAATCCCTTAATGCTTCTAGCTCAAAACCTAGTTCAAAGACTAACATAGGGACAGGAGAGGATCCTGTGTATATGAATGACCCTGAGGATGACTCAGATTCGATAGAGACCACGGAGACCAAAACTATTACTAACGAACATTAGAACCTGAACCCAAACATATCCAGATGTCGGACACAGTGTTTCCCACACAAGTTCAACCTCACAAGAACCACATGCCGTTAGCTATACCCAATATCATTTGGGAAGAGAGTGAGGGTAGGACATCTGAAAGTGGACACACACCTTTCCTACTAGAGAGAATGTTTGGTGAGGGAATGCCCGACCCACTTGAGGAAGTGGAGATTCCATCTTCACCATTCTCTTGTCAAGGTCCTACGTCCCACAAGATGCCATTAAATGTTGCCAAATTGATGGATTTCATGTCTTCAGAAGTTAGAACCACCATCATGTCCAAACTATATAAAGACCCCGAGCTAGTCTCAGCTCTTCGAGCCTTCCTCAATGGAGAATTACAGACTGGATGACCACAGTTTGCACATATGAACAAACCTGACTCGGTAATGAATGATGAGGAACATTTAGCACCACCATATGACCTAGCGGGACATGAATCTGTAATTGAAGTACCCGTTAACAAGTTGGGGCAATACTTTGAAGGTGATGAATCTAATGCTACTCTACCAATCACTACTAAAGGCCTAACTGTAAAGGGGGTCCTTGACGGTGGTGCGGGAGTCAGCATGGTGACAAAGAGTTGTTGGGAGTCTATGGGGCGACCTCACCTTGAAGCCACAAGCGTAGTGGTAAAAATGGCTAATGGATCTATTGTTACGCCTATTGGAATGCTAAAGGATATCAGAATCAAGGTCTTGGGACACAAGGTAAGGCAAACTTTCATTGTTATGGATTTTTCCAAGCATCCTATGTCATTTGAGATGATCTTAGGGCTTCCATTCATGAGGGAAGCAAAAATGGTGCATGACTGGTCCAAAAACCACGTCTACTTACAGTTCCAAGACTCTGTCATTCGAGTTGATCTTTTAAGTGGTCGAACGCATCCTCTAGGAAATAAATTCATCATTGATAATCGATCAGACACAACAATTCACTCAGCTCCATTACAGTATTGTTACACGTGTAACGAAGACACGGATATTGGGGAGAACTCTCCTTATATGGATATCCTACCTGGAATGGTTGAGTCAGACAATGTCGATTGGGTACACCTAGCGGCAACTTGGGTAACACCAAATGGGGAAGAGATACCACACATTGCACCAGTAAACATGTTAGGTGTAGCGCATGTAACATCCGATGATAAGAAAGAGGCACACCTACCTGAGAGTGAAACCGATGATTCCTCAAAGGCTTCAGGCCAATACACATCAGAAATGGAATCTCAGGGAGAAATGGATTCAGAACCTGAAGAAACATCGAGTGAACCAAGTATAGAAACTGAACACTCAAGGCCTAGTACGACCATCTATGGTAATTTATATGAGAGTGAAGAAGATACAAGCGAAGACCTATCAGGCGAGTCGAGTTCAAACATTTACCAAAATCAAAACCTTAACAAGAAACAAAGGTCATATAAGAGACGACGATATCGAGAAAATGTGAGAGCTAGGATAAACAAGGAAAGATCTACTGCAGAATGGCTTAGCTATCTAGGGGCATGTGATGCTCATCGAAAGCTAGTAGACAATTGGGGTGAACATCTCCATAGTGTCATGTGGTGCAGCCCGCGACCCATTGACCTCGCTCAATTGGAGGTTACAGAGCCGAAATTGAGTCGAACTATAAGAAGACATCAAAACCGAGAGTTAGCTCAACAACAAAAGGAGGCAGAACTAAAAGAAAGGTCTCCGTTAGGACAAGAGCCTGCTGACTTACATACGGCTCCTGAACATTTTAAATCTTATACCACGGGGAAGCGAAAGGTTGTGTATGCCAAAGCCCAACGAATACCTACCAATGGAAGCAGAGGAGTCTATGATGGTCCAGCGGTAGTTAAAGAGATAGAATTAGCAGAACCAGGTGAGGAGTCTAAACCAGTATTTATTTCTCAAGACCTTAGTGAAACTGAAGAGGCTGTACTTAAGGAGCTCCTCAAGGAATACAAGGATATCTTTGCTTGGACATATCATGACATGAAGGGCGTTCCACCTTCTGTGGTGCAACATACAATTCCCATGATCAACACTGCTAAACCCGTCCAGCAACGACCCTATCCAATGAATCCTAAGTACGCCAAAATTGTACAAGAGGAGATTGAAAAACTTATCCAATGTGGATTCATATACCCTATTGATCATTCAGAATGGGTTTCTCCAATAGTCATTGTGCCAAAAAAGAATGGGAAACTAAGAGTGTGCGTGGACCTCAAGAAAGTTAATGCAGCTACTAGGAGAGATCATTATCCCTTGCCATATTCAGAACATGTGCTTGAAAGAGTTGCGGGCAAGGAAGCTTATAGCTTTTTAGATGGGTACTCTGGTTACAATCAAATCACAATTGCAGTAGAGGACCAAGCTAAAACTGCTTTTATCACAGAGTTTGGAGTGTTTGCATTTCGTGTTATGGCTTTTGGCTTAACAAATGCCCCTGCTACATTCCAACGATTAATAAACACTGCGTTTAAAAAATTTCTAAGGGAGTTTTGTGAAGCTTTCCTAGACGACCTTTGTGTTTATTCTTCTTGGGAGAAGCATTTGTTATATCTACGAAAAATATTTGAAAGGTGCAGATTTTATCGCATCTCATTGAACCCTTTCAAATGCCAATTTTGGGTTAAGCATGGAGTCATTCTAGGGCATATAGTGTCCAAGAACGGGATATCCACAGATGAGAGTAAGATTAAAGCCATTGCCGATTTGCCACCACCTACTAACTATAAAGGAGTTCAAAGATTTATGGGCCATGTTGGTTATTATCGAAGGTTTATTTTAAACTTTGCCGAGATAGCGCGTCCATTGTACAAGCTTCTTATCGAGTTTCACTGGACGGAAGAATGTCATCAATCTTATGAGTTATTAAAGAAGGCCCTAACAAGTGCTCCAATCCTGCGAACACCTGATTGGAATGTACCTTTTCATGTGCATATTGATGCATCAAATTTTGCGATTGGGTGTGTTCTAACTCAACCAGGAGAACATAAATTGGACTACCCTATTAGCTTTGCAAGTCACCAATTAAATGATGCCGAGATGAACTACACTACTACAGAGCGCGAAGGTCTAGCTATGATTTACACAATAAAGAAATTTCGCTATTACCTTCTTGCTACCAAGTTTGTGTTTTATGTTGATCATCAAGCATTGCTATATTTGGTAAACAAGCCGTGTTCCACAGGTCGAATTACACGATGGTTGTTAATTCTTCTTGAGTTTGACTTCACCGTTGTTGTGAGGCCTGGGAGGAAACATGTCATGGCGGATCATTTATCTCGTATCCCTAATGGCGAAGCTCCTACGGGGGTTGATGATGAATTGCCTGATACTCCTTTGTTCATTGTTGAGACAATGCCTGAATGGAGTGAAAAGATTGTTAACTTCTTAGTTAATGGTTTTCCACCCAAAGAACTGCGAAAAGATATAGCTCGAAAATTAATCAAGGAATGCGAACCCTATTGCTTACTGGCTGGAACTCTCTATAAGAGAGGAAAAGATGATGTTCTTAGACGCTGTGCCCGCGAGGATGAGTATTTATATATTCTACAAGAGGCACACATGGGCGTAGCTGGTGGTCACTTTTCAGGAAAGTTGACTGCCCGAAAGATCTTACAGTCAGGCTATTGGTGGCCCACTCTGTTTAAGGATGCATCACTTTTTGCAAAGGGATGTGATGAATGCCAACGCTTCAAGAAGCCACAAAGAAGTGATAGGATGCCTCTACATCCCATCAAGGTAACCCAATCATTTGAAAAGTGGGGCTTAGACTTTGTAGGACCGATTAGTCCGGCTGCACGTAACACGCAATCACGATATATCATTGTGGCTACCGACTATGTAACCAAATGGGCTGAAGCAAAAGCAACACGAAAGGCAGATACAAAAACAACAGCTAAGTTCCTCTTTGAGAACATTATCACACGTTTTGGATGCCCCTTTGAACTTGTGAGTGACAATGGAACTCATTTTATAAATGAAGTAATAAAAGAACTCACATCAAACTTCATGATATCTCACCACAAGTCTACACCCTATTATCCCCAAGCAAATGGCCAAGCTGAGAGTACCAACAAAAATCTCATCTCCATTTTGACAAAGACAGTTGAGGGTCATCGCACTGATTGGGACCTAAAGCTTACATCAGCTTTATGGGCTTATCGTACTGCGTATAAAGTTGCTATTAATTGCACACCGTTTAAGATGGTGTATGGCCAAGAAGCAGTTATGCCATGGGAGTTTGTCATTCCTAGTCTTCGAGTAGCTTCTCAAGAAGGTTGGGATGGTAACCCCTTAGTGGAGCGATTATATATCCTGGAAAGGTTAGATGAAGAGAGGCAATTAGCTGTGCGAAATGCTCTAGTGGAGAAGGATAGGAGAAAGAAGTGGTTTGATAGCCATTTAAAGGATAAAGACATCAAGGTTGGTGATAAAGTTCTTATGTACGGGGTACATAATGAAAAGATGAAATTGAAATACGCTGGTAAGGGACCATATCGAGTGTGTGAAATTACCCCGCAAGGTACCATTCGTGTGGAGACTCTAGATGGAGTTGAAACCATTGGATTCCTTAATGGGAGTAAATTCAAAAGATATTATGATCCTCTAAGCCAGGAAGAGTTGCAAGCCATCCATCAAAAGAAGGCTGCCAAGGAACAAGCAGAGATTAAAAAAATCCAAGCAAGAGTTGAGGCTCGAGAACGACAACAACGTCTTAGACGCCAACGAGAGGCTAATCTGGGAATCACGCAAGCATTTTTCGAGGACACAGATGACGACTCATTAGAATCTGAGCCACCCCTACGATACCCAATTGAGCTAAATAGCACCTATGGGAAAGTACTATACAATGCCTTATTAGATACGGGAGCTAAACACAATTTGTTATCCTATGGAGTTTGGTGTCAATTAGGGAAACCGACCCTATCCCCGAGTATGATGCAAGTCAAGGGCATTAATAAAAAGAAAACTGCTATTCTTGGAGTCCTTCAGACCCCTGTTGTCTATGACAATGGAAGCATAATGCAGAGGTTTCCAGTCATGCCCGCGGGAGCTATGGAAGGCAACGTAAACCTGGGACACATGTGGATGTTGGCAACCAAATGCACTATTGATTGGGATACTGGTAGTGTCACGATGCGACCACCGACTCTTACCCCTATCATTCAAGCAAAGTCACCTACGTTGCAAACTCTAGCAAAGTTGAAGGATAGCCAACATTCACAAGCCAAGGTGGTTAACTCTTCTTTGCCGGCTACCCATGAACCTAACACTTCAACACTTGTAGCTGCAGCAAGCAGTAATATTGCAAGTACTCAACCTGCACGACCTAAGAGTACATATCAATGGGTCCCCAAGGCCTTACTTCCAACTACCTCAACCCTCCCATCCATTCCACGAAAAAAATTCCCCAGAAAACCAAGAGCGCGCCCTAGGAGAGTCAAGACCAAATCACGATGGATTCCAAAACAACTATTAGAAGCCCAAGGCTACTATGATGGAAATGAGCAAATTTGGGTACCTAAACGTAAAATGTGTCCTTCCCTATCGACAAAAAACCCATATGAGTCAAACAGTGTAACGCTAAAGCCAATGGCAGACCGTGGGAAGGGAAAGATCACAGAATGCTACACACCTAGTCCAGAGCTAGTTTGGGCTCCAAGGCAAAACCAATTTATTCCACCTAGCTCAGGAAGGGGGGAGTTCCATGAAGCTTCTAGCTCCTCATGTAATACATCCATAGAGGTAAACGCTTCTACACAGCCTCCATCTATAGTAGTGGACCTCCATGAAGCTACAAAAGAATCCACACCTCCCAGTGTTCAAGAATCACCTGATGAACCACTTCAAGTTCGATCCTGGGAGAGTACCTTACCACCCTTGCAACTTGACGAGGCACCTAGGGTAATAGAAAACTAATGGCAAAAATCCTCACCTATTACCAACTGGAACAATTGGTTTCAAAGGGTGACGATATCATTTCAAATGGTATGATCTACCCAAGGAAGGGGGGAGTGTTTGTGGACATCCATCATTCACTTGCTTCCCTCTCAACCTTTCTCCCTGACCTCTTAATCTCCAATCTTAGGGAATGTATATATAAAGCCTTATACTCACAAAAACAAGATAAAAAAGTAAAAGAGCAAGAGCCATAACACAAATCATAAAAACAAATTATGCACAAGAACACGACCCTTGTAATATTTGCACTCCAACCATCATCTATTTGCATGTACAGATATGGCTAGTACGCTAGAGTCATCCACTCCTGCCTTGGGTGAGAGGTACCCTCGTTACTTTTCACAAATATTTCACATGGTCTTTCCAGTGCTTGCATGTGAATGGGATTTGATAGGTACGCTAACATGTGAGAGGAATTTTGAGGAGTTAGAATGGCTGATACGTCTCTGGACCACGTCTGATCCATACTTAGTAGAGAGCGTTTCTCCCATTGCACAAGCCTACCCTTTTGACCAAGATGACTATAGGCGTCTAGTGACCTTCTTAGTAAACATGGGCACCTATGATGAAGAAGAAAATTTACAGGACTACACGGATGGCACATATGGTCTCATGGATGATGACTTTGTTTATCTCGATGACGAGGATAGGGGTTTAGCCTTAGGGTTTCCACCCAACCTCTACAATATCCTATTCCCTTGACTCTCTAGGGGGAGTGCAAATAATTAGGTTAGGGTTCCTTATGTTTTTTGTTGTGTTCAATAAGTGTGGTACCTTTTCCCACTAATGTGCCTCCTGGAGGTATTCCTTTTGTTTCCTAGTGTGTACAGGAGCGTGTTGCTATTGATAGGATTTAGACCTTCATGGAATCTTTATCTCGACTCACTCTTCAAATCAAGCGCGACCATCGACACAAACAGGTGTTTCTTGTCCATTACCATTGTCCCTTATCTTTTTTGCATCTATGATTGTCTGCTTTAATTGTGATTGGTAGCTTAATATTCACCGCATTTGCTTAGTATCAAACATTTAATTCAATGTAATTTTTTGTCATAATCACTTGTCTAGGTTTAAAAATCAAGCAGTCCGACTAAGCTAGTTTGACCAAGTTAGGTGTTAGAGATCTTCTCTTAATACCATGGGGAATGCCTTCCTAATAATCAATGGTTACTTAGGTTCTTAATCCGATTTAGGCAGCATTGTGTGAAATGTACTAGGGCTTTCTAGTGGGCTTGACCCTATTGACCTTTCGCTTAAGTATTATAAAGGGAGTTTACTAGTGTGATGAGCCTGGGGAGGTGTATCAGTGTTATATGACCCCCCAAAGTTACAAAATTAAAATGCTGAAAATGAACAAACAAAAAATCAAAGTGCCACACTGTAAAATCTTAAGCTGGAAGAGAAATCTCAGCTTGATTTGGTACTTCACTCACATGTATTGCCTATGGTACTAGAGCCCTAGAGGTTCCCAGTGTGGGCGCTTTTCCTTGAAAAGCAAAATCCCAAGGCATACAAAATAAGCACACACATCAAATTGAATCACTGTGAAAACACTTTGGGGGGTCAAAGAAAAGGTAATCAGTCAGGCGATGATTTCATGAGAAATTCCTTTTATCGTAGCTTAACTACAAGGTCCTCTAGGTATAGCCTCTAGTCAGCCCTCGAACATGAAATACTTGGCTCTCGCGATTAAACAACTTAATTGACCAGAGAAAATTAAGAAGCTTACCCATGGTATTAATAGTCGATCTCTAGTGTCTTTCGACCGTTATATTAGCGACCCCAGACTTGTTTAATTTTTTACCTTTACATCTGTTTATGCATTTGATTACATTGCAATTTAATGCTTATTGCTGACAAATTGTTTAAAATTCTATTACCAATCAATTGTCTGCCTAAAATTGCATATGCTTTTTAATCGCTTATGAAAATGCAATTACTGTGCAATGTTGTTTGATTTTACAGTGACTAATGAAGGCTAAGGACATTCATCTCAAATGCTCTTCCACCTCGACCAACGAGCTTCAACTCAATAGCTTCCGAGGACGGAATCTACATCAGGAAGGGGGGCATGTTAACCCTCACGGCTCACGGACACCCTATCACCTACGAGACGGACGTTGTAACCTACGGTGGACATTGTATTATTTATTTGGTAGAGTCAGGTACCGAGCTTGTCGGTCCAATAGGAAAAGGGTAAGAGTGATCGCCGATGAGAGGCGCACTCTAACTGGGACATTCAAGGGATTAGTTGGCTAAGCATGGGCGCCCAAGTGTGAATGGAGTGAGCTCATATAAAAGCCAACTAAACCTAAAATTCACTCATTCTCTCATTTGTGCAATAGAAGAGTGCTCTTGCTCCATCTCCATCTCCATCTTCTTCTTCTTCACCTCCTTGTGTGTGTGTGTGTATATGTGTGTGTGTGTGTGTGTGTGTGTGTGAGAGAGAGAGAGAGAGAGAGAGAGAGAGAGAGAGAGAGCATTGCGGAGGCACGACGGCGGTGAAGCGGTTGAGCGCGATGTAGCGGCGTCTCCTTCTTCTTTGCGGCGAGGAATCCTCCACGGCAGGAGCATAGAGCGGTGAGTGACACACCATTGCCCTCTTTTGAGCTTACTAGTTAAGCTAGTTGTGTGCTTGGAGCCGTCTATGGCTCGCACACAGTGTTAGGCAAGGCCCTTGCTTCGACAGTGTGGCAAGGAGCGCACATTCATCTTCATTACTATGCTATTATGCTATGCTAAGTAAGAAGAGTGATGATAAGTGAGGAACTATTTCTTTCTCCTATGAGTGATTCTTCTTCCTCTTCCCTAACCTCATTCCCCGCTAGCTCTCTCCACCTTCGAAGGTGTTTGAGGCCTTGGGACTGAGGCTTTGGATAGTTAATGCTTTTTGCAAAGTTTAAGTTATGCTCGTGATTCATGAAGCTTTCCATCTTCATAGCATCACCAAGATCACAAGGAACACAAAGATTGTATTGTACCAAGTCTCTCTTGATAGGATAATCTATAATACAAACGCCTTTTGGAGGGGGGACCGACTCCAAGTAAATCCAGTCCTCAACTATTGTCATGTTCTCTAATACTCTCTCTCTTGCAAAAGTATTGTTTATGCCAAGTTAATTAAGTACTATGTTTATGTTGCTACCATCAATTAAGTTCACCTTCTATGTTCTCAAAGTGATCTCACAAAAATGCTCACTTTAATTCTCTTAATTTCGCTATTCTCAAAGTTCATAGACCATTTCCATTACATTGGTATCAGAGAATTTGGTTTCTCTTTTCTTGCTTAAGAAGAGAGGTCCTTAAGTAGCCTATTAATGGTTGATTTTGTTAATTATATTAGGGTAAGTGGGACTGGGATCTATTATCGGTTTTGTTGAGACCACTATGTGAGATATGGTGCACACCTCGGGAGCTTTGGTCTTAATAATGGGGTCTTTTTAAACTTGCCTATGGCTTTACCATTATTGAGCCATAAGAAGTCCGAAAGGAGCTATCCCTTGGCAATTCTGCTATGTTAGACCCACCCCACTACTCTCTATGATTAACCGATTTGATTCATGGGTGTAGATACTTAAGTGCTTATTTTCAAAGGCTAAGAGGAGTAGCAACTAAGGTTTTGAATTGCCAGAGGATACACTAAGTAAACACATAATTATAATTAGCATGGGTGACAATAACCAAGAGAGTAGAATGAACATTGATAACTTTGATTTTGCACATGAAGGTGCTAATGATGATGCCCCCATGCTTATCAATTATCTTGTTACTAGGTTGCATTAAGCTATGGGCAACCCTACTTTGCAAGCCAAAGTTACCCAAGAACTTCGTGCTTATGGGATTTCCTTTCCTCTCCAAGAGGAGAGAGAGTTTAAGAGGCCTCTTAATGAGACTCCCAAAAGAAGACTCTCTCCCATAAGAGAGGAGGAATCCAAAGAACAAGAAAGAAGTGAATTCCTAAGTTCCTCTAAAGATGTGGCTCCATGAAGACGGCGGTCTAGATTATTGCCAACTCCTCCCAAGAGGAAATGGTCAACCCATAGTCCTTCTCCTCGTCACTCCAAAAGGGAAGAGAGGAAACAAAGGAAGAAAAAGGCAAGAAAGAGGTCACCCTCTTCTTCTTCTTCTTCTTCTTCACATTTCTCATCTTCCGACAAAAGCAATAGTTATTCTCCTAGAGAATACAAGAGGAGAGGACATCGCAAAACTTACCCTGCATGGCAAAGGTCCCAAAAGTTCAAGAAATTCAAAGAGGGAGGAAAGAGACCTATGATGGCACCTTTGGTGCCATTGACAAAGTATTGGCCTTCATCCAACTATTTGATGTGGCCTTTGGAGACGAGGGATTCACGGAGTCCTCCAAGCTAAACTATGTAGCTATGCACTTCTAGAAGGCTGCTCGTCAATGGTGGGCTAGTCTTCGTGGCAACAAGGTCCCAAAGACATGGAACACTCTACAAGTTTCCATCATGAAGCAATTCCTTGCAAGCGATGCAAAGGACAAAGTGATTACCGAATGGCGGAGCTTGAAGCTGCTATTCAATGAGTCTATCCACAAATATGTAGACAAGTTTTGGGATTGACATCTCAAAGCTACAGTCTTTCAAAGGATAGAATTCACCGAAGAAAAGCAACAATTTTGTGTGGGATTACCTAAAGAAATGACTGAGTATGTCAACTCACAACGGCCTAGCACTATCACCGAAGTCATCTACCACACTGGTTGCTTCAAGGATCAATTTCCAACAAGGGACGAGAAGAAATTTCAAGCCCATGGAAAACAAGGATTGAAATGAAGCTAAAGGGAAGAGCAATGCTCAAAACTCTTCTCAAGGTAACACCAACACCAACAACAACAAGGCCAAGGAGAAAGGAGCTTATAAAGGTAAAAATAAGCTCTCTCCCGAATAATTAGAGGCCTTTCGTAATGACCATAAATGCTTTAAGCGTGGGGAGCAAGTGCCCCAAAAGAAATGTGCTCAATGACACTCCTAGATCTTCCATGGTTGAAGCTCCAAAAGAGGATACTCATTGCAAAGGCTCATCACTCTCCTATGCTTGGGGAAAGGCAAGGGAACATGATGCCTTCATCTTGTTTGACCCTGGCTCTACTCACAACTTCATATAAATGGAGTTGGCCACCAAGTTGGGCATTCAAGCTTTTGAGATGGGAGATACTATAACTGCTGACCCAGCTTTCAAGGGATAGCAAGACTTTGTTAATCCCTTGATTGGGAAGTTGAGGCTTCATGTCCAAAGCTACGTCGACAAAGAAGACCTTTTTTATCTCTCCTCTCTAACACGAGGATGTTATCCTAGGGGCACCATGGTTCAACCGCATGGCTACCAACATGAAGTTCCCTGAAAGGAGAATCTACTTCACCTATAGGGAAAAGAGCATGTACATAGATGCTAATGAGTCGGGGAACAATATATCCCTGGTAAATACACTTGCTTTTGATAAGTCAATGAAAAGCTCTATTTTTTGCGAATATGATTTTTGTTAGAGAATCTGTAAATGATTCTAATGTTTTCACAAGTAGCAATAAATGGAATCAAGAGGAATTAGAGTTGTCTAATTTCCTAAATGGATTCCAAGATGTTTTCATTGATGACATCCCTAATGAGCTACCTCCAAAACGAGGGGACGATGACCATGCAATAGAGCTTCTACTAGGAAGCTCACCGCCTAATAAATCTCCTTATTGAGTTTCACAAGCTCAACAAGAGGAGATCATGAGGCAAGTGTATGAATTGCTGGAAAAAGGGACGGTGAGACCTAGCTCCTCTCCATTCTACTCATCAGTACTTTTAGTGCAAAAGAAAGATGACACATATCACATGTGTGTCGACTATAGAGCACTAAATAGGATCACTTTAAAAAAAACATTTCCCGTGCCACGAGTAGAATATCTATTTGGTAAGTTACAAGTTTTGGCCTGACAAATGCTCTAGCTGCATTCAAACTCACGATGGACAAAAATCTTCAGGCCACTCAAATTCTCTTGAGGAGTACAAGTGACACCTCCAGGTAATCTTTCAAGTTGTGAGAGAGAATAAGCTTTTCATTAATCAAAAGAAAAGTGATTTTTTTTCTACAAGAGATTCAATATATTCATGTCACATTATCTCTCAAGATAGTATCCGTATGGATCCATCAAAGTTGGAGGTAATAAAAGCATGGCCTAATCCAAGGAATCTACATGAGCTAAGAAGCTTTATTGGTATGTGTGCATACTACTAGCAAAATTTTCTCAAATAGCAGAACCATTGCATGACTTAACAAAGAACAACGTTAAGTACTAATGGACTGCTAAAGAACAAAATGCTTTTGACAATCTCAAAGAGAAGCTTACCTCCCAACCATTCCTTGTGCTTCCGGATCTCTAAAATCCATTTGAGGTCCAGTGTGATGCTTGTGTTGATTTCCTTGGAGAAGTTTTGCTTCAAGAAGGACATGCCATAGCATATGAGAGCCGAAGGCTCAATGCCAATGAAAGGGTCTTGGGCATATACGAAAAAGAGGTTTTAGCTATTCTACATGCCCTAGACACATGGAAGCACTATCTATTGGGGGCTCCATTCATCCTATGAATGGATCACAAAGCCTCAAGAACAAAATAAATAACTAAGTTCTTTCTCTCAAAGAGGAAAAAGTCCCAAATGATATAATTAAATATTACTAGAGAGAGAGAGAGAGAGAGAGAGAGAGAGAAAGAGAGAGAGAGAGAGAGGTGTGGACCAAGCATGAGAGGGGGGTATAGTCTCCCACACACAGACACACACATTCTCTCATTGTGTGGAGAGCAAAGTGCAAGAGCTCCATCTCTTTTCCAAGCTTGTTGAAAAGTGGAGAGCTTACACCAACACTCTTGGCTATGGAATGCAAATCCAACTAAGAGCCATGCTTCGATGCTTAAGCTTGCCATCTTCTTCATCTTCATTACTATGCAATTATGCTATGCTAAGCAAGAAGAGTGATGATAAGTGAGGAACTATTTATTTCTCCTATGAATGATTCTTCTTTGTCTTCCCTACCCTCATTCCCCACTAGCTCTCTCCACCTTCGAAGGTGTTTGAGGCCTTGGGACTGAGGTTTGGGATAGTTAATGCTTTTTGTAAAGTTTATGTTAGGCTCATGATGCATGAAGCTTTCCATCTTCATAGCATCACCAAGGTCACAAGGAACACAAAGATTGTATTGTACCAAGTCTCTCTTGATGGGAGAATCTAAAATACAAACTCCTTTTGGAGGGGGGACCGGCTCCAAGTAAATCCGGTCCTCAACTATTGTCATGTTCTCTAATACTCTCTCTCTTGCAAAAGTATTGTTCATGCCAAGTTAATTAAGTACTGTGTTTATGTTGCTACATCAATTAAGTCCACCTTCTATGTTCTCAAAGTGATCTCACAAAAATGCTCACTTTAATTCTGTTATTCTCAAAGTTCATAGGCCATTTCCATTACAATCTTTGTGAGTGACCTCAATGAATTGAGAAAACAGAAAAGATTCCTAAAACATGGCAATCAAACCTCCACAAAAGTCAACCTTTCCATCTATGTTTAAACCTTGAATGGAAACAGACATAAAACCTTGTTTTGTAAACTCCAAGTGGAAGTGAGGTGCTTCAGCAACATAAGATGTTGAGATAGACAAGCTATGCTTCACGGAGCTCAGTTCAAAAGAGGGTGCGACTAGATGCACATGAGAATCAAAAGGATGAGAAGACTTATTGTGACAAAGAAACCTGCACCATACAAGACCGAAGGATCTACGCTCCTACCTTTGATTAGCACAAAGAATATCTTGTTTGCCAAAGAACATAAACTTGCAAGAAAATGAAGGGAGAATAGGGAATGGGGAAGAAAGATCAGCACAAAGAATACCTTGTTTGCCAAGCATATAAACTTACAAGAAAATTAAGGGAGAATAGGAAATGGGGAAGAAAGATCAGCTACTACTGCAAAATGAAGTATGGTGAAGCGGGACGAGTAAAATCTAAGAAGGCAGAGGAACTAGAAGCAAAAAGGGAGTTGGTTAAATAGAAAATTGAGTATGCAGAATGAGTGCATCATGAAGGGACAAATTTTGTTATAGAAATTTTTGGCAACTATGGTAGCCAAGACCTGGCCGTGGGAAGTGAGGGACATGATGAGATCTGGAGTGAAGCAAAAGTGGGAGGCCCAAGATGGGCTATGGATATGCATGGTAGTATTGTCAGGGACAAAACCAAGCAGGAAGTAAAGAGTCAGAATTGGCATTGTACACAATGCAAAGAGTATGAAAAGGAGTAGCGGGCCCTTTGTTCAAAACTAGCTAAAACGGCTAGAGCTTATGTTCAGGAGAAATGGCCTAGAGAGACCGAGTAATTAACTTGAGAAGAATGCACAATAGAGTTGGTTGAGAGTATGGTGGTCAATATTTGTGGAGAATAGAGCACACTAAATAAGTTGGGGAGCAAAAAGTAAGGTAAAGCATCATATTTGATAGTCAAAAAAGGCATGTATGGCATGGAAAACAACCAACATGGGATGAAACTATACCCGGGGATGTGTGTAACTATGAGGGAAAAGCAAGCAAACACAAAAACTAGACATATGGTAAGCATTATGTGGGCCCTCCAAGAGAGGAAATGATGGTTGAGCTTAATATCAAATGGGAGTCGTTTAAAAAATCGACAGAAAATCAACCCATCATTGTTGCTCTCAAAATTTGCTGGTTTATTTAACTTTTTGGTACAATACAAGATTAGATATGTCAAAGGCACGCTCCATACCAATCATACCACCCATTTATTGAAAAAGATTCTGCTGCATCTAAGCGCGTCAAGTGCAATGGACACCCCAAACGTGGATAAAAGTCACAAGACATCTTTATAAGTAAGACCACAAAGTGACATGATATTTTCACGTCTAAAAATCTTCCCGACTAATGATTTTTTTTCAAATTATAAATTGGACTGTGCAAAATCCATAGCCTTCAAAGCTGGAAGACAAAAGCTACTTTTGCTACAAATATCACTCTTTTCTGTAAGCTTACGTAAGGTGATAAGAAGATGTCAATGTAATCACCCAATATTTGCAAGTACACTAGTGTTCCATGTGCGCCTCTATCCTTTCTCATGAAAAACTTTCTACCATTACATAGCTTGCTCAAGCAATCTTGTACTTTGCACGATGCAATCCGTTGAGTTGCAACCCAATTTTGTCGATCTTCCCTTGTAAGTTCGGTCTCTCTCAAACCATGTGCATCAACCAGAAACATGTTATACACTAAAGTAACATGATTCAAAGTTACCCAAACATCTCCAATTCAAAGTTACCCAAACATCTCCAATGGCAATCTCTCTAGAGGCATTGTCCATGGCATTTACAAGCTTCTTTCCATTGTGGATGAAGTCCTGATCATGAAGTTCTTGAACTTTGCCATTATTCATTGATGCCATAAAAATTCACCCTTCCCAAGGTATTCTGTAGCAAATTCCTTTGACATCCATATATGCATCTATCATTAACTTTTGCCTTCTACCACCATCACCATATGATGCATGCCCCACTATAGGCCCAATGCCCCCAAGAAGATGAATACTCCAAAGTGCCTCCACCTCTTTCCATTCTTGTTGGATGAAGTTTGCATCAAAGCGGTTGCAAGTGGAATGGACCACTAGTGCTAATCGTGGAAGTTTTGAGTGGAGAGGATTAGCTATCAAGACACATACATAATGGCCGATAGTGTAATTTTGAAAAGTACTCACAATCTTTTCAAATCCCAATTCGGCACTGCCAAGTTGGATTATACATGATGAGACACATTGGTGGTTCTTGGTTTTCTCCCCACAAAATCCAATGAGAGTGTCATCTTTTGCATTACACTTACACTTTCATCAGATTTAGCCATATGATAAAGTAAACACTTTTGTAGAAAAAACATACATGCCTACATGTATCAAATAAAATTGTAGGAAATAAAATGCACCTTGCATTGCATTTTATGACCTTCTTATCCTCCACAATGATGAAAGGGACATCACCAAAGATCCCATGCCTCTCCTTTTCTTGTGCATAGATACTTGCCACTTCCTTGATAATATATTTGTGCACACCGAGACAAAATATTTTTTTTTTCTTTCTTGTCTCTTTGTGGTTGATGCAGATGGTCCATAAAGATTCTCACTCAAAAAGTCATATAATCTAGGTCCTCCATACATTTTTCACAATTTCAAACATTGCTTTTGACGTATCTTTATACTATCTACTGCCTTGCCTTTCTTTTGCAAGGTTGTTGGCCACATCTTGTAAGAAATCCCATAGAGCGACCTTCCCTCCAAACTTCTCGAGCCTGTGAGCTTCAAGTATGTTATTGAAAAATTTGCAAACGTCTTTGCAATCTAAGCTTTCAAAGATTGCCTCATGCAAAGATCGGACCTTTGTAGAAAGTATTGAGATCTTGCATGTTGCCCACCAAAGCTTCCGAGAAACCTCCCGCAAAGAGGTTTTTGTACATGATAGCTTCTTTTGGACCTCCTTTTGTGTTAAGTAGCCTAGCCGCCTACCGACTCCAGGTCCTCTTTGGCCTCTTTTTGACTAAGAATGATTTTCCCTATAGACTCTCAAACAAAAGTCATTATACTTTGGGATATCTTTACATTCATCACAAGTGAGATTTGGAAATGGTTCTTGAGTACTTGAAACTCTTGAACATTGGACATAACGAAAGCATCCATCTATTACACACTCTTTTAATCAAGTAAGAGAGGCTTTACACTTATGTTGTTGCAACCAATCCTTACCGTTTTCCTCCAATCCTTACCGTTTAACATAGTAGTGTTAAAGGATCATCATTTGAATGCAATGGAGAAGTACACTCACCACTTGGAGGCTTGCTACTCCCTGAAGCCAAGGTTGAGATCAAGAACTTGCTTATTGATTTTTGTTGTTGATCTAAGATGTCTTTATTTTGAGGATGGTCTTGTTGACCTATAATGGAAGGCATCCATTCAGTCTCCACTTTCTCAATAGCCTTTGTATGATTCTTTGAATGTAGTACATGCTGTGTCATTATTGTAAAAAGGTCGCTCCTTGCCGGACATATGAGAAGCCAAATTCCATCATGCTTGCACCTTATCTTTACCAAAGATTTGTCTTTATGGTTATGTAGAGTTGTTTCTACAACTTCAAGTGCGGCATCTACAACCATAAAAAAAAACTTGTAAGAAATTATTACATGCATCATTGCAAAATGTAAAGTATACAAAATACTCACTTTCATTTTGCTCATTAAATTCTCCATTACTTTTATCGTGGAAGTAATAACCAATGTATCATCTAATTTGGTATGTTTTTGGCCGTTGATTGGTTTGCATTCAATCCACACTTTGAGTAGTATCTCTTCTCATGATTCTTGAATTGAATGTGGGTACAATAGAAGTTTGACGGATAAGTATATACAACCCCTTTCCCATCAGTAGAGCCGGATCCATATGGTTAACCAGACTCGTGGCACCAAAGCCTTATGATAGGTTTCCCTTCTAGCTCCTCAGCATTGACTTCAAAACGATCATCCTTAGGCACCACAAGATTTTTCAATCTTTGACGGATCCTAGTGCATTCTTGCTCCTAATGACTCATAACGTCATTGGGTACTCTTATCACCTCATTCATTGTGCCTTGTGTCAGATTATCCATAGAAGAGAGCATTTTCTCTTCTTGAATACCTTTGAAAGTTGTGCATGATTCCTTGGAAGAGACATTGTTGGTTCCATCAGACCCTTTAACATAAACAAGATCGGACTTAAAGGACTCAACCACCCATTTTCCCTCTTGTCTCTTGCTCAAGGCACAATCATTTTTGATGACAAATTGAAATGGTTTGGGGAAAATGCCATCTACTACAATTTCTTGCCGAACCCTTTTATATATGGCACTTTCTTTGATATGAACAATGCCTAATAGTGTACCGCTAGTGTACTTTGAATCAAAGACTTTGACAAAAGTTATTCTTCCATCACGTGCCTATAAATATAGAAAAAACTAAGAAAATAATTAATGTGCCTGCAAGTGTGGACCATCAAACTAACATAGCCAACGTACATTTTAAGAACCACAAAATCATACCTGGACTTGAAATTACATGTCAATGCATATAAATCTTAAAGAACTATTAAAAACCTGAGAATATTGAGGGACTTCTTTTTGTTGCATTCTCTTTGCTTTAGAATAGCTAAGCTCACCACGTTCATTATCAAGGGCATGGGGTCAGGTCGTTAGGGGTGGCTCCCCAGATAGCTGATGCAAGTTTGGTCTCTGGATGGTGTCATGGCTCGGCATGAGCATGGCAAGTTTTAGTAATTTTTTGAGATGATCAATATAATTCACTCACAATTGTGAGTTTTGCCCAAAAAAAAAAAGATTAGCTAAGCTCAATATAATGTCAAAGATACTCTTATAACGTTTTTTAAGATGAAAGGTGTTCATAGCAAGAAATATCACAATTTTATTAGAAGCTATCAGTAACCTAACATCACATGAAGTAACCATGTGTTTTAAAGAGGAATCAAAATAGATGCCAAGTTGGGATTGAGAAAGAAAACAAAAAATTCAGTTTGAAAATAAAAGGGAAGAGCTCAAGTTTAAATCAAACTCTCTCTCTCTCTCTCTCTCTCTCTCTCTCTCTCTCTCGCTCGGAGTGTGTGTGTGTGTGTGTGTGTGTGTGTGTGTGATCAAGCGGTTGTCAGTGTTGGACAACTGGCAAGGCCAAGTGGTAGCGCAAGGGTAGCCCTCGAGGTTCAGGCAATGCAAGGAGAGGTAGTAGTAAAATATTTTTTCTATATAGGCAAGCATGTACATGCAACATCCAAGCCGTCACATCAGAGTGGCTCAGCCTAACAATTTATTTGTCAACGTGACGTCTTGAGCTCGCTAACAAACTATTGCCTGGGCATTTTCATTCGAACTCGCAAGGAGCCAAGAGTAGACCGTGTAGGATGGCACAATTTTGAGACATTTTTTTCAGTAGAATCCTACAAGATGGCCTTGTGGTCTTAAGGAAAAGTAAATGAAAGCAAAGCTGAAGCCTAGCCACAAGTGTCTAAGAGGAGGACAGTTGGAGGGGATACATCACGTGGAAGAAAGGAGGGCACGTGGCGCATCGTGGAACATGGGGGCGATTGGTTGAGTGCACAGGCCAGGGACGACATGTGACTCGTGGTACTAGCAGGAGGCATAGGTGGCAATAGCTAGTGGTGCTACATGGCAAAAGCATCTGCACAAGAGAGGACGGTCAGCGAAGCAACTTTTTTTATATGCATGGGGTTGCACATCATGTAGCAAACTGCACTGGGTGCAATGGCTTATGAAAAAACATATAACCTCGTGACTGAGTATCTGAGCTCGATATTGACTAGGTGCATGAGCGTGAGCCTTGAGGATTTTGCATAGACAAAAAGACTTGCAGGAGGCATAGGTGGGAAATCGCTAGTGGTGCTAGATGGCAAAAGCATACACAAGAAAGCACGAGCAGTGAAGCAACTCTTTTTTCTATGCATGGGGTTGCACATCTTGTAGCAAACTGCACATGGTGCGATGGCTTAAGAAAAAACATATAACCTACAATTAAGTAAACAAAATAGAATCCAAATAAATTAATAAAACAAAAGTGAAAAATTCAAAAAATTTATAATTTTTCAAAAAATCCTAAAAATTTGAAAATCAAATAAAATCATGAAAAACAAAAAACAAAAATAGAATAAAGAATCATAAAAAATTATTTTAAAAAAAGCTATTAAAAATAGAGATTTTTTTGTTAAAAAAATATCAACCTTCATTTTTTATTTTTTTCCTTTACACATGTTTTTACTTTTTCTCTTTATTTTTTGTTTTATAGAATTATTTATTTATTTGCTTGTTTTTCTTTGTTTTCTAAACAAGTGAAAGGGTCACGGTGGCCTTCTAAAACAATAAGAAAGTGATAAAATCATTAGGTTGAGTTTAACTATAATTATATAATGCAAGCATTGTTTGGGAATGTCTCTTTTTTTAAGCACCCGAGTTTCCTCCTCGCAAAGAAGCAAACTGAGAATACTAGCATAAATTTTTAAATTTGCAAGATTTTTGAATAAGTTCTCACATATTTCACCGATTTTTCTTCTCTTTATCATGGTTGGTTTATATATATATATGTGTGTGTGTAAATGTAAATATAAATATAAATAAATAAATATGTTTATGTCTATGTATATATATATATGTATGTATGTATAGAATTTTACAAGGTGAAGCTTCACTTTAGCAAATTTTTTATTTGATAAAACTCACAATTGTGAGTGTGTACTATTGTATTCTATTCTTTTAGAATGCTACATTCTTTGCTTTGTTCACTTTAGCATTCTAAAAGAATAGAATGAAAGAGAAGTCAAGCCATGTGAGTATGCGAAATGAAAGGTGAAATAAAAAGATCCATTTAGTATTATAAAACAGAAATAACATTTAAGGTAACTCTCAATAATCACAATCATCACTGAAAACATTGAAAGTATGTGTAACTCAACTCTCCTTTAAGGCTTCTTTTAGAAAGCCAAAAACCAAAAACTAAAAATTGAAAAGTAGTCAAGTGAGAAGCCTCCGCCCCTCCCCCAAAAAAAAAACAATAGTGAGTGAAATAATAATTGAGAAGTCTTCTTCTTTAGTATTAAAGGGGATCTATGTTTGTATCATTTTATCATGGTTTCCATGTACCTTGAATATGAGCACATTAATCAATTGATGTGACTACTTTGAATATCATTTGTACCGACAAAAGCTTGACACCACTTATCTTTTTGGCCTAAGAAGGCCATATAGAGGAGTTGGTAGAGAAGACATGCAAATCTCTCACCATCAAAAGTTTCACTATCGCATTAAATGTAATGTACCCTTTGTTTGCACTTTAGTCTTTTCATCACCATTTGGTTACATACAATATGATTTTTTCTTCATTTTAGTGTTTTTAAAAAGTGTCTCTATATTGGTGTTGATGTGAGACATTCAAAAATGTATAAAGAAGATCCTCTTCGTCTCTCTACCTGATGAAAATAAGGGTAAACTTGATTTTTTAAAAAGATTTTAGGTCAAAATTTGAAGCTTTTGTCGATAATAACACTAAAACTTGTATAAATTTATCGATTTGTTTAAAAGCAAGCTCAAAATATAACTGAGATTTTATAATTTTAGCTGATTAAAATACATTGGACTTCAATTTTTTTCAATACTACCTTCCCCCCTCTCTCTCTCACTCACACTCTCTCTCTCTCTCTCTCTCTCTCTCACACACACACACACACACACACACACACACACACACACACACTCACACATGCACACACATGCACACACATCAATGTTCAATTTATTTTATAAAAATAGAGTAAAATTACAAAAAATACTGATTATTTTGTAAAATTTCTTCTTTGAATCTACTAAAGGAAATTTTGTATGTTATTGAAAATGATTTTTCTCAAACTTTGATGTCACATACATACAATTTATTATAACTAAAAATGTTGCCTTCTTGAGGCCACCATAAAAACTTTACCTTGTTATATTGCTCAAAAAGGCCTTAAACTCTTAGAGAACAACATAGAGAACAACAGATTAAGGACTCCAAAGGAGCTTGAGCCGATGATGTGAAGTATTCGCTCATTGAAATATTTTTGGTTTTCTAAAAGAAAACCTTAGTGTTGTGTTTGGTTAGGGAGACTTTCATTGTTTTTAGTGCATGATGAAGACTTACCTTTCATTTCACATTGACTTTCATTGTTTTTAGTGCATGATGGAAACTTACCTTTCATTTCACATTCTGACATGTCTTTACTTTTTTTGCATTCTATTGTTTTAGAATGCTACAATGAAGCAGTGCTCGAAAAAAACGTTTTGGCAAACCTACATATGAGAAACAATAGAGGTAAATTAACCAGATTTGAAGGTTTTCAGGCCAAATTACACTAATTTTTTAATAAAATCGTAGGTTTTCTCACCTGCAAATATAAAATTTAGAGGTAAATCTCTAAAATTGTAGGTGGGATTACACTAAACCTAGGTTTTTTTCGAGCACTGCAGTGAAGCTTCACCTTGCATAATTTTAGCGCGTGTACACACACATACACATATATGTTTTTTTGATTTTTAAAAAGAAACCCTTAGTGTTGTGTTGGGTTAGGGAGACTTTCATTACTTTCAGTGCATGATGGAGACTTAACTTTCATTTCACATCCTTGACATGTCTTTACTTTTCTTGCATTCTATTGTTTTAAAATGCTAAAGTGAAGCTTCACTTTGCATAATTTTAGTAAATTTTACACACACACACACATATGTTTTTTTTTTTGCATTCTATTGTTTTAGAATGCTAAAATGAAGCTTCACCTT
This sequence comes from Adiantum capillus-veneris, assembly GCF_014529385.1. Classification (NCBI taxonomy): domain Eukaryota; kingdom Viridiplantae; phylum Streptophyta; class Polypodiopsida; order Polypodiales; family Pteridaceae; genus Adiantum; species Adiantum capillus-veneris. The sequence continues at coordinate 21,849,052 of NC_140959.1, forward strand.
GCATAATTTTAATAAATTTTACACACACACACATATATGTTTTTTTTTGCATTCTGTTGTTTTAGAATGCTAAAGTGAAGCTTCACCTTGCATAATTCTAATAAATTTTATACACATACATATATATTAATTAGTTATTTTTATTTCACCTTTCATTTCACAACTTCACATGGCTTTACATTTCTTGCATTTTAAAGCTTGAATCCAGTTAGTGTTAATGTTCGAAAAAGTCTCTTTTATTATGCAATTGCTAATCGAGGTTTCTCTTCACAAAGAAGAAAACCGGAAATACTAGCAAATTTTTTGAGATTTGTAAAATTTTTGGACGACTTTCTCACACATTTCATCGGTTTTTCTTTTGTTTACCATGGTTTGCAACTAGCTAGTCTCGATTTTCAATCGGCTCAAGATTAAGCTGATGTAATCCTTTCCCAAACATTGATACCAGTTTAATTCAACCTAACAATTTTATCACTATCTTATTGTTTTTGAAAGCCATCGTGACCCTTTCACTTGTTTTGCATTCTATTGTTTTAGAATGCTAAAGTGAAGCTTCATCTTGCATAATTCTAATAAATTCTATGCACACACACATATATATTAATTAGTTCTTTTTATTTCACCTTTCATTTCACAACTTCACATGGCTTTATATTTCTTGCATTTTATAGCTTGATTATTATCAATGTTAATGTTCGAAAAAGTCTCTTTTATTAAACGACTGTCGATCGAGTTCCTCCTCACAAAGAAGAAAACCGGAAATACTAGCAAATTTTTTGAGATTTGCAAAAGTTTTGGACGACTTTCTCTCATATTTCATCGGTTTTTCTTCCGTTTACCATGGTTTGCAGCTAGCTAGTCTCGATTTTCAATCGGCTCAAGACTAAGCTGAGGCAATCCTTTCCCAAACACTGATACCAGTTTAATTCAACCTAACAATTTTATCACTTTCTTATTGTTTTTGAAAGCTGTCCTGACCCTTTCACTTGTTTAATCTATTAGTTCAAGGATCTCATAATGGCCCATTTCATTAAACTGTATTATTATTTCTTATGCTTATTAGATTTGCCAAGAACTTTTTTTTTGTAGTATTATGAGCATTTTTGCTTGTGTGATGATATAAAGGATATTTATGAGTGCTAGTAGAGTCGCTCAACCATACTCAAACCCATGACCTAGGTCATGAAGGACGCCTACTAAGCCAACCAAGCTCCTTGGCCATACCATGACCTTTTCTTATGAAAGCATTAAAATATTCTTCTCTTTTGAATTGTCAATGGATCTCGTTTTTAATTGTTTTGTTACTTTATTTTTATTTTATTTTTTCAAATCCCAAAAATACACCTTTTCCTTTGTGTTTAAGTGGGCCCTTTTGTAATATATAAGGATATTGTAATTATGTGCGTATAATGTATACTATATATGAAGCAACTTAAAATTTTCAAGGAAGGAAAGACCCTCCGTGTGTCACATTCTACATTTCAAAGGGAACCTTTAAAAAATGTTTAATTGAAAATGAAAAAGGGAAGGTTAAGTACTAAGATGGTAAAAAATGAAAAGACTTATGAACTGGTAAGTCTTTGCATTGGAAAGTAAAAAATACCTTTGTACTCTATCTAAATTTATTTTACTTAAGCCTATAGTTTTTGAGACTTCATTTTACTCTCGCCCTCAATTTCAAGGGTGACCACTAACTACTTTTATTTTTATTTTATTTTTAGAAATCATTTGAAGGGTGGCTTTCCTTTACATTTTGAAGGCCATAAAGAATTTCATGTGTTGCTCAATGAACCTCCCTTCGTAGGTTTGCACGAACTTTCTATGTCGTAAATGATCTTTGATCTTCACGCTCAAAGTTCAAAAGCTAGATGCATGTATTCGTGTGAGTGTGTGTGTGTATGTGTGTGTGTGAGAGAGAGAGAGAGAGAGAGAGAGAGAGAGAGAGAGAGACCCATTGTCTCAATGTGCGTGAATATAAGACAAAGTTGTCATGCCATTCCCCAAGATGTTGGCGCATTGCATGAAGGCTTTTCACATTTGCATTGAATTAATGAAGTACATTGAGGTCAATAATTCACTGATAGGAGTCCAACAATTTGTTATGGATGTCCTGCACGCATTACATGTATGCGCGTGTGTGTGTGTTGGCGCATTGCATAAAGGCTTTCCACATTTGCATTGCATTAATGAAGTACATTGAGGTCAATAATTCACTGATAGGAGTCCAACAATTTGTTATGGATGTCCTGCACGCATTACATGTATGCGCGTGTGTGTGTGTGTGTGTGTGTGTGTGTGTGTGAGAGAGAGAGAGAGAGAGAGAGAGAGAGAGAGAGAGAGAGAGAGAGATTGCATGTGTAAGTGAGTCAGAGAGAACGTCATTCACTACAACGTGTGTGAGTGAGTATGCGTGTGAGTGAGTATGTTTGTGTGTCTATGAGAGAGAGAGAGAGAGAGAGAGAGAGAGAGAGAGAGAGAGAGAGAGAGAAAACACTAAGCTCTCCTTGGCTAAAGCAAGAGAGAGAGGTGAGAGGGCCCTCCTACCGGCACTAGAGAGAGAGGGAGGGAGAATAAGCATTGGTTTTACAATCACTAGTCGACAAAGCCACAATTGACAAAATCCACAATCAAGAATCAAAAATAAAAAATCGACATTGACATCTACAAAATTGAGAACTAACAAAATTGAGAGTTGACGTAGTTTGGAAAGTTCAAACCGACAAATCCAAGATAGGAGATGTACAAGGCCAAGGTAGGAGCACACCTCAATAAACGGCAAAGGTGGATGATGGGAGGCAACTTCGACAATTCTCGGCTATTTTTGAAGGTTTTTACACTAGATTGTTTTGAGCTTTGTTAGTGCTCTTGCTTTTGGGTTAACTTGGAATTCAAAGGTGAATCTCAAAATTTGTAAGTGGGATTGCACTAAATCTAGGTTTTCTCGAGTTTTTAAAGGAGAAAAATTAGAATTTTTGAGACAAATCTAAAATTTTTGTAAGGGGGGTTACACTAAATCGAATTAAGGCATAGTGCTTTCTCCTAAAAACTTAGAAAATTTGCATATGAGAAATTTTGGGGCAACTTGATTATATTTAAAGGCTTTTGCACTGAATTTCTCTATACTTTGTAGGTTCTTTCAACTTCAAATCTATAGTTTAGAGACAAATTTCAAAATATGCAGGTGGAATTACACTAAATTGATGATTTTTCAAGCATTTGGCTATACCATACCTTTTTTAAAACATTCTAGAGGCAAATTTACTACATTTGAAGTTTTTTACACTAAACTTCTTGCACTTAATAGATTCTCTAAACATTAATTTATTTTCTTTAACCTTGTAGTTTCTTTTCTTTTAAAATGCTCTTAAGAGTTTGATATAAATTAACTTAAAAAAATACATGTAGACCTTGGTATTCCTTTGCACAGGGGTCTCCAACCAATACAACATATGCACACTCTTACCCAAAACATACCCAAACATTTTTACAAGTACACTATATTTCTATCAAGGACCTATCTTCCTCTTCTCAGCAAGTCGCTTCCTCCTGCTTGATAAAATCCATTCTCACTTACAGATAAATCTCAAAATTTTAAAATGGGGTTATACTAAACCTAAGTTGTCATAATAATCAATATCTAATTCTCCTAAATGATTTTCTCATATTAAACTGATCATTTAATGTGGGGAAGTGCCAGGGGAGAAAAAGCTAGAATATTGGTTAAGCTAGCAGACCGGCCACAATAGGGATCCAAAGGAGGGAAAATAGGGATCCAAAGGGGGGGCCATTTGCAAAAGAGCCATGTGCAACAATGGGCTAAAAAGACCCTAAGGTTCAGCCCATTAAGACTTCCAAAATGCTAAGGTTCCAAAATTCAAAAGTTGTGTCCAAAGGTCAACCCTAGGGAAAATTGGAAGCTTTGTGTGTGCCCTAAAAGTCTTTGCACATCCCTACATGGGAGGGGGCGAGCCCTTCTTCTAGGGGATGAGAGAGAAAGCCACACACACACACACACACACACACACAGGCTCCCTTTACACAAAGGGAATGAGGGACACATGTCAACTCCCTAGCCCAAATGCCCACAAGGTGTGCCAATTTCTATTGGATGACCCTTGAAGTGGACCAATGAGAATTAAGCTAGAGTAAATCTAATTTAATTAATTTAAAAACATTTAATAACAGAAACCAATGAGAATTACGTCTCCTAGAAGACTATTGGGCAGTCTCCCAAGGGGTCCAATGAGCATTCAGGAGCCCCATGGCTTTCCTGATTCCTATTGGCCAGGAGGCAAAGGGGTCCAATGAGAGTTTAGTTTAATTATTTAATTACCTAAAGCTCTCACAAAAGGGGAAAGGGGGACACATGTCAGAAGGCTATCACTTATGCTGCTTAATTGTGATTGGCTTGACTTGGGGAGGGCCAATGAGGCTGCAGGAAGAGCAAATAGCAAGGGGGCTCGCCCAAGAGAGAGAGGGGGGCTGATTTTTGCAAGGCATTATCACACACACACACACTCACACACAGTCTATGTGTGAAGCAAAGAAGACTATTTCTTCCCAAGCTTTAATGGAGAGCTCATCACCTACTCCAAGCTTGTGAGATAGAAGCCTACATCAACACTCTCTTGGCATGGTGATGCAAATCCAACCAAGAGCCAAGCTTCAATGCATGCTCATCTCCTCTACCAAGCTATTTACTAAGCTAAAGCTATGCTAATATGAGTGATTATGTGAGGAGATGTACATCTTTCTGGTAAGATACTCCTTCTTCCTCTCAATCTACTCTCATACCCTGCTAGCTCTCACCATCTTCGAAGGTGTGTGAGGTCTTGGGTCTGAGAACGGGGATAATTAAAGTTGTGTTTGTTAAGAGTTTTGCTTAGTGCATGAAGCTTTCATCTTCATTGCACTAGCTAGTCTTGAAGGAACACAAAGAATTGTATTGTACAATGTCTCTCTTGATGGGAGAAACCATAATACAAAGCCTTTCGGAGGGGGGACCGGCTCCATGCAAATCCGGTCCTCAACTGTTGTCATTAGCTTAATTTCTCTCTCTTTTGAAAGTATTGTCGATGCTATCTAACTAGGTGTTATGCTTTTTGTTGCTCTCTCCACCCAAGCACTCTTGTAATTCTCATTAGGAATCTATTCTAATGAAATGCCCACTATGTTCATGCTAATTTCCGCTACATACAAGTTATTAGGCCATTAAATGTTACATAAGTTTTTTCCTCCAATTGTTGTGGGTGTCCTAACATTCAAATTCAATCTTATGAGTGTGTGGCCCATCCTATGGATGGAGAGAGAGAGAGAGAGAGAGAGAGAGAGAGAGAGAGGAGAGACCCTTTTCTTGCACCCAATCCACTCTCTTTATTTCTCTGTCTTGGTATCCACACCTCCTCCTCCCCCCCCTCCCCTGCCTCCTTTCCTTATGTCACGTGGCAAGGGCCTCCAAGGTGCATTAGATATAGTTGAGAAAATTTGTAGGTGGGATTATACTAAACGTAGGTTTTTCTTGAGCATTGGGGTAGAGAATATATTTTTTCTATTATTTAATAGTCCATTATCTATACTCTTTATAATGGATTTTGAAAAATTAGAGGAAGGAGAGGGCCTCCACGCGTTGTTTTCTGGTTGATTTGCATGGCCTGTTGGTTCAATGCCGAAATTGAATTTTTGAGTCCATGTTGGGTCGTCCTCCTTACCATAGACAAATTAAAGAGCCTTTGAAAATTGAGTGAAGTAGTTTAGATTCTAAGAGATTCCATCCTTTTTCAATGACCTTCAATAGTCAAAATTGTACGCCTGACAACCAGTTTTTAGTGTGTGTGTGTGTGTGTGAAAGATATATGTATGTATATGTATATGTATATATATATATATATATATATATATATATATATATATATATATATATATATATATATATATATATATATATATATATATATATAGAGAGAGAGAGAGAGAGAGAGAGAGAGAGAGAGACCACGTAGACTGTGCAAACCACCTTTTTTCGACAATGTGTAGACTGTAGTAGTCAAAATTGTGTGTGTCTGTGTGTGTATGAGTGTGTGTGTGTGTGTGTGTGTGTGTGTGTGAGAGAGAGAGAGAGAGAGAGAGAGAGAGAGAGAGAGATCTACCACTATCAAGAGATTTACTAGCAAGTAGACAGAGAAAGAGAAAGAGTGAGATGGGTCATCGGGACCAAGACCAAGACCTCGATCAAGATAGCTACTAATGATTATGTAGAGGCGAACAAGGGACAAGCATTTTCCATTGGTGGGGAGTGCTTGGTAGTAGAAGATGGGTGCTCAAGGCAATAGGTGTGCATGGGTTTGCTTGAGCCACTAAGAGTTTGGTCTGGTAGAAAGAGAGTAAAGAGCTAATGGCTTAGGTGGGAGAAATTGTAGCCACAACTCGGACATGTTGTGTGTGTGTGTGTGTGTGTGTGTGTGTGAGAGAGAGAGAGAGAGAGAGAGAGAGAGAGAGAGAGAGAGAGAGAGATGTCGGAGCCCATTCCATTGTTGGTATTAGGGTTGCAGAGAAACACACACAGCTTGGAGAAGACGAAGGAAGCTCAAGGCACACAATAGAGAGTGTGTTACTTAGTATGCAATGGAAAGATAGATAGCCCTAGAGTGATGGGCGTATATACAATGCTCGGGGGAAAAAACCTCCTAAAGAGGGAAAAAATACCCTGGTGGTCCTAGTGTGTTCACACACATCACTACCACATGTATATGGTAACAAATCCCCCCTGGAGTGATGCGGTGAACGAGAGCTGGCACATGAGTAAAGGGAAGTGCCATGCCCCGAGGACATGATCAGTCCACAAAGGGGAGTAAGCCCAAAGCTTTGTGGAAAGCTTCAAGCTTCTCACGACACAATGCCTTTGTGAAAAGATCTGCAAGGTTGTCCTGTGTTGGCACATAAGCCAAGCTGATCTCTCCTGCTTAGAGCCTCTCCTTGACATAGTGGTAATGCACCTCAATGTGCTTTGTGTGAGCATGAAAAACTAGGTTCCTTGCAACTGCCAATGCGCTCTGACTATCAGTGTAGATAGTGTTGGCAGTGTCCTGTCCAACATCCAAATCAACCATAACCCGTCTGAGCCATACACACTCAACCGTAGCTGTGAAGACTGCCTTGTACTCAGCCTCACAACTTGAAGTGGCCACAGTAGGTTGCTTCTTGCTCAACCATAATATACATGAACTGCCAAGCATGAAACAAAAACCACTTGTGTCAAAACAACCAGCCCAATTTGAGTCTAAAAAAGCATGTAAGTCTGGCGGCAATGATCCCCCCTTGGGATAAAACAAGCCAAGATGTAAAGTGCCACTAAAATAGCGGAAAATCCTCTTGACAGCATGCCAATGCTTAGACCCTGGGCTATGCATAAATCTCCTGACTTGTGAGACTACAAACTGAATATCCGGCCTCATGTTGCATACATAAATGAGGCAGCCAACAGCAGTTTGGTAAAGAGTGACATCAGCAGGATCGCCAGCATCATGTAGACTCAACTTCAAACGTGTTTCCATGGGAGTGGAAATAGGTTTGCAATCCTCAAGTCCAAACTTACATAGCAATGTCTCTATGTAAATTTTCTGACACAAGGCAATACCACCATCACACTGCTTAAACTGTATACCCAAGTAATGATGCAACAACCCCAAATCTTTCATCTTGAAAGTAGCATTCAAATCAGCCTTAAATTCAGCAATATGTCTCTCATTTGTTCCAGTGACCAGCAAATCATCGACATAAAGAACCACAATGAGAAGTACATCACCCTCACGCTTTACATGCAATGTGCTTTCTGTTGGACTATTACGAAAGCCTCGTTTAACCAAACGAGTGTCAGCTTTCTCATACCAAGCACGAGGAGATTGCTTCAACCCATACAAAGCCTTCTTACATTTGCACACTTTGTCCTCTTGTCCGTTTATGACAAAACTGCGAGGCTGCGTTACATAAAGTTCCTCAAATATGTCACCATTGAAGAAAGCAGTAACAATGTCTGATTGATGTACATCCCAACCAAAATGAGCATGCAATGCACATAGAAAACGCACAGTAGTCATACGACAAGTGGGAGCAAAATTCTCTTCATAATCTATGCCTTTTTTTGTGCATAACCCTTTGCAACAATTCGAGCCTTATGGCGATCGATCTCACCATCCGGCTTGCGTTTCAACTTGTAAACCCACTTGGTACCAATGGCCTTTTTGCCAGGAGGCAAATCACATAAAGTCCATGTGTCATTTTCTATAAGTGCATCAGATTCTGATTGCATGTCAGCCATCCAATTTTTTGAATTTTGTGCTTCATCAAAAGACAGAGGCTCCTCAACATCATGTAAGCTAGACACAGCCAAAGCATAACAATCTGATGCATAAAATGCATGGCGAGAGCCTAAATGAGTATGACTAGACAAAGGTGCATCCAATTTACTATCACGCAAAGTGTGCACCAGCCATTTTGGCATACCTCTAGCCTACTCATTTTCAGCCCTTTTCTCATCAAGTACATCAAGTACATCATGTACATCTATCTGTATCAGTAATAGGCTGATCTGTAACATTTTTAGAAACCCCCATAGGCTATACATTTGCCTCATTGGAAATTACATTCGTATTTCCACCACTGAAAAGAGGCAACAAAGTGTCATAAATGTCCTCTGAGCTTACATTACTGTCTCTAGTACATGACAGCAAGGGCTGAATAGAATCTACCACAAACACTACATCCCCTTAAACTAGAATAAACTTTCTTTGTGGATGATATAACCTGTAACCTTTGCTTTCAGCACTATAACCGACAAAAATTCATTTGACAGCCTTATCATCCAATTTTCTGTGATGTGTTTGTGGCACCAAAGCATATGCCAAACAACCAAAAACACGCATGTGCTCAATAGAAGGCTTTCTATCATGCCATGCTTCATATGGAGTAATAGACTGCAAAGCTTTTGTAGGACACCTGTTTAGTACATAAGTGGCAGACATGATGGCCTCAAGCAAAAAAGAATGCGGCAAAGCTTGACTTTTGACCATACATCGTGCCATTTCCGTTAGTGACCCGTTTTTCCTCTTAGCAACACCATTTTGCTGAGGTGTATAAGGCAATGTACATTGGTGTTTTATCCCACGAGTAGCCAGAAATGCATTAAATTCATGAGACATATACTCCCCCCCCCCTCGATCAGAACGGAGGGTGCCCATAGTACATTTCGATACATTTTCAGCCATAGCCAGAAATTGTTTGAAGCACATAAAAAGTTCGGACTTTGCTTTAAGCGGAAATACCCATTCATGCCTCGAGTAATCATTAATGAAAGTCACGAAGTAAAGGTAATTGCCCAAGGATGGAGTTTGCATGGGCCCACAAACATCACTATGCACAAGCTGCAACCTGCATGTGGCCCGAACTGAACCATCCTTTGGAAACTTAAAACGCTGCATCTTACCCAAAATACAGCCTTCCCAAACATCTTTGACAGGTGCTTCAAGAGGCGGCAAAGAAGCAACCATATCAGATTTCTCCCCCCCCCTCGATCAGAACGGAGGGTGCCCATAGTACATTTCGATACATTTTCAGCCATAGCCAGAAATTGTTTGAAGCACATAAAAAGTTCGGACTTTGCTTTAAGCGGAAATACCCATTCATGCCTCGAGTAATCATTAATGAAAGTCACGAAGTAAAGGTAATTGCCCAAGGATGGAGTTTGCATGGGCCCACAAACATCACTATGCACAAGCTGCAACCTGCATGTGGCCCGAACTGAACCATCCTTTGGAAACTTAAAACGCTACATCTTACCCAAAATACAGCCTTCCCAAACATCTTTGACAAGCAAACGCAGCAAACTGGCAAAATTCAAATGACCAAAATGTACATGCCAAAGTTTTGCATTTGAAATAGCCCTTGAATCTGCAACAACATTTGCAAATTTTTGTCCACACTTGTCATACAAAGTGAGCTTATACAACCCATGACACAAAAGGCCAGATGCAACAATTTCATCACCAAAACTGAGATCATGAACTGTACAACTGTCATCCACAAATTTGACTACAAGTCCAAGTCTAGCAAGTGCGGATACAGACAAGAGATTCTTCTTGATCCCAAGTACAAAAAGTGCATCAACAAGTGTGAAGGAACTGCCATTTGCAACAGTAAGCACAATCTTTCCAAATCCCTGAACCGGATAAGAGGCATTGTTGGCACAAGTGACTGAATTCCCATGAGGGACAGACTCGAGAGAGGTAAGCAATTCACGATGTGAGGTAATGTGATTTGTAGCACCAGTGTCGAAATAACACACATGTGAATCTGCAGCAACTGACAAGCATGCATCATGGACAACAGGATTGTAAGTGCACTCTGCACTAAAAGCCCTTTGTGCATAACCATTAGCAACACAATCTCCTTTCAAAGAAGACTCAACAATGGCTGCATTTGTAGTGGAACCAGCATTTGCATTGGAACCACCCTCTTTCTTCTTAGCCTCTTTGGCCTTCAACTTAGGACACTGCTTGATCAAGTGATCATTAGCTTTACAATAATGGCAATGCATCTTCTTTTTGCCCTTATCACCAGAATTGCCAGACGAAGTAATGCCAACAGAAGCATTGGGAACAAAAGTTTTGCCACTCGCAGTAGAACCAGAAGAAGTGGCTGCATTGCTGTTACCACCCTTTCTTTGAGAAGCAATAAAAGCCTATTCGATTGCACCCTGCTAGTCCTGTTTTTTTTGGAAAGTGACTGTTACAACAACAATGTGCATAATGCATCAAACTTGACAACTTCTGGATTTCCTTGGGTCATAAGTCTCCAAGTACTAGCAAAAGTTTGGTAAGAATCTGGTAAGGCATCAAGAACAGTTTGCACAAGGGAACTGTCTGAGATGACTTCACCTGCCGAAATAAGTTGCTCATTGATATCCTTGACACCAGCAAGGAAAGTGTCCATATCATCTTCCTCATGCATAATCTTCGGCTCCAAGTCTTTACGCAACAAAGCAATTTTAGCCTCATTGCGACTTGCATAAAGACCAGCCAAATTATCCCAAGCCTATTTTGCAGACTTTGCTGAACGGATGTGAGGAACAATGGTGCGCTTCACAGACAACGCAATCAATGCATGAGCCTGCGCATCCTTTACATCCCAACGAGCTTGTTCTGTTGTAGGCAAAACAACTCTAATAGCAGCAATCCTTGCAGCAAGATCGACAACATCCTCAACATCGCCTACATCCTTAGAACTAGGACGTACATCAATGCCCTGCACAATGTTCCAGACGCCCTTTGACACAAGAACATGTTGCATCATATAAGCCCACATAGGGTACTTGTCCCCATCCAACCTGTCCTCAACATCAAACATCTTGAACACATATGTGTTGTTGTTGTCAGCCATGGTAAATGCTGCACTTGATGTGAAAATCGCCCAAAAATAGGAGAAACGTAGCGGGAACAACACGTCCTATATAGCACAAACCATAGAAGACTATAAGGCACCTCTTATGCAAAAAACGGCACTGATAGAATTCCTGCAAAAAATGATGAAATTGCCTATGCAGACCTGCCTGTAGTGGAAACGGAGGCCGAAATGAGCCCAAATCAGAAATCTGAGCAGACTAAGCTCTACGAGTATGCCCAAAATATTTGTCAACCTACAAACGCTCTCCAAAGCTCTCTGAAATCGGAGAAAGTGAGCAGGCGTGTGCTAGAGCTGCTGGCGACTGAACCCGGGAGGATGCAACCCGCTCTGATACCAATTGTTGGAATTAGGGTTGCAAAGAAACACACACAGCTTGGAGAAGATGAAGGAAGCTCAAGGCACACAATAGAGAGTGTGTTACTTAGTATGCAATGGAAAGATAGATAGCCCTAGAGTGATGGGCGTATATACAATGCTCGGGGGAAAAAACCTCCTAAAGAGGGAAAAAATGCCCTGGCGGTCCTAGTGTGTTCACACACATCACTACCACATGTATATGGTAACATCCATTGTCCAGACTTTGGGGACGCATTCTTCTCTATGCTCTCTCTCACCCCCCGATCAGCAACAATGGCACTTCCCTCTACATTAGTGCACTTTGGGGACTGACGTATCGAGAGATATTTACTTGCAAGTTATGATGGTGATGTAGTAATTGAAGCAAATAGTTAAAATGGGTCCTTTTCTTGCAATGGTGAATACAAAAAGACCTCAATTGAGGATGCAAGGATGCATAGCATCTTAGCATTGGATGCATTTGGGCTTCTTCTATGGCTAGCAGTGTTGTTTTAGCTTTTGGAAGCCACTACCATCGACTACTTTAGCTTCACATATTTGGAAAAGCTATAGATATTTAACATCTATTCCAAGGTATGTGTGTGTGTGTGTGAAGAGAGAGAGAGAGAGAGAGAGAGAGAGAGAGAGAGAGAGAACATAATTTTAAACAACATAGCAACAATCCTAAAAGGGACATTGGTGTGTGCGTGTGTGTGTGTGAGAGAGAGAGAGGCTTTGTTGTCTTCCTAGAGTGATACCAAGGACTACAATTTCATTCTTCTCACACGTGGGCACGCAGATACACACACACCTACCTATATATGATTCTGTGTGTGTGTGTGTGTGTGTGTGAGAGAGAGAGAGAGAGAGAGAGAGAGAGAGAGAGAGAGAGAGAGAGAGAGAGAGAGAGATCCAATAACCATGCTTTTCTTGGCCACAACAACGCATGGATCACATACTAATGGACGATTGAAATAGTATTGTAAACACAAAGAAAAGTGGCATGTGATTGTAAGCACTCATAGCTCTCATCCCCCTTAACTTGAGCAACGCGTGGGTCACATACTAATGAACAATTGAAATAGTATTGTAAAAACAAAGAAAAGTTGCATGTGATTGTAAGCACTCATAGCTCTCATCCCCCCTTAACTTGAGCATGCAACTGTGACTCCTCACCTTGCTCATTGTAGAAACTACTAGTCCAAAATCTTTCTTTTATATACTCAAACCTGAAAGGAGCAAGTTGTAATACTGTTGTATAATAGAATATTAACAATACTTTGCCATTCATAGAATGTTGACAACAATCAAAAAGCTAAATAGAATATTCGTTTTTCTGTTGAAGTTGTATGCTCCTTAGAGACAGGATTTGTAGTCTTGTTAGGATGAAAAGTGGTTGCTTTAATGATTTTTTAAGCTAATGTTTGGATAATTTTTAACATAGTTTGATGGCATGTCCACATCCTCTTTTGAGGCTCTATAGCTTGAAAAAATTATTGTCTTTGTTGTGTGATAAAATTTTAAATGTTATGCTTGTATTTTCTCATTTTGTATTTTCTCATTTGGCATGATGTAGTTATAGAATAATCTTAGCACGAGCACAAATCAGCTCACATCAAACCTCAATCAAATCAATTAACAAGTAATTATCATGTGATGTATTAGGATCAAGACTAAGCATTGACAAGCCATTGAAACCATTACAACTTGCAAGATGAAGCATTGACAAGCCATTGAAACCATTACAACTTGCAAGATGAAGCATTGACAACCTATTGAGACCAATACAACTTTCAAGATGAAGCATTGACAAGCTATTGGGAGGGTCATTTGTATACTCAACTATGTTGTATTGCATGGATGTTTCACATTTTGTGTTTTTGATATTGTGAGTTGTGGCGTCCGTTTAAAAGTGTGAGTGCACGTGTGCGTTGATGCATGCGTGCACGGTGCGGTGCGGTGAAGGAGAGAAGCACGAGATGGTGTGGGTGGAGTAACCTCAGGAACTAAAGAGTGAGGATCTCTTTATTCTTCATATAGAAAGAATAAGCGTATGTACACACGGTAGACGGGTGGTTGGATATCGAACGTCCGGCCTCGAGCAAAGGCGCAACGCCTTTATCTCAACAAACTCTCACTTAAAGACGATGCACCGATAAGTGATATCTACTAGCTAAACTACTAGTATGTACAAGAAACTAGGTGAGAGACTCTCTCAACCTATGCCCACTATTGATCTACACGCAATCGTATAATCTTTGGTCGTAGGTGAGCGTGCGTACGTATGCTAGAGCCTGCATATAAATCCCGCAAACAAATCTGTATGGTCTGTAAAGCTCCACGAAGCATCATGCTAGTGTCACTCACCGTATGACTGACAATCTCTGTTGCAAATGATCCCACTGCAGCTGTTAAGTCAGGCCTCGACACTAGTAAGTCGAACATGAGATGCACAAACGTTGACGAAATCTATGCAAACCTGGCTATACTCACCTCCCCTGTGCTATCTGCATGTAGTGCATCATCAGGACTACTCATCCATATGGATGTGTCAACGTCGACATTGGGATAGCTACGTCCCTCTCATCCATACACAAAATTGTGTGTCCTGGCACCAACTCATCAGCCTCTAACATGAGTATATCAAAGAACTCCATGTATGTCATCTCTTTCTGTGGCTCTAGGAAGTATACGTGCTCTACCTCTGTCTACACAAACTCTGACAACACCTGTTGTGTTTCACTAGAGCACTGCCGCTCTACATCTATCTCTACAGAGTCTACTGGCACGTCTTGCACAGCTAAATGCTTTGTCTCGTGAGCACGGTGGAGCTCACCTGCGACGACGAAGACACGTCTCGTCTCTTGCTCAAAGCATGCTAGCAACAAAATCGAGACGACATTGTCTCGAACCTCAGACACGTGCTTGCGGGCTCCATAAATGCATTCGCAAACCGTATCTGCAAATGCATACATAGCATGAAACTGCACAAGACCGTGTCCAAAAATCTCTTTGAAATGCTCCACACAGTCGTACATAAGCACTACATGTGTCGTATCAACTATACTGCAAAGATTGTGCATTTGTGAGCAAAACCGTTGGGAAACTGGCACAGATTGACTCATCGATCGGTACACTCGTTGATCGAAAACACCTGCCAAGAGCTAAGCACACTCGAGGGAAGAAACCCGCTTTGAAATAGGTTGTCAAAGCCAAATGTGTTGGTATGTGCCGTCAAAGCCAAAAACTGAAAAATTGTCAAAGTCAAAACGCCATGGAGATTATGTCGAAGCCGGCGGGCCGCTCCGGGTATGGGGATAGGGGAGAGCCAATGCCGCTCTCTCTCTCTATCATCTCCTGCTAATGTTGAAATCAAAAAGCCGGGGATGTTCACCGGAGCCAAATTTGCTCCGGAATGAGCATGGGAAGGGAAGCCGATGGCATAGCCGCCTATGCTCGAAGCCGAGAAAACGCTCGATGTCGCCTTTCACCACCGGGTGGAAGCATGCTAGCCTAATATCCGCATGATCGGTGTTGAAATCGATGCACTGAGCTAGTGTCAATGTTTAAAGCTGGTGCTGAGCCGTTGATGCGGAGTCGTAGAGGAAAAACACCAACGTTGTAGCCGCTACTAAGCCAATGCCCTAGTCGTATAAACCGGTGTCAAAACTGATGTGTCAAAACAATTCTCCCAAGTTTGGCCTCGGACTGTCGCTGCTCGATTTTGGCTTCAATTGAGTGCCTTGCCTTGCTCACAAGCACACCAATGTGCTCTAGTCAGGACTGTGTGTGTGTGTGTGTATAACACACAATCTTTGACTCCTGCTCTCAGTGCCGATTCAAGGCCTTCTTTGCTTGTCTTGCCTTGGTTGATTCTTTGCTGGACTTGAAAGCCTTCGACTCCTTCTCCTCCAAGCCAAGCTTTGCACTCCAAGCTCTTGCATTGTGAGGCTTTTTCCCATTTCTCTACAGATTCACCTTTACTGCAGACATTCCTTCAAAACCTCTCAAGATGCCCTCTCCTCGAGAGGGGTTACGCACTCAGAAGAAGCCGAGGTCAGCGATCTTGCCCGATCCGTGTTGGATCCACCCTGAACCACTCCGATCTGCTGTCGCAAAGCACCGAGCTCGGTGGGAGCTCTATTATTGCTAAGAGACCGCCACCGCCACCAAGCCGTAGCTCTGATACCACTTGTGAGTGCACATGTGCACGGATGTCTGCATGCGCAAAGTGGTGCATATTGAAAAAAGAAGAAGCACGAGATGGTGTGGGTGGAGCAACCTCAAGAACTAAAGAGTGAAGAGGTCCTTATTCTTCATATAGAAAGAAAAGAGTATGTACACACTATGAGAGAACGATCGAACATTGGACGTCCGACTCCGAACAAAGGTGCAACGCCTTTACCTTAACAAAAAATATTTACACACTTATCTGAAGATAATTATTAAACGTTTACACATGCCTTTAAAAAAAAAAAAAGGATCAATAAAAGTTGAGAGAAATGATTTAACCATTGGGCTTTTGAATGGTATGGTTTTATTTCTTAAAGGTTATTGTCTTCTCATAAACGAAAACATACAAATAGCAAATAAACCAAGCTTATAAACAAATTATGGTTCAACTATTTGGGCTTAGGAACGGTTTTTATTTTGCTTAAAGCTTAATATTATCTTCTCACTAAATAGCAAACAAATCAAGTTAATTGTCAAAAAAATCTCTAGGAATCATTGTTTATTAGCACTTCTCCCATGACAAAAAAAAATTCAATACTTTTGTAAAACAGGGTGAAGAATCATGGTGGTCTATAAGGAAATGTAATGCAAAAGTAGATGAGTGTTGTTTTTATAAATTTTATTTTTTCACTACAAATATGGACAAAATTCTTTCATTTTAAATAAATCATAATTTATTTTGAAATGCTCTTTAGAGCTTGATTTGAATTAGCTCAAAATAATACATGCAATTCCTTTACATAGGGGCTTCCAACAATTTAAAATTTAAAATTTACACTTCTTTTACTCAATTATGAAGAAATATTTCATTTAAGGACAATTTACAAATTTTTAGGTGTAAATTGTCTCCAAATGAAAGGAAATATTACAATTAAAAAAGTATGTTTTAAATAAAAAAAGTAGAAAAGAAATCTATTAGGTCCTTAAAGGAAGAGACCCATTTACAAACTAGAAAAAAAATAAATTTAAGTGAGCATTAAAAGAAAAGGACCAAGTTACAACGATGAAAAGATCCATTTACATTATAAAAGGAAGATATAATCTTTGAAAGAAATTTCTTTTCAATCAAAGAGGGCACTTGTCCACCATCCACAAGTTTTGTATCAATGGCTCAAAAAGGTGCACATTCTCTCAGCCTTCCCCTATGGCCTTTTGCAGGCCAAAAATGTCAACAAGTATCAAGATGTTTAAAAAATTATCAATGAAATATGGTCAACATTGAGTATGAATCGATAAGAAATATTTAGAAAATAAATCAAGAGTCACTGTTGTCTTTACTTGGCTATGGCTAAGGACAAACTTGACAATATGCACAAAATCAATTGTAAACTGAATAATTTTTAAGCAACATGAAACTTCTTTGAAAGTCTCACTATAGGTATTTAATGAGCCTATCAAAATTCTATGATATCAAAAGTCTCACTTATTTTGGACTAGGGTTGCAAGAATACACACACATCTTGGAGATAAAGAAGAAGCTCAAGGCACATGACAAAGAATGTACTACTTGCTATGTGAATACAAGATGATATAGCTCTACAGGAATGGGTATATATACAAAGCATGTCGGGTAAAACCTCTTAGTGATGGAAAAATTTCCCACATGGTCTCAACTGTGTGCACACATCACTACCATATTTAAGGTAACAAATGCCCCTTTCTTGGGAGTGATGCATTGAATGAGAGTTGGAAAAAAACCACTCGTGGACACGAAGTGGCAATGACATCCCCTTGGAATAAAAAAACCAAAGATAAAGTAGAAAAAGATCCTGTTAAATACATGCCAATGCTTAGACCCTAGGCTATGCGTAAATTTGGTCATTTATGGGACTTTAAATTGAATATATGGCCTTGTAATGCATGCATAAATAAGGCAGCCAATAGTTGTTTGATAGAGGGTAACATCTCCATGACCTCCAACATCATGTAGACTTAACGTCAGACTTATTTCCATTTGAATGGAAATTGGTTTACAATCATCAAGTCCAAATTTTCTTAGCAAAGTCTGGACATACTTTGTCTGACATAATGCAATACCCTCATCACACTGCTAAAACTAAATGCCCAATTGATGATGCAAAATCCCAATCATCCACATATACAACAACGATAAGGTATACATCATCCACATGTTTTATGTACAAAGTTCTCTAGTTGGACAGTTTAAAAATCCATATGCAGTCAAATGATTATGCATCTTCTCCTACCAAGCTCTAAAAGATTGATTTAGACCATACAATGATTTATTACATCTATACACTTTATTTTCTTGCCCTTTCTTACAAAACCATGAGGCTAAATTACATATACCTCCTCATACAAGTCACCATTCAAGAAAGAAATTTTAATGTGTGACTAATGTACATCCCATCTAGACTAAGCTACCAATACACACATGAAATGAACTATAGTGATAAGACAACTGGGAGCAAAATTTTCTTGATAATCAATGCCCTTTTGTTGAGCATAACATTTTGCAACAAGGCTTGCCTTGTAATGATCAATACTATCATCTGGCTTACATTTTAGCTTATAAACCCACTTTGTACCGATGACCTGCTTGCCAGGAGGCAATTCACATAAAGACAAAGTATTTTTCTTCTCAAGTGCATGATATTCATCTTGCATAGTAATAACCATCCAATTTTTGACTTTTGTGCTTTACTAAACATAAGAGTTTCCTCCTCGTTACGCATACTTGACACAACCAAAGGCATAAGAATCATGAGAAGAAGGAGAGCACGTATGAACAAGAAGCATGATAAGAATATGAACAAGTACAAAGGAGAAGCATGACAAGAAGCCAGACAAGTACAAATGAGAAGCATGACGAGAAGCCGAACAAGTAGGAGTGAGAAGCATGACGAGAGGCCGAAAAAGTACGACTAGACAAAGGTTCACATGCGTATACATCATAGCCTTTAACACTAGGTTGGTAATGGGACACTTTTATGTCCTGGGACACTTTTATGTCCTGTTAAGTGACCATTTTCCTTGAATTATGTCAAGAGTTTCAAAATGGATTTTGAGGTGCTATCTATATAGAAAGTTGTCTCCTCAACTGAAAAAAACTCGACATTTTTTTGGAATATCAATTCCATCTTTAACCTTGTCCTTGCACAACATTTCACAACCTACACTGTGTGAAAAAACGGGTGCTGTTTTTGGCATTTTTCAACTTTTTGCAACTATACCACTCTAGAATTCATTTTTGTGAGGTGTATAATGCTAGAGAACTATCTTTAGTAGTCCTCAACATGTCTTGATGCTTCTAGGGAGAAATAAATATTAAAGTTGTGAGTTATGACCAAATTACAAAAATTGTCAAATCCTGTGTTTTAGCCAATTTTAGCTCTTCTATGATTTTTTTGGTGGATTTCATGATATCCAAATGCATTTTTTATTTTCTATGTCATAAAACTAATATTCCTTGAGTTTTGGGGCATCTAATACCCTATTTTGCATAGTACACAACGATGGTTGATTTTTTCGATTATAGAAGAAAACGAAACATTCTAGTATATCAAGTATAGCTTTTTCAATATTGTTAGTTTCTTGTGACAACTACATGTATTTTGTAGGTATTAACCATATCTAGCATAAGGATCAAATTTGGCTAGATATTGAATAGTTTCTATGGGATTCTACAACTCATAATGTTGAATCCAGTTTTTTCAAGTTTGCTGTATTTAGCACTTCATCTTTGTCCCCAAGATTCCCCTTGGTAAGAGATGTATTATTCTTTTGACATGCTCCATGGCTCCTTATGAACATAAAGAACAATAGGGAACTAAGAAAACATGCATATATTATTTGTATTGAGCGTGGCTATAGAAACTTTGATGATAGGTCTGCAAAATGGTAAAAATTCAACTTAAAACAAAAAATAGTGAGTGAGAAGCAATCATATGTTCTGATCACCAACCCATTGAAGTTAACTAGGGAATTTATCTCAAGTCCTACAAAAATCCCTAATCTTATTTTTATGCAACAAAACATAAGAAATGTCTATTTTGATGAAAATGCAATGGTCCATCAACTTTGGAGGCTTGGTGTGACCAAAAGATGAGAAATTTTACAAGTTTCTTATTTTTTCCATGTGTAGTAGGCCTTGAACTATAACCTCATGAAAGGATTTTAGAAAATGAGTGGATCTACTATGGTTTTGGAGGTTTTTTTCAAAACCTTGAAAGGACACTTTTATGTCCTGCTAGGTTACCAACCTAGTGTTAACAATGTTCCATACACCCTTGGAAACAAATGCATAATGTAAGCGCACAATGGATAGTTGTCTCCATCCAAGTTGCAGATAACATCATGAAAACACCATTGCTCTCAGTCATAGTGAAAGACTGAAATTGATGTAAAAAATGCTTAAACTAAGTAGAAACTAGAGGAAAACTATGCACGCTATAGAGCACAAACCATAGTAGAATGTTAAATACTTGTTATGCAAAAAATTGTAGTGGAAGAAACTTTGCACAAAAAGACAAAACTGTCTACAAAATAATTGTCAAAATTCTTTGCACAATAATTGTAGTAAAGGAAAAAAAGGTCAAATCAATCTTGAATCAAAATTCCAAGAACATGAAGCTCTCTGAATTCTCCCAAAGTAGATAAAATTTTTGCCAAAGCTCACAAAATTTGTAAAAACATAGCAAGAGAGTGGTGGAAACCTCAGAGGCTGTGTCCGAGAGGGCACAACCTACTTTGATACCAATTGTTGGAATTAGGATCATAGGAATGCACACACAACTTGGAGATGGAGAAGAAGCTCGATTGGTGGCATTTTACTACACACTTACATCTAGTAGTAGATTATAATTTTACAAAAAAATTGCTAATTTTTAAAACTTGTGTTTTTTACTATTGGGCTTCAAATTCTTGAGTCTTACACACATCTTTTTATTTTATTTTTGCAATCCTTACAAATTGTGATCTATAATTGTATTCATAACCAAAAACTTTACAAGAGAATCCTGCTCAATCTAACTTAGGGCACATAAAGATCCAAATGTCACAAGTATCAGCTAATTATAGATCCACTCTGGCCCGTAGACCTAGCATTTATAATCAAAGTCTAACAAGAGAGCCACCCTAATAGAAAGGATTGATTGTTTTAAGATCCATCCATAGAGAGCATTTAGAAGGAAATAACCAAGCAAGGGATGCCACCAAGCTAGGCGGGTTTCCACCCTACCCAAGATTGTATGTCGATTGGTTGAAAAGGAAGAATGAGAAACCTATGCCAAATAGTAACCAAAGTCTCCAAGAGAGTATCAAAATAATGGTACAAGAGCCCTCAGAAACAGAGCAGGAGTTCTATCACCAACAAGACACCCAAAAGCATGATTAGAGGATCACCATGTGAGAACATAAGGCCATAGGAGCCCTTTATTAGATCAGGCAAGCCCTCCATCCTATGGGAATGTACACCCATGGTGGACAATGGACAGAGAAATGCTAGAGATGAGCCCCATCTCCACGTGGAAATTACATGCACCCACACCAACTCCCCTTCCCACGATCGAGAGCTCGCCCAATTCCAGTTCAGCTTGTTGTCTACTATGCCAAGGTTCCCTCCCTAAGGGAGGAGGCTGCCTAGGTGTCTTGTGTTCAAAATAATAGGGATTCACTTGAGAAGGAAGAGGGGAGCCCAAGGTCACTCAGCCAAGGTCCCTACCCCTCAATACCCATTCCACCCCTGGTTTCCACCCTGCTCAGCAAAAATTCACATTTTGGATCCTCCCTTGTTAGTTTTACACACATATTAACTAGATGCTTAAGAGGTTTGATGAATTTTTTAACGTTTTATCTAAATCTTAACTTAAAATACTAGAGTCCTATAGAATCCTAGAATAGTGGCCCATTACAATAGTAGTGTTTAAGATGAGGGTTTGAGGCTAACTTGGGTGTTATAGGCTTCATAGAGAGTGTAGGGTGTCAAGAGCCCCTCTCTTGCTAAGAGGATGAGTATGTGGAAAGTGTACTGACCACTACATCAAAGCATTAGGGTTGGTAGCCTTATTTTGTTCAGATCAATCAATATGTCTACCCATACAGATTTTATGTGGTAGAAGATCATCAAAACCAACACAAATTATTGTTAGGATAGCCATGTCTAAGGATGTACAATGTTCAGATAGATTAGAAGTCCGATCTGGTACACATTTAGAATGAAACAAAAATTGAAACGATTTTATTGTCTAAAGTCACAAGAACAAGGCCAGCAATGGAAAAGACTATTGACAAGGGCAAATAACCCTTACATCTTGGCAACATGCAATGGATTCCCAAAGAGTCGACACAAAAACCAACACTCCAATTAAAGGTGACAATAGCCTCCTCCACACCAAAGCCAACCAAACAATCAACGAGACAAATACCAAACAACAGAGAAAGATGGATATCCAAGAAACATCTTAAAACAAAGCAGATTTGGGTCAGGAAAGATGAGATATATGCAAAAGAATCACTCAAAACCATTAAGCTAGCATAGACTCAAGTACCACCACCCCTGCATCTATCACAAAAAGATGGGTACCAAAGAAGTTGGTTCAAGCTCAAAAAACACAAGAACTTATATGGATTCCTAAGTGCAGTATATTGAAACTCTATGAGAGGCCACATAAACGAACCAAGCACCACTTGGCAGATCTACAACCAACCGAGTCAACAAAGCAAGTCTGGGTAGGCAAAGCGTTATGCCAAGCACCAACCAATCATCTTTGGATTTGGATCCCAGTGGCAAAAGCACAAGGCAAACATCAAATCCATAGGTAGGGTAAGGAACTACAAAAACACCAAGTATGGCGGCCAAAATAGCCCAAGCAAGTCATCCACATGACCAATCCTGTCAAAATTTTCCAGATGCCTATGAAAGCTCGTGTTGCACTACTCCAACAAAATCTATATGGACCCCAAAATATTTCTCCACCTACCTTGTCCCCATAATTTCCAATTGGTCTAGGAGGACTCAGATACAGGAGGGGGGAGACATGATGGAACTCATAGAAAAAGGTTTTCTACAGGCATTGTCTTACAATGGTTTAAACCTTGTTGTGCTTTATTGCAATTTGATTTTCCCAAAAAATTCTAAGTAATGGCTGCAAAGTAAGTAAAGGGGGATCAAGTCACGATAGGTCCAAAAGTAACCCCATACTCTTGTATATACTCCATACAAAAAGCTTTTCATATTTTGTTTCTAATTATATGGTCAACTTTGATCAAAATTTGAGAAAAAACACAAAAATAAACCAATGGTGAGTTAAACACTTTGTACATAGCAAAAAACCTTATTTTATTAATTGGGATAAATTTACCTCATGTTGGGTAATTTTGGCTTGATTTTGCTAAATTTTAGGATTTTACCGCAAATTTTAAGTGCCTTTTTTGGGATTTTCTTTCTAAGAATCTAATAAAAAATCTTAAAAGGCAATGGAGAATCTAAAGACAAAATACAAAATACCATAACAGAAGAACCTCATATAAAAAGTTTGGAAGCAAATGGAAGATGTCAGATTTTGACCTACATACGACGGTGACTCGAAAGGTAAACCTGCCGTATCTAGGACATATGAAGTCCAAATGCAAAAATTCAAAATCCGTCCACAATCTAAGGTATTCATAAGGAATGATGGGATCAAAAAGGAAAACAGGATTTCGAAAGCACTAGGCACATATACTAACTTAGAGGGATTTTCTAGTCATTTCCACATAGCGACCCTGAGAGAGAGAGAGAGAGAGAGAGAGAGAGAGAGAGAGAGAGAGAGAGAGAGAGAGAGAGAGAGAGAGAGAGAGAGAGAGAGAGAGAGAGAGAGAGAGAGAGAGAGAGAGCAAGCGTGACCTTTGGAGAGCCCATACACATAGATCACGCATCCCCATGGTGAACGAAGCTAGCAGTGAGTTCTATGATGCTTATAGAACATGTGCATGCTTGCCAAAAACTAACCCACTCACCAAAAACACAAAATTGGGGTATAGGCACCTCACATAGAAATGTGAGCACTGCAACAAGTAGGGAAGTCCAAATTACAGGTGTAGGACATCAAAACAACCCCCAAAGCATGGGGAATGCAAAAATGTGACCCAGGTTTGCAGCAATTTTGAGTGACACCTACCACGGTAGCCACCTCTAGGTGGTCCTAATGAGGCTGTGATCACCTCAAATGGACACCTAAAACTCATCAAGAACAGCTAAAGTGCCCAAGAACTCAGATTTTTGCCCTCACACAGAATCCAAGTTGTCAAACTATAGGTACAGGGTCCAAACAGGTTCTCCTTGGCGTGGGAAACCCAACCATGTGATTTTTGTGCAAAATGGCCCCACTTGACACATACCACGGTTGCTGCCACAGGGCTCATACCATGCAAATATTAATACTAGTAGTTTCTACATGTGAAGAGGAGTCCGTAGGCACTACATTTGCTCAGATTGGACCAACAAGGAGTTTCAACATTCATATTTACATAATTTAGAGTGTCCAATAGCCGTGAATATTGAAAAACTTGTGCAAAAGCCGTGAATTTTTGGACCATAAGTTTCACCTAGTCATAAGGAACCAATTATCATAGGGAATAGAACCAAAGATTGGTCAGAGTACAACTTATCATAGAATGTGCATTTTCAATGTGCTTTTTCTTTTTAAACAAGCAGATTGGCTAGCCTATGGGATAATGTCTACAAGCCAGCCCTCCAAAAGCTCATAAGTGACCATAGGAAGCTACAGGGAATGTTTGAACCCAACTGCAAAACCATAACTAGGGCTTGCTTAACAAACAAGATTTTCGGCAAGAGGAAAAACTAAGTGGTGACCAAACTAGTGATCCAAATTGACCATGCAAGGTGGTAGTAGACTCTACACATCAAGGGGGATTAGATGGTACCACTCTTGTCAAGAATGGACAGAATTGACAGATATCACGGTTGTTGCCACTTGACCTAAAAATGGACTTTGAGCCAAGAAAAATAAAAGCTATAGCATGTTGCCAATCCAGAGAACCCACTTGAAGAGTTGAACACAAAAATGGTGTGAGAAAGGTTAAACAAAAGTCAAAATTCCAACTTGGCTCCGAAAAGACCAAGTCAGAAAGGGTCGAGATACTTTTTGGGCCTAATTTGAGGATTTAGGTATCCAAATTGATCATACATAGCATGGATGGGATAAGGAGAAGATGAATATACCAAATAGGTGAAAAAGTATCAAATTTGGCACTATTGACATCGATTGTGGTTGCTGCCATCTATCCTATTTCAGGGATTGGAGTAGACCAAGAAGTTCATCTCAAGGGGATCCCAGTGACACCTCATTTGCAAAAATTGGACACTCTGAACTCAAATTATTGACTAAACTAACTATAAGGGAACTAAATGCACAAATGACTGGCATTTGATGACTAGCTAAAAATTGGATAGTGTAAGAAGAGAACAATGCCGATCTCAGCTTAGTGATGGTCAACATACAGTAAGAGACGGACAAAACAAGGAGTGAAAACAAAGAGTTGGTCGAGACCAACACACTTTTAGTAGAAGATCTTCAAAGAAGAGATGCACAATTAGAGCATGTCAGTGGAGAGCTTGTAAAGTACAAGGAGCTATATGAGAAGGAAATGATGGCCAGGCAAGTATAGCTGAAAGCAGTAAACTTGTCCTAGACCAGAAAGAGAAGCAATATCAACAATCCCACCAGAGTGCCAAAGAGACAACAACACTCGCTCAAAAGCAAAGGATATCACTAGATGTGCTTAAAGGCCGGATAGTTGATTAGAACAGACATATAGAGGCATCTACAGAAGATCCTTTGCTCATCCCGACAAGTAGCTTGGAGTAGACTGACATCTACAAGAAACAAATTGCAGAATTTCAACAGGCACGAAATTTCTCAAACAACAAGAATTACATTGGAAGAGGCTCTACACACTAAGGGCAAAGCTATGATGGATGAAAGCATAAATGCTTATGAAGGAAGTGGAGGATTTAAGAAAGCAAGTATCAATGTTTGAGTAGTTCTAGAACCTCCCTCCTAGAGAGAAATGACCCTTGGAAACAGGTCTTAATTTCGAGAACATAGAAGAAGAAATAGAGCAAAAATACAAGCAGTTTGAAGGCCTGGTAGATGTGGGTAATTCAAATGAACCTCATAAATTACCTCAAGAGTACTCGCATCTACTGGAGGAGCACTGGGAAGTGACTAGGGAAGTTGTGGCTAGGAATCTCCGCTACGAGCATCACTTATTGAAATCAAACTTACTAAAATACATTGCTCCAAAGCAGCTATGAGAAGAGGTACTTGAGCCCGAACTTCCCTATCCACTACTCAAGTGGTTGAAAATAGAAAAGAAGAAAGAAGTGCTACCAACAGTTCTACCAGATGATGAGGGGAGTTACAAAGAGGCTGATCTTTCGGAATGGACCAAGAATAGATTAGAGTGTCAAATAAGATTCTAAATTCAAAAATCAAATTTTCAAGCTTAATGGAATGTATGGAAAAAGTTTATATCAACTTGGATATCATCAAATGGCCTAATGGGCTAGGGACTCAATCTAGGGCTACCGACAACAAAAAGACTTACAGGTGTTGGAATTCAATTTTTTTTTGTACGAGGGTACGCTTGTTAGAGCAGGTAAGAAGCCCTAAGTAGTGTGTACAAGCTCATAGAATGCATCGCTAGCTCTCTACTCTCTCTCTCTCTCTCTCTCTCTCTCTCTCTCTCTCTCTCTCTCTCTCTCTCTCTCTCTCACCAAGCATAATGGTAAAGGATCTTGGAAATGGTCCTAGATGATATACCTTGGTGGATCCATCAACATAGGGTAGAATGCAAAAGTCTTGGTAGAAAACTTCTACATTTTCCTGACCACTTGACCAAACCACACGAAACTTGAACCATAGCATCTCCATAGTGTATAAAATCCATGACTAGACTCCAAGTCCAAAATGGAAATCATTTTTCAAACATAGCAAAATAGACGTGCCTATTTTGGGGGCCCTATTGGAGAAGTCACATTGACAAATTTATTGGAGATAGCCTTTGAAGATGTTTTAATAGTTAAGTTAGGAAAAATTGGAGCTACTAACAAAGAGATCCGATTGGACTTGATCCCTCACAGGCTCCAATTCATCATTTTGTGATAATGGGAAAAACACCAATCATATGACCACCAAATTTCATAGGGGATTGATCTACACTTGACTAACAAAACCCACTAGCTCAAAGGATGTTATAGGAAGGTGTCCGATCATTGACAAGCCAAGTTAGAGGCCTTGGGTACAAAGGGATCAACATCTACAACATGGGACCACATAAGGGGCATCAAAACAATTGATTAGACAACTAGAGACAATGTAAGAGAGTAAGGAAACAAAAAAAAATCATTTTTGCTAGATTGTAAAATAGGTGTGCTCAATTTAGTTGGCACAAAATTTCTATGAAGGGAAGTAGGGAAACCAAAAAATCCATTTTTGCTAGATTGTATAATAGGTTTTAAGTTGGCACAAAATTTCATTGTTTTGTACATACATTTATATACACATGCTCCTACATACCCTCTATGCATAATTCACCCACCATCTAAGTGTTTCAACATATGTACTTGCAAAAGCACACATTTGGACTAAAATTATTAACTTGGACTATACGCAAGAGCTATGTCATCCTTAGTGGTAGTTCCAAGAAGAATTTTCTTAAAGGCAAGTTGGTAGGGCTACCACCTTACTAGCTAGAGGAAGAATCACTTAAAGAGGTCAATGTCACTTGGACCAACAAGGAACGATTGGAAGCATAGTAAGTTATAGTCTACCACACGATCTTTGAAAGTGTAGAGCACATTAAAGTGGACGTCCATTTACTGCCAAAGGAAGCAACCAATCTTGCCATGGCCCACACAGTCAAGTCACTACTAGATAAGGTAGACCTAGAAGATTTCATCTAATTACCATCTTGCAGGGTAGATGTCCACAAGACATATAATCTACTATTGACAATCAAAGAAGATGGCATAGCTACCATCTTTGGACTCAATAACATACCCATGGAGGTAAACCTTTTAGAGGATATGGTGGTTGAAGCATTTAAGTTTCCAAGAGGGCCAAACCATGAGGCATGGAAACCTAGCACCAAAAGACATATTCATCAAGTAGTTGGAATCCTTCACAAACTTGAAGCGAAGAGAGGTAGTCGATGCTCTCAGGCTTTATCATCAATGTTTCCATGTCATAGGAAGAATCTAGTAAGATACACGTACACTACATATACAATGGCATCTACCTATACCTAGTCATATAGGAAGCAAGGTAACCTCCCTGTAAATCACGCAAAATATGTTCATACAACCTTACCAAGATTCAAGAATCCAAGTACAATTACCTACCTTGGAGCTCCAAATATTTTCACCCAATTGACCTATCATGACATAGGCCCAGGTAGAGCATCTACCACCCATTCCCACCCAAAATGATTGGCTGGTAAGCAAAGGAGTGGATGAAGAAGAGCCACCATCCCCATCAAGGGCAACAAGACTTTGCACTATACTGGGAAAAAGACTTGTGCAAATTAGAGAACTCAAAGAAGAGGCTTGCCCACCAAGAAGAAGGAAGACTTAGCACAATTAGAAACAATTTGAAACATACAACCACTTTCAGACACATTAGAAGAGAAGAGAAAAAAAAGCTAAGGGAAATGAGAAGGTGGGTGAAAAATGACAAAAAAGAGCAAGAGTGCCATCACCTATGCATGTGGAAGGGCTAGGGAAAAGTGATAGAACCTAGTGTGCTAGTGTGGATTGACATTAGTGGTATGCATTAGGCATTTGGCTTATGATGATCACACATTTGATTAGTATTTAAACAATAGATCAACAAATATGCAAAGTGGAAATTAGATTGATGCAAACTTGAATACAAAGGGAGACGTATATAGCCTTTGCAATTGGTAGAGGGTGATGTAGTGCATGATGCATGTAGCCCAAGTGAGCCTTCTTTAATGCTAGAGATTCATGAATGGAGAAGAAGAAGAAGAGTGTGAACGTGAGGCTCATTGAATGAGCCCCATTCCCTATGGCTCATGCGTCATGTTCATGCTCATGTGTCGTTTCATGGAGAGATTAGAGGTATAGCCATGGCTAGGGTTATCCCTACAAACTCCCTCATAAACCTAGTCATGGTGAGACTGCCTAGCATAAGTGATACATCTAGGATATTGTGATATACTGATACATCGTAGCAGATCAACATGATTCATCACTATGGATATAGTGATACACTAATACATCATAGTTGATCAACATGATTCATCATTATACCTAGGCTCAAAAGACTAGAGTGCATAAGTATATTTGCAAAATGTAATTGCATGATCCAGAAAAAGTGGATGGTGCATCATGTCCTTCTTCATGGTCATCTTGAGTAGTGGTCATGTGAACTCTTCCTTTTCCTCTATAATCATAGTTCCTTGGTCTTGAAATTCCTCCTTGATCCTTATTAAATCATCTTAATAAAGGGTATCCCATCTCCCAACTTGTGGCATATGCTCCATGGATTGTTCATGTAGCAGTCCTTCATAGCATGGTTTGACCTACCACACTTCTTGTATTTGGATTTGCTTGATGAAGTTATATAAGAACCTCCTAATTATTCCTTGAGGTCCTTCTTATTCTCATGGTCTTGGAGTGAGTTGATGATGTCTTCCAAGCTCGGTTTTGGATCCTTCTCCATGAGAATGGTGATGATTTGGTCGTAGGTGTCTTCAGGCACAACTTTGACTAAAATAGCAGCCTTGTCTTTGTTGTCAATAGGGCACTTGATATGTAAGTAAGCTGAGAAAAAATGGATTTCATTCTATTGACTAAGGATGCTACATCTTCACTTGTCTTCATGGTAAGGCCATACAATTGAATTTTTGAAGCTATTTTAGACCTTTTGGCCTTGGCACCAAAGTTCCTCTCTAGAGTAAGCCATGTCTCGTATGAGGTCTTACACTCATTCAAATAATGCATATAATTATCAGTTAATGAGGCCTAAGGCTTGTTCATATACCTATCATTCTCTCCCAAAGGGCACACATTCAACCATAGGTTTTTATGCATTAGGTACCCCTTAACTCTAGTTTGCTGTGTGTGCAACACATTTCCTTCAAATATGGTGAGTGTCTCCTTGCCCATGATTCTCAGGAGATCTTATTAAAGATATATTTTCTCTTGGCAGTGTCTAGCCTGGTACAATGTGGGTTGCAAAGAGCAAATGACCAATGAGAAAAAATGGATAACTATTGTAGCAAAGCTTGTACAACATCTTAACGTGAATGAGAAAGTGACAATGAGGTGTT
Organism: Adiantum capillus-veneris; assembly: GCF_014529385.1. Classification (NCBI taxonomy): domain Eukaryota; kingdom Viridiplantae; phylum Streptophyta; class Polypodiopsida; order Polypodiales; family Pteridaceae; genus Adiantum; species Adiantum capillus-veneris. The sequence continues at coordinate 21,879,394 of NC_140959.1, forward strand.
CCTTTACATTTGCCTAAAAAACCACAACTAATTTGTTGATTATAGTTGTAGCAATTATTGGCTGATGCTACCTGTTGATGGAAATAACCATAGCATCGAGAGGGCAATAGATAGTGGTGGGTGCTTGGCCTCGAGTGGCGTAACCTTTTGTGATTCTCCTCTTTGATGGGGTAGCCTGGGAGAAGTATGCAATAAAATCAGTGTGCCAACAAAGAGTTGTGAGCAATAGAAAGCATGCAAGGGCAGCTAAATAGAGGTTTATGCATGAATGGATAAGAGGAGGAGAGCGAATGTGAGGCTCATTGAATGAGCCCCATGCCTTATGGCTCATGTGTCATGCGTCATGCTCATGGGTCATGTCATGGAGAGATTAGAGGTGACATCCATGGCTAGCGTTCTACCTACACAAAGATTAACACGCTTAGAATGGTGGCATGAGGCTTTGAGCTAGAATGGGGCCTACAAGAAGACTTCAGGGAATTTTGGAAACTGAACTCCAAATACATGACAACAAAGAATCACATGTAGGCTCAATGAACTCTACAAAGATGAGGAAACCAATTGGAACCAAGCGGCCTGAAGAGACACTAAAATAGAAGATATCATTCAAGAAGTGGATGAAGCTGCTAAGGTAGAGGAGGTTGTCAAAGAGAAAGAGAGCATGGAAAAGATCACTGCTGCAAATGCTCCACCAATAGAGGACATACAAACCAAAGCACAAGCACCACCACTAATGGAGGAACAAATACCTCTATAAACTATGTAAAGCCACTTCAAGGAAAAACCTCTACTTCATCTAGGTATGCCACACAGGTTGTCACACTCTCACAACTTAGTCAAGAGAGTTCTCTAGTGAATACCCCCATAGAAATTCTACCAAAGACATAACCTAAAGGTCAAGGATAATTTCATAGAGAAGATGATGAATGTGAGAAAAAAATTGATGAGCAGGAGGAAGCCACAACATCACACATGGGTCCTCTTGAGGATGTTGAAGAATATGCTGACATTGCCCACAATCTTTTCAAGAAGATGGAGACAAAGATCTATGCCATGCAAAGCCGAGTCCAAAAGCAGCACATATCAAGCTATGGAGATGCAAACTATCTTAAAAATGGAACTAGAGCTTGAGTAGACACAAAGATGGGAACTCTCATTGGGTTTTATACAGAAAGAAGAAGCTTATCTCAAGGAGATAGCAGAGCTCAAGGAGGCTTTGCAAAAGGCATATGATCTGAACAAAGATAATTAGTTGGCAATTGAAGCCAATACATTAGAGCCATCCATGAAAGATACAAAGGCCTTACAGTTCTTACAATGTATAGAGTAGGCATGGGAGGGCCTCATCTCTCCTAGAGATAGATCCATAATAAGTGGAACCCGATCCCACAAAAATACTAGGAAGCGTATCCATTGAAGTGGAGAAGGCCCTCAATGCAAATATAGTGGAAGAAATAGAGGAGATCTAGAAAGAGGTGATGGCACACAAAGATCGCATCTCACACTCAATAAGTGTGGCTCAATTGACACCAAAGCAGATAGATGAGACTTGGAATCAACAAAGACTTCCCTACCCACTCATCAAGTTTGCACTCTTGTAAAGGAAAGATTGTTACAAGATCAAGCAACTAACACCACAAATACACATCCATCCTAGAGGAGAACGTGGCTCAATTTCCATACCTAGCTTCACCAAATAATGATAAAGAGCCACCCTACTTGGCTCAACTACCCAAGACTTGCACCATCAAGCTAAATAAAATTATATGGTGAAGAATTTGAAAATCCATTCAAATGTTCAAAATAATTCTTGAAATATGATTATATGGTGAAAAATCTGAGAAGCCATTGAAATGTTCAAAAGGATTCTTGAAATAACATGTATCATGTTCATAAAGATAGTGAACATAATGCTAACATAGCATGTATCATGATCATAAAGATAGTGTTGACATGCTTGTAGAAATTCCACAGAGCCGAACAGACAGCTGCATCATGGATGTCATTTCTCAAGGGCATCCAAGGGCTTCCTTATGACATATCAAACCACCCCACATATGAGATCTTGTATGTATTTTATGCTCTCTTGATGTTCTTACCATCTTATTACATGTAGATGCTTGAAGAAACATTCTATATTGGGTTCTTTACTCATAGATCAAAGATCTTGGCCTATATAGCAAACCTTCGAGCAAGATTTTTGGATACTCCACTATGGAATTGAAGAACAAGATTGATGATCAATTTATCATTGTGGTAGAGAAATAGCTCATGATCAAGTACCAAGATGGCTTGCACAAACTTCATTCTTAAACCTTGGCTAAGGTATGAAAGCCAACTACCATACAATTGACCTAAGTTTTGTGTAAATGAAAGTGGGCGTACGATTGTTGCTATCACTACATTCACCCTCTTCCTTCCTTTGCTCTTATCTTCCTCATATGGTGGAGCATATCCATTTTGAGCATATCTACGTGTACGTAGGAAAAAGCTTTTCCATTTGATGTAAGTTTCTTGCGGTATTGTGTAACTTTAAGTACATCCATTTACATTCCATTTCTTTCTTCCTCACAATGTACCTTTTATCTTGATACATATCTTTATATGAATATTTTGATCTCTCTTTGCCTTTGTCTCTCTATGTCTTACATGATCTCTCTCTCTCTCTCTCTCTCTCTCTCTCTCTCTCTCTCTCTCTCTCTCTCTCTCTCTCTCTCTCTCTCTCTCTCTCTCTCTCTCTCTCTCTCTCTCTCTCTCTCTCTCTTTGTGAACACCTTGAGACAACCATTTTCCATTAAGGTGCTTGGTGTAACAAAATGTTTTTGGAGTTTAGTTGGAATATTCCATTCTCCATGGACCACGATTATCAAAACAACCACCCTTGCTTGATTAGGTGAACCAATGAAATCATTGCTTTTAATACAATTTCTCTCCCTGTTAGTTTTATTACGTGGAATATCATAAAAAATCCATAAATGAAAGCACCACCAATCCCTCATTTGCACACTTGGATCTCCACACTTGTCCCCATCTACACACTTGTACCTGCAATAGGCCCGTATGGTAGTAGATAGTGTCTCTTCACAAGTCTATCCTCTTGCTCTTGGACTTTGTCAGTTTTCATACTAATTCCCTTCCCCATCCCTTGGCATTGTGCCTAGAATCATTGCAACGCAATGTCCCTTGTCTCCCTTAATAGTTTCCTTGCTCCTCCCCCACCATCAATCCAAAAACTTCCACATCACTTACGCACCTATAGCAACAACATGCCATAAAGAGGCAATTGCACAGAAAGAGAGAAATGGTGCATGCTACAAAGAGTCGGGTGTGGAACTATGCTATCAAGAGAGACAGACGACTATGCTTCTCCAGTAGTAAGAGAAAGAGATAACAACGAGAGAGAAAATGTCTCTGCTACACTACACACACACACACACACGCACACACACACACACGCACGCGTGCACGTGCGCATGTGTGTGTGCGCACGCGCACACACACACACACACACACACACACACACACACACACACACACACACACACACACACACACACACACACACCCATAAATCAAGCTAGGCAAATATCTACCCACATGCAAAGAGCTATTAAAAATAGGTAGACTTCGGTACCATGTTTAAAAATAGGCGAGCTATGATACCATGTTAATAACAAGAGAGCGGGATCTTTGTGCCAAGATATATGTGAGAGAGGAAGGAGATGGACACAACTCAAATATGAGAGATACAATGCTGTATTAATCATAGAACTACCATGGCATACAATTTTAGTATTTAAAGTGCACAAATAGACACTTTAAGGTACTTTTTATGGTCTATAGAAGGTACTCTAGAGTACCTTGATATGTACTTTAAAGTACCTATGAGACACAGTAGAGGTACTTCTAAGAGACTCAATGGCTAATCCCCAAACCCAATCTAGAGGCTAAAGTCCTCAGTACAATGAGGTTGTTTTGCCAACTAACAACACTCTATACAAGAAAATCTAATGCCTCACAATGTCTCTCACTATGTTCTCTCTTCTTCTTCCCAATGCTAAGGTGCGAGTGTGCTTCCCAGTAGCATCACTTCACCACCTTGCTAAGTTCACTACCTAATGTGTAGAGGCATCCTTTCTCTAGCCCAATATCATCTTGGAATAGGCACCAATACTAGGCTCTGAGCTCTAGGGCACTCCTAGGTACAATGGTGTACAAAGGGATCAATGCAACCTTATCTGCTAGACTATTTATAGCTGATGTAGATGACTTCTTCACATGACTTTTGTGGATTCCTTTGGTAGGTAGATCCTCCATGAAGAGGGAAATATTTTCTCTTTACACTTCATCAAGAGATCATGGTTGTATCTCGTGGTAGGTAGCTCCCAAGTCCGTAGTTAGCTCCTGTGTGCAGTATGCAACTCTGTAGGTAGCCAACTTGGTGCCTTCACTAGAAACGGTAGGAGTGGAATTAGGGAAAACATCTTACCATATTGTAGTCCATATTGAGCAGAGAAACTTATTTTTGTATTTCTCCACAAGATCACTGTTATAGGTGGCTGATATTGCTCATCTAGTCTGCATGTAGGCCTCCTGAAATTGCTCCTAACTTTTAGGTACTTTTCCTACCCCACTGCTTGGTAGTTACGATAGACTCTTCTGACATGTAGATGGGGTAAAATCCATGAACATGGGCATGTATCCTCATGCCATAACATCATACTTGAGTCTAGTGTTGAATCACTTCCATCATGCCTTTATCCTTAGCCCTTGTTCACACATGTAGTAGAGATGATGTGAACTTGCATATTTCAACACCTTCCCTCAAGTTCAACAACATCTCTAAGAAGTATGCAATATAGAGAGATTACGTGAACTGGGATCTTCAAGGGAGAGATGAATTGAACTTGGATCTTCAACACCTTCCCTCAAGTTTTGCATCATCCCCAGATTACCTTTGTTATTGAGGAGAGATGGTGTGAGCTTGGATCTTCAACACCTTCCCTCAACTCCTGTAGCATCTTTGACAATTCTTGAAATAAAAAAACACAAATTTATGATGAAAGGCTTCTTCCCTTTGATGAGCCTTCCCTTGAGACAATGATGGGCTTTCACTTCGTCTATAAGCTCCATCATGCTAGCTCCTACCTCCATGCTTCCGAATGAGGTGAACTCTTTTCCATGTTTCTCTTGTTGACCTCCAACTTTGACTTACTGAGAGGTTTGCCTTGTCTCCTTCCTATGAGACTTCTCCAATCTTCCATGTCCTTCCTTTGAGAGTCATTTTAGTCCTTATTGTCGACACAGAGGACAAGAAATAACTCTATGCTTCTTCTATATTCATGTAATTCAAAAAAGCATTTACATATATAAGCCTCCTAGCCACCATGCAATCTCCACATATGGAGTGGCTCATAACAAAAAATATATGCATGCCTTAGGAGAGTATTCCCATGGGTTTGGAAACTGAACTAGGGCTTGGAAACCCAACAATCCCCCCCTCAAGCCTAAACTACATACATTACTCTCATGATATCTCAAGTTTTTGGTATACTCGACAACCATGAGTTTTAAGTTCTCTCACAACCAAAGGGTTTTGGTAAACCCATAACTTGGTGCTGCTGTTAGGCTATTCCTGCCATTCCTTGGGCTCTGTAGTGCAGAGAAATTTGCAGTTTTGGTTGACTGCCATTCCTTGGGTTTAAGGTGTACCCAATAACCTCACGAGAAGTGGGACAAAAAAATAGGACTTAAACAAAAACTGGTATTTTGGGAGCTCTTACCACTCATGTATGTGTGGCAGTGTCTAATCCGTACAAATTTTTATCATGGCACATCTGATGAGAGAAAACAAGAATTTGACAGAAAAATATATGGTGTTGATAATCTATGACAATGAACAATTTTTGAATTCTTTGTTAATATAGCGAGTGCTCTGAGCAAAACATTGAATGAAATTTCCTTTCCTTTTGCATGAGCTTTAAATTTGAAGTTGTATACCACGTTCTTGAAGCAAATATTCATGCATGATAGTTGGCGCTTCACTGCGAGTTGTGTCTGATTGACATGAAAAGCCACTAATTTACACATATGGCATATGTATCCGAGTTGAAACACAAAACTTGAAGATTTGTAGAGTTTTTGATGAAGAATTGATACATGCAGGTGCACACAATTCGGAGCAACCAAAAACAAGCATGTGCCTTTGCACGGCTTATCTCCATCACCAAACCTGGACACCACTCTATTGGTGTAGTTGCTTATAGATGTTTTGATATGCATCACAAAGCCTGTTGAGAAGTTATGCTTGCTAGCCTCTGTAGAGCAATAGTATTTTGAAATGCTAGTCAAAAAATGGCCAACAAGATCACCGGCCACCTCCTTCTTCATAGACATCGCTACTCATTGACTAGCTCAACTGTAGGATTTTTGAGAAGATGTGTATAATGTCCACCAAACCTGCAAATTTCTCTGCACTACAGAGCCTAAGGCTCACCTTGTCACCGCTACAAATAGGGGGTATCTGCATTGACAAGGTTGTGATCTTCGCCACCAACAAGGCTTACTCCTACCACAACGGAGCATTTTGAGAGGCAACTCAGCCTCTTGGGGTTTCACCGCCTAGGAAAACAACCGAATCGGGAAGCATTTCAAGATGCCCTATCTACGTAGCACTAGAGCCCTTGCATGTCCGCCTATTGATTCCTTGCCTGCATGATCAACCTCCACCATGCCTTGGGGGGCAGCGTTTTGATATGCTTCATAGACCACCTCCCTTGGGCTCTGCAACATTTTTAGATGCCCACCTGGGCTTTGATACCACTTGTTGGTTTCGGGTTATGGTGGATGCATCTGGTGAGGAGCCATGGCTAGGAGATGGCATCCAATAGAGAAAGGAGAATGAGACAAGTTGACATAGAGGACAAGAAATAATGCTATGCTTCTTCTATATTCACATAATTCAAAAAAGCCTTTACATATATAAGCCTCATAGTCACCATGCAATCTCCACATATGAAGTGGCTTATAACTAAAAATATCTGCATGCCTAAGGAGAGTATTCCCATGGGTTAAATATAAACTAAACTAGGGCTGGGAAATCCAACAGTATCTTTGGCTTCTCACAAAAAATGTGATGAAGGGGGATTTTTCTCTCACTCAAACTCACTTAACTCTCTACCTAGGCACTACAACTCTCTCTCTCTCTCTCTCTCTCTCTCTCTCTCTCTCTCTCTCTCTCTCTCTCTCTCTCTCTCTCTCTCTCTGTGCTCCATTAAGCCATGTGATTCTGCTTATTTCTTAGCTTTTGTATGGTATAACAAATCTCTGTGTGTGTGTCTCTCTCTCTCTCTCTCTCTCTCTCTCTCTCTCTCTCTCTCTCTCTCTCTCTCTCTCTCTACTAGACTTTAAATCGCCAAAAGTATTAGCCCCTTGCCCTTCACATGTTAACACTCTTTCTTTTTGTTTAGAATTATGTGGAATCTTTGAAGATTCCTTGTCAGCTCTCCTCTACAACAGAGGCTAAAACTATGATGTGGTCAAGAGGGCTTGAACTCTCCACATATCAACTACTAGCGTTCACCCTGCTAACCAAGTCACCCATGGGGTGTTCATGTCTGAGCAGCGTAGCCTGTCACTATAATAAAAAGGATGGCCCAACATCCCCAACTTGCTATCGCTTGCATGCCAGCTGCCTTGTCCACGTGGTCCACATTGACCACACAACCCCATGTAGATGTCTCCCCCTCGTGGATCAATTGTCAACCCTTGTCTATGCTACTCTCACTTCCACCACACATTCTAAATCCACTTGCATCTCATACCATGATTTTGCCCGTGTGCCTTTTTCTTTGACGTGCAAGAGAAAATCTCTTCAAATACACTCTATCAAAACACTCGCCCCAAAAATGTGGGCACCTAGCCTTTCACAAAAATTGAGTGACTAGAATATCCTTTGCACAGAGCTTCCAACATATACAAAAATTTCAGTTCAATGGGCGCAAATCCCCCTGAGGAATTTGATGCCATTGACCCTCAACATTCCCCTAATCCAGTTTACAAAATCTCCGTTGTGGTACTATACTTTTTCAAGGACCTATCTTCTTCATGATAAGCTACTTCCTCATGCTTCACAGAAGCCATCCACAAGTTTCCAACACTAGTTCTGCATGCAACACTCCGTTGTTTTTCTAGGATAGTTGCTCATTCCTAGAAGCCCATATGGCTGTAAGGACTACAACTCTACTTATATGAATTTATATCCTTAGGTCTTCATTGTCTAAGCACCTGGAGCTAAGTGCTAGGTCTTGTCTAAACAAAGGGACGCTAGCTGGAAAAACACCCATCTACAGACTTTGTAGTAAAGCTTTTAATTGCTAGACATCCCCATACGAGGTGCTATATGGTCTCAGTTTTTTGGTTGCATTTGATGCAAGTTCCATCTCCAAGACCCATCACTTTGACCATGTCCTCAGAAAACCAAAGAGCATTTTCTAGAGAAAAAAATTCTGATCATCTTCGCATTCAAAGTGCCATCTGTTCTCCAACACCCATTTGCATTTAATCTTGCTCCACTTTTTGGACCAAGTTTTGTTAAGATGCCCAACCCACTACTCAGAGAAGGCTAGCTTTTCATATCTAGGCCACCTCCACACCTTCCACTCGACTATCATGGAGCAAGGTGGGAGGAAAATGTGGGAAAGGAGATCCACGAGTCTATCAACAAGGACCTCTTCCTGAATGGATAGGCTATTGACCTCTTTCAATCATTCTAGAGATTGCCATCCTCCTTCATGATGGTTCCATAGAGAGGAAAGGTGTCCACACCTTTGTTGTTAAAGTTGTCTTGCAATCTTGGTCTAGTAGCGATCAAGAAAAAGACCGTGTAAATTGGGTCCCCAAGGAGACCAGTGCAGAGCCTAGGTTTTTTGGTATCCGGTCTCTTCATCCTAGATGAGTGCAGAGGTGGCTTTGTAATATTGTCCATCAAATTTACCAGTGAAACCCCACAACTTTAACTGCACTTCTTTGGGGGGCAAAAGTCTATTTTGCATGTCAAGATTCAACCACTTACCCCTTCTAGACTTTAGATTTTCATTGATCACCATTTCCCTAGCCATAGAGGCCCAACTCTACTCAAATTTGGCCAAAGTATGAAACAGTTTTTCACATAGGGCCTCACTTTGAATGGAAGGGGCTAGGATGCTTAAACCTCCCTGATTCTTTGGCTTGGTCATGGCCTCGCACTTACCCCATTGCCACAACTTGATTCTAGTTAATCTATTCCTCCATAGGAACTCCTTGATGGGCTTGAGGAATGCCTTCCAGTTCCTTTGAGATAACTAGAAAAAAGGAGATACAAAGGTAATATACGAAATTAGGAAGGTGTTGATGAGTCTTGCCTAGCAATGAAATGAAAGCATGATAAATTCCCATCTTTTCATCTTTTGTTCAAGCCGGTCCTAAAACCAACCAAAAGCTTGTTTGAAGGTCAAAATTGTCACTTTCAGAGAGAGAGAGAGACAGATTAATCTCGACTTCTCAATATTGCATTGGGAACCAAATGCTATTGGGAAAGTCTGAACTAGGTCCAATGCCTTTCTGACACTATTCTGTTCAGGTTGCAAAAACAATAGTGAGTCATCTGCAAACATCTAAATTAGTAGTTGATTGGCATTTTGGATTTTCAATCCTTGGATGTGGCCCATTACTCCTGCCTCCTCCAACAAAGCTATTAGAGGATGGGTGCATGTAGCAAACCAAAGAGGGGCCAAGGGACAGCCTTGACGAATGGATCTCTTGACATCAACTAAACAGATCACAATCAACATGGTGATTGGTCTCCAATTTCTAAGCTGAGAACATGCAACCCGCTTAGGGATGGGTTTGATCAGTCCCTCTTCACACTTGGCTCTAGCTTGCCATAGATGAATGCCTTGTTAATCATGGTCAAAAGGGACGGCCCCAGGTCCTTTCACAACTCAAGGCAAAATTCAGTGGTGATCCCATCCAAGCCTCGTAATTTTTCCTTGCCCTTCTTCTTTAATGCGGACCAACATACTTCTAAGTTAAATGTTCTGTCCAAGTAGCCGCTTTTGTCCACCAACCTCGGCATTGCTTCAAACAATTTAGTCCTAACCTCCTTGATTGCAGGTGAGGACAAGTCCTCCTTCCCAATAATTTTGCTAAGATGGCCAAGCATTATGTGAGCCATTTGGTCCAGGTTGATGATCTTCTCACCTTTATTGTCAAGCAATGATGTGGCAATGGCTTGTCTTTTTTTCACCTTGATAGATCTCAATAGTGCATTCCTATTGGCTTCCTCATTCTTAATATGACTCTCTTGGAGTGCGTTTATCTTCTCCTATTTATTGGTCAAGAGGGTTTGTTTAATCCTAATCCATTCCACATGCTCATGTTCCAAAGCACTACCTTGCACTTTCTTTTGACTGATCTCTTCAAAATGAGTGATAAGGGATGACACCTCGTGAGCTTTCTTCTTTTTCAATTTTGGACCAACACCCTTAATTGTAGTTTGAATTTTTTTGCAGAACTTTTTTAAAGGGTTCGCTATCTCTTTTGCAATGTCTTGACTGAGCTCACTCGATGCTTGAGACACCAGTGCCTTGAAATGAAGATCCTTAAACAAGGTTGGGCTGGTGATAAGCAGTTTCTTGGTTCCTTGTGGTTGTTATTTTCTTCTGTCGTAAAATCCAACACTCCAACAAGGGGGGAGTGATTCAATAGTCCTTCTTGTATGAGAACTTGCATATGAAGTGATGATGGAATCTAGTCAGCATCAATCTAATCGGCATCGTGTGAGAAATATAGCCTATCAAACCTAGAATTCGATTGGGTTGAAGACAATGATAGGTGAACCCTGCAACATCTCTCCAAGGACCAATCTTCCAGCCATGGAGGGAGACTCTTCGCTATTTTGATTTAATTCAAAACAAGCTCTAATGAATATTTCAAATAAAAATCTAAGTGACTAATTTTCAATTAGTAGTACTAAGGTTCTTCATAACTAAGGAAGATTTGGCATAATTTTCTTGAGCCCAAGGTGACAATTACTACAATCATAATTTTACCAATGCGGAAAACGGTTGATTCAATTGAGCACATGCATTTATCTACTTTGAGTGATTTTTGTGAAAAGAATGTTCTTAGCAGAAAGCTGCATAGAAATTTTTGACTCTCATTCATCCTTCCTTCTTTCTTTCTTTCTATGAGTGATTTTTATGGCGATAATATGTGAGTATGCTAAGTACATGCACACAGGCACGTATGTGTGCACATACACACACCAAAAACCAAAAAGAAAAATCCAACAAAATTGACTACACTTTAAAGAGGTGCAATGGGCACACCTTAGCACTAAGTGACATTGTGTATTTAATGAGGGGGAGTGATGGATTGACCATCGAGGTTAGTGGGTGGGATTTTGAGAAACACTAAACCTAGTAACACAAAAATTGAGGCACTACGAAGGCTCGACCACCCGTTCGCAACCCAAATTTGGACCCATGACCTTTGCACCGGGTTTTGCATCACATTGAGTAAGCACCTCACCTGCACGTACATCTTGTATCCCCATCCATTTTTATGAGGTTATATTGTGAGTATTATGTCACCCAAGTTTTTGAGGTTTAATTTGTGTCTGGGTTTAGGTTTTAAATCACATGTGTGGCTATGATCGCTTTGACTTTTGTCCATGAACATCTTGGCCATGGATCCCTTCACCTCCTTTAATAAATGTCGGTGTAACTTGGTCTTGAGTGTGAGCACACTCACATATTACCCCCATTAGCACTAAGTGACACGGGCGCTGAGGGGGTGGGATTTATGATGAGATGAAGGGGAGCCATAGATCTTGGTGGCATCGGCCAACGTAATCTCAGACTGAGATTACAAAGAGTAATATCTCGGGTACCCAAGATTACTCTTCGTGCACACCTAGGGTTCGGACCCTTGACCTCACCTTTGAGACTCCCATGTCTTATCCACGGGTACATGCGTGTTTTTTTGATGGTATAGGCCCACATTTATTCTTATACCAAATCTGAATCGATGCTACTAAAATTAATCCGGATGCCCGAAATTAAAAAAAAGTAGTCTTGGATATCCAAGATTACTTTTAGTGCCACCGATAAAATCTACGATGCTTAATGATCTCATCATAGATCCCATGCCCCCATTCCCATGTCACTTAGTCCCAAAGATATTACTCCCACCCTTGTGCGAGAGCAATCCAATCACATCAATCAAATCCAAATTTACTTAATATATCTCACCCACTTATGATTGTATGGGAAAAAAAAAAGAATGCGTTCTTGATGTGGGGATACATATGCCCTATGTGACCCACTCGTTGATGCGGCTAAGAAGAAACAATTGTGGCACTCTCCTCCCTCAGACGTGGTAGCCCGTGCAAACATTCTCTATCCATCAATAAGGTAGTGCTAAATATTTTTGGATTCTTCACTATATAATCTTGTAGAAGAATGGAGGAGATGACATCTAAAACCTCTCAAAAGACAATCCAACAAAGATCCACCTACATCAATTTGTTTGAGTGATCCTTATAAGTTACTTGAAACATAAAGTAATTGCTGGTTGCTCTAAGTGACTATATGATTCGTGTTATCGTGTTGTTTGCAGTGCTCTATTCGCTCTACCTGTGAGGAGTTGGAGTGGGGGTGCTCAAATGGCTACCTATGGCAAGGAACATTGGCACAATGTGAAGGGAAACCGGTGGTGGGAGGCTTGGGCTGCAATGGCAGGGGATCGTCTCAGGAGGGAGGCACCCGGCCGCTCTCCCCTTCATTTGTGCATTTTATGCAGGCTCTATATTTTGGATGTGGGAGCGGTCCTCCCTCGCACCGCCCCCTTGGGGTGGAGTTGGAGGTCAGAACTCAACAATCTATGGCAAATTCTCCTCAAGGATTGTGGTGTGCATGGTAAGCTCATGCCAGTCCGCTGTAGTGAGAGGGGCCCACTGATGGGGCATGGCTCCCCAAAATAGCCTAGATATTTTGTGTTTTTGCTGCATCAAGGACTTTCTTTGATCACAAGTTGTTCGATATGCTCGGACTGCAAGTCGTTCTCTTGTGTGGCAAGGGTGACTCCTCGTTGTCGTTGCCCTTGGCATGGTCTACTCGGTAGGTTTTGTTGAGTGCTTTATCTTTCAAGTGCAACTGGTGGATCTCTGTTCTTTTTGGTGGATGGCCCCTTGGTGGCCAGTGATGAAGTGTTCGGACTCATCCCTTCTTGCGGCAATATGTGTGTTTTGCAAGAGATAGCTCTTAGATGTAAGCTTTTTGTGCTCTCTTGGTTTTCACTTGTAATAGTGGTTTCTTTTGTCATGTCAAATGATTATGATGTTGAGTTTTGATGTTCTACTTTCACTTTGTTTAACAAAACTATTGTTGTCACCAGCGAGCTTTGAATAGCTTGTTTTTTTTTTTGGGAGCACACTTTTAGTATGTTTCCTTGTTATGCAAAATTAGAGGCTCAAGCAATGGTGAAACATGAGTCATGTGATAATGATTGTGAGGTCATCCCAAGAAGTAAATTAAAGAAACTAGTATGTGATCCGCCTGTTGTTGCTGCGGTGGCTAAGAGCAAACTTACCTTTTTGGTATCCATGTGGAGTATCCACTTTTTTTATATCCACATTGAGTATCACTATTTTGAGAATACGTCTTTTCTCCTCTAGCTTTAAGGTCTCTTTGGGTTGCTCTTCTAACATTAAAATTTCCCCTCTTCTTCTTTTTTCTCTTATTGTTGTATGGAATCTGTGTGTGTGTGTGCGCATGCACGCGCACGCGTATGCATACACGCTTGAACATATCCCCTTATTTGTAATCCACATCATGGCAATAATCTGGCTCATCTCCCACACTCTTTGGTGCGAGATAGTGAGAGTCTCTGACCAGCTCAAAACTGTATGTGACATGTTTCATTTGGCTCCATAGGTCATACTTGATATTTGAAGAGACAATATGATCTCCCCCCCTCTCTCTCTCTAAACTAAGTGCAATAGATTGGTTCTCTCAATTTTCTTTTGAGTTACACTTCTTGACTCGATGACTTGTTGTTGATAGACCTATAGGATCTCTTGGATTTTTAAAAAAAAAGAGAAGAACTCTCTTTTCTCTTTGTCTCTCCCTCTTTTTGTGGTATGGCCATGCAATAGAACTATACATCTACTTGTGCAAAAGTTAGGATAATGAATTGTGATTAAAAAAAGAAAGAGGAGGCAAAAGGCTTAAGACTCTTGAACAATGGAGTGTCATCATCCTCGGCCTTTATTTTTTTGGGTGGCTTTAATTTTTAGATCCTAAGAGGTGACCATCTCCAGAATGATCTACTCTAGATAGCAAATTCTATAGTAGAATATCAAGTTGAAGTTCAGGTATAAATAGAGATTTTTAAATCTATAATAGTATCAAAAAATGCGTGGTATTGTTGTTGTAGGTATAGTAAAAGAGCCTTTAGCAGGTTCCATGGGAGGTGTGAAGAGTTCAATACAGAAGGAGGTGTAGCACGAAGGTTTGAGAATGGTGTTTCCAACCCTTGATACATTGGTTTCACATATGCCTCCCAAAGCCTTTGGTGAAACAAAGCTTCAACCTTCTCTATTTATCTAATCTCTCTCTCTCTCTCTCTCTAGTTGTGTCCATAGACTTATATTTAACCTCTCCAAGGCTCTTTCTTCTTTGCTTCAATTTTTGTATTTGGTAGCTTTTGTGAGTAAAGTTTGTCCATGGAGTTATTATGTGGCTCCCAATGCTTGCCAAAAGCATTTTCAAAATAAGAACACCCTTGAAATTCTTTCAATTTTTTGGTCCAAATTTGAAGCATTTGCCGATGTTCACATTAAAACTTGTAAAATTTTGTCGATTTTCTTGATTGCAAGCTCACAATCTAGCCAAGATTTTCTTGAGAAAAAAAAGGTATACAATGCACACACAATTAACCTCTCTTGCGAAATGGATCACACATCTCCATCTTTGAAAATGGCAGAGGAGCGAAGCATGGACGCACCTAGCTTCCTCTCTCTCTCTCTCTCTCTCTCTCCACATACATAGACGACCCCTCACACCCACACACACCTTAATGAAATTCTCTATCTATCTCCCTGTCTCTCTCTCCCATCACACACTCATGCCCGCATACCCACATACACATCATTAAAACTCTCTCTCTCTCTCTCTCTCTCTCTCTCTCCCCTCAATTGGCAATGCAGTTTGGGTACATAATCAAGCTAGCTAAGTGAAGAGTTGCATCTCATGGGTAAACAAAGGGAGCCGACATGATGACAGTCACTCAATCTATTGCACGCTGCCAAGCCAACAAATAGGGTAGCGATGACCAACCCTGCCACTCTTGACACTAGTGAACATCCATTTCCCAACCCTAGGATTTCTTACTCGACTCACACAGGATAGATCGCCCACGTGAGCACTGGCTAGGCTCATGAGGGAGAGCACCTAGTGTCTGAATGGTTTCTACCTAAGCTATTGCTCTTTACAATCCAACTTAATGCCACATCTCTCTCTCTCTCTCTCTCTCTCTCTCTCTCTCTCTCTCTCTCTTCTCCTCCTCCCCCCAATCCACACACACACACACACACACACACATGCTTTGATTGGCGTGTGCTGCTATGTTTGCAATTGACGTGGAGAAACTCACTCTCTCTCCCTCTCTCTCTCTCTCTCTACATGTTTTGACTGGCGTATGCTACCATGTTTGCAACTGATGATGCCATGAGCAACTCTCTCTCTCTCTCTCTAGGAAGGTCACGGAATTGCATCAGCTTCTCCAAGATTTTGCTGCCATAAATCGAGTACGTGTGTGTACACATTCAAGAGGTGCTCTATTCTTTGACGCGTGGCATGGATAAGAGCTTGAGAATTCCACAAAGAGATAGATTTGCTTTAAAATTATTTCTATCAAGGAAAAAATATTTGGCACTCTTTTTGAGACCTCTCTCTCTCTCTCTCTCTCTCTCTCTCTCTCTCTCTCTCACACACACACACATGTGCATGCACGCATGTGCACCCTTCCATTTTGAGGCTATTCAAGATTGATATTCGATTAAAATTGAAGTTTTGTGTATTAATTGAAAAATCTTAGCTAGATTTAAAGTTTTCCTTGAAGTAAACTCACAAAATTTTGTTAGTGTACATACAAACAAGTTTTTAAATTTGGAACTTTTCCGGCCATTGGCTTTTCAAAAGCACAATTGAGCCACCCTTCAATTGGCTTTCAAAAGGAAAAGTAAAGTATGGAAAAGTACAATCAAACCTTCTTTTTATTTTTGCATGATAGGTTGAGTGTTGAAAGTTGAAAAGGTTCACAAATTCCAAGCTTCATAAGACCTTGTAATTTTTTAGGTTGATCAATATAATTGACTCACAATTGTGAGTTTTGCAAAAAAAAAAGAATGTGACATTTTGTAAGATTTTCTTTCAAGTGAAGCAATGAGTGACACATGGATGCCTTCTCTTTCCTCAAAAAATTTAAGCTGCTTCATATATAGTATAGAAGATGTGATATTATAGATAATGAGCGTGAGGAAGGTGAATGATCACTTGTTTGGTGGTTTTCTATAAAGACTAGTACAATGGCACCGCCTCCGGCGGTGCTATGTGAATGCATATGAGAGACACCCTTCTGACCAAGGTAGTGCCAAGCACGACATTTTCTTTCAATGACCCCTAACTCACAATTATATAATCGCAAATTCTTTTGCCTATATCAGCATCTTGTGTGATGCCACATTCCTTCAAGGTGCAAGTCTACGTGATTGCATTTGGAGAGATGCCCTCTCTCCCCATCTATCGAAAATAGTGCAGAGCTTCCTAACCCCAACTCTTGCCTTCGAGTTGAGAGCATATGTGATTTCATCTAGAGAGACACCCTTGCTTCGCATTCGCCAAAAACATCCCAGAGCTTCTTGGGCTTGTCCAACTTGGGCATATCCCTCAATCAACAACACTGCATTTCCTGCATGTGACCCTGTAATGATTTCTGCTTCAATCACTTTGCTGTGGAATTGCTTACAAATCAAGCGTGTCCCATTACAAAGACCACTTCTTGGATCCAAATTGCGAAGCAACATAACTGGAGCATTCTGTTTCAATTGTAAAACATGTGGTGGAAAGCCTCCCCCAAGATCTAAACTATTTACAAACTCACTTGTGAATAAAATGCTATCACAATTTGATTCACACACTAAGTCCGCACTGACATATTCCTTATAAGTACCAGGAAATTGCTGCAAGCCCAAATTGTTTATAGTATCCACCTCCTTGTTCCGTGGAGCCAAAATTGCTCTATCCTTGAAAAAAGATGCATGGCAAGTCTGTGTTTCAAGGTCTCTATATATGCAAGCAACCAATGCTTGCAAATTATTTTGTGGTAGCATCATGCAAGCCGGCAGGGCCACATTATCGAGTATGTCCCCATCACAAACATCGCCATTACCAATATCAAGTGTCCATTGCACAAACTTTGTTTCAATAACATTACTTAAACAATTGACCACTCGCATATTCTGTGTTAGATGCATGATTTCTATACGTTGCCAAATGTATGAGTGGCACAAAGATGCATTAACAATGTCTTCTCTTCCCCCTTTGCGCACAACAGGTAATATTTGTCTGAAATCACCACCAAGGAGGAGAACCTTTCCACCAAACAACATGTCATTTTTCATGACATCTTTTAGTGTCTTATCAAGAGCCTCAAAAGCGTGTCTATGAGCCATGGGGGCTTCATCCCATATGATCAGTGAACTCATTCGCAACAGCTCAACAAGCTGGCTATTTACTTTGATGTTACATGCGGACTCAGAAGTTATATCAATAGGGATCTTGAATCTAGAGTGTGCAGTCCTTCCGTTGTCGAGAAGCTATGCTGCAATCCCGGACGATGCACATGCCAAAGCAACTTTGGACTCTCCGCGTATCCGAGAGAGAAAAGCATTGTAGAGATAAGTCTTTCCCGTTCCACCTGGCCCATCCAAGAAAAAAACAGTCCCTCTGCTCATGCAAGCTGCTTGTAAAACCCGATTGTAAGCTTCCCTTTGCCCAACATTGAAAGATGATTCCATTCGAGCAGACAATACTCTTCGTTCCTCTCTATTATACATGAACTCTTCAGCAAGCACTCCATGCTCACTCATAATTTGCAAGGTGTGATCCACCTGGGGCATTCCAGAATAATCTGAGAGCTTCTTTCCATAGTGTTGAAGCATTGTCTCTAAGTTTGACAAAGCTTGGTCTGTGCCATGTGTTCACAGATATTCACATCATTTGTGCGAACCCTCATATGATATACATGGTCCTCAGAAAGCTCCTTACAGAAGCGATTCCACAATGCACCAGGATGTATTGGTTCACAAAAAACCAAAATGACTACAAACAGTAGGCGCAATTGTTGCCTTGTTTGCTGAAAAGAAGCTTCTTCCAAACAAAGAAACCATTCATCATCGACTTGCAATAATCCTCGTGCATTACATGTTTCTTTAAATGTGTCATATACTCGTCCATTAAAGGTTATAATATCCTCAAAAGACTTACATCCTTTGCACATGTTGAGTAACATACGCAAATAGTACAAATCTCCAACATTGGGAACAATGTGGTACATTCTTCCAATCATGTCACCAATCCGTCTTTGAGTCCATGTTCTACTTGCTAGCTTCCAAACCCACTTTGTTGGGAAGTCTATGTACAACAAATTGTTGGCCTCTGGATATTGTTGATTTGCAACAAACCACTCAGTGAGCGTTGTCTTTTTGCTGACATCTCCCTCCACCACACTTTGTACAGTCGCTCTGTCGCTAAAGATGACTTGATTTTGATGAGGCAAATGAACTTGGAGCCGTTGTATGTCAGGTTTCTCTTGATGCATGTGAAACCCAAGTATACGCCAGATAGCCTCAGATGTTGATACATATCGAGCATTAAGATAGTTTGTAACTTCATTTAGAAGCCCTTCACTATCTTGTAGAACAACAGTGGCCCTGTTATGTCCCTTATATACATACTTGTAGAGATATTTCATAGCGGATATATTGGAGCAGACCTCCACATTGATATGTGCATTGTACCTTATTGACAAAAATGGATTGTATGGAACAATCCATTTATTATTCATTTACACTTTATTTACGAACAACGTAATTTCCATCATCCCTCCTCATGTACGTTGGGTATCCATCCCTAGCCACAGTAGTCGATGCACTGAAGCTTCGAGGATATTTAAACCTGCACTTCCCATCTTTCATACATGGAGCATTCTTATTCAAGTTTCCACACGGGCCATGCACATTACACCGACTGATAACATCATACAACTGAACTCTTCTGATCTCCTCTGTCTTCTCTGGCTTAGCGTGAAACTTGGCTTCATTGAAATGCACATCATTGCTACGAATAAGCTTTCCGGACTCAGGATCCCAAAGCTGGTAACCCATCTTGCCCGATTCTCCGTAGCCAAGAAATATACACTTCTTGCTCTTTGGTTCTAACTTATTTCTGAACTCCTTAGGAATATGGCTATAAGCTTCACAACCAAAGACTCTGAGATGCTTATACGAAGGTGCCTTGCCTGTCCATAGCATCTCGGCCACTGCACTCTTATCCAGAACCCTACTAGGAGACCTGTTGATCAAATGGACTGCTGTAGCCACTACTTCCGCCCAAAATCCATCAGGCAACTCAGCATTTGACAACATGCTTCTGACCTTCTCTTGTATGGTCCTATTCATACGTTCTGCAACCCCATTCTGTGAAGGATTATATGGTGCAGTAAGTTCCCGCTTAATCCCTTTTGCTTCACAAAAGTCTTGAAAAGCTTTGGAAACGTACTCTCCACCATTGTCAGTTCTCAAGCACTTCAGCTTCTGACCACTCTGATTCTCCACCAGCTGCAAGAATGTCTTAAAGACCTTGAGCACCTCATCCTTGTGCTTCAAGAAGTAAACCCATACTTTGCGAGAATAGTCATCTATGAATGTACAAAAGTACGCTGCTCCCCCTAGTGACAAACTAGGCATTGGTACGCATAGATCACTGTGTACAAGAGCTAACCGTTCGTCCCTACGATTCCTCTTTGATATGTGCGGTTCCTGTGTTTGTTTACCATAAACACAATGCTCACAAAACTCAAAATCTTGAAATGAAAAGCCAGGCAAATAACCATAATGAGAAAGTATTTCCATTCCTCTTTTTGACATATGTCCCAACCTACGATGCCACAGTGACACACTTAGCTGCTCAATCACATTAATTACATGGTTTTTAACCTCTGAAACATGTAAAGTGTACAGAGTTCCTGACTTGCTGCCATGTGCTACAGTCATCGAACCTTTGGAGATCTTCCAAGCGCTGTTCCCAAAAACTGTCACATAACCCGCATCATCCAACTTCCGTGTACTAATCAAGCTCTTTCGGATTGCTGGAACATGTGTGACATTCTTGAGCCATAAAGAAGATCCATTCTGAAACTTCAACTGCACATCTCCCACTCCAAGTATGTCACAAACCTGCTCATTGCCAAGTCTGACATAATCTTTAGTAGCCACATATGATGTAAACCACTCTTTGTGCGGAGAAACATGTAAAGATGCCCCTGAGTCGATAATCCAATCACTCATAGCATGTCCATCCTCTGTAGTCAAGAAAACAGAATCAAGATTGCTTGTAAGGAAGATGTCACCAGCTGCTATACCAGAATCACTGTCTGAACCAGATCCTGTGACATTCACCTCTTCAATCTTCACTGAACTCTTCTTTTCATCTTGCTCAGAACTCTTTGTTTTTCCTTTTTCTTGTTTCCACTTCGTACAATCTCGCTTCATGTGACCCTTCTTGCCACAATGGTAGCATTCTATGTCATCCTTTGACTTCGAATCATGAGACTTACTTCGGTTTTGTGCCTTCTTACCCTTCTTCTCTTTAAACTGTTGTCTCCCTCGAACGACCAAAGCACTATTGCCTTTGCCTTTGTCAATGTTCTTCCTGTTCACTTCCTCTGTGAGCAAGCTGCCTTCTACATTGGCACTTGTAAGACCTTCTGGCGCGACAGAATTACTTAACGCTGTACGAAAAGTATCCCAACTGTCTGGCAAAGTGATTAAGAGAAACATAGCCTTCACTGAATCTGGAAAGACTATCTCCTGTGCTGTTAACTGGCTGAAAATTGTGTGAAATTCATTCAGATGATTTGACATGGCTGTCCCTTCCTTCATCTTCAAATCCACCAATTTCTTGAGCCAGTAAATCTGAGAAGCAGCACTTTGTTTCTCGTACATACCACATAGCTTTTGCCATACGCCATACGCTGTAGTCTCTTCTGCTACGTTGAAGTAAACATTTTTTGCCAGTGTCAGCATGATTGTGGAACAAGCTAACTCGTCAAGCTCTTCCCACTCATCTTCAGCCATACCTTCTGGTCTCTCCCCTTTGAGCTTCAGTGGCTTCACTTGTTTTTTCTGCACCAAAAGCTACCAAATCTGCTTCTTCCAGAATGGAAAGTTTGTGCCATCCAGCTTCTTTATGTTGTAAAGAGTCTCACTTTGAGAAGATGCCATATCTGCCAAACTGCTTACTCCTGAGAAAAATCCGGCAGAGTTTCCCCTGTAAACTGGCCTCTGTACACAGTAAACAAGCTGTAATCAACAAGCTGAACACCTCTCCTCAGGAACTGTCAGTATTTTGAAAATTTTTGACAGAGTCTCCCCTGTAAACTGAGCTTTGGGAACCAAAAGATAGCTCAAAAAACAATCATAAATAGCTGACCAGTGACAAATCTAAAAAATCTCTGTAATATGCTGTCCTGTAAGCATACATTGTCTTCTCTCTGGGCGATGAGAGAACCTGTATCTGTCTCAAGACTGAACCCTGAACAATGCCTCAACGGCCTGACGCATAAGATGCAATCCAGTGTCTACACAAAGTCATACATCCTAAGGGATAAAAGTCGCCAAAGAGGATGCGTGTAGAGGGGAAATCCAGCAACCTAATCCACCTCACACTGGGTAACCCAGCCCCCAGTGCTTGGCTTCAAAAAACCTCACACACGACCCTCTCAGATGGCTCAGCAAACTGCCCAGAACTAGCATACATCCTATAATAGACCAATCACTGTCCTATGACCGCTGCGGCGGTCTGTCTTCTAGCGTGACTCACAACTAGCAGACCCACAATCACAGTACATCAATCTGCAATACATGCCAGTGGTGTCAAGCCGTCGTATGGCCACACCTCCCCTGGAACCTGGCAAGCACAAGAAGTAACAATGCAGACTGCAATATATATATCTGATGATTACGCAAAACCGCACTGAACCAAGGCTCTGATACCAATTGAAGTTGCGGAGCGGAGCGTGGGTCGACTCTCTCACACACACACACAGTGAGCTTACACAGTACAGTACGCAGAGAACTGTTAGAAGGGTTATCTCCCAATACCTTAGTATTCACAAAGTATAAGTTAGTATATACAAAGAGTTAGAGGGAAGTGAGTTAGGCGGGCGGCCAACCATATCCGCATAAGAGGCCACTTGGGCTTTAATCCCAACATGAGGGGCGGGTGCAGGGGAGCCCGCTTGCGCTACTGCAGTAGCCGGCTCAGATGGCGATGGCGATGAGAAGCGATAATAGCCCGCGTGTGATTTTACAATAGCCCAAAGGAGGATGGCGTGCACTGCTGCAGTAGCCAGGAGGATGAAGGAAGGCTGCAATGGCGAGCCTGCATGAGAGTCCATGGTCAACACCGCGCCATGCTGAGAGCTGTGAGGGGCGGGTGTGGGGGCATGACGTTCTCTGGTCATCGCTGCATGCCGAATACCCTCGGGCATTGATGATGATAACTCACAGTCTCAATCTCACGTGGAGAGGAGGGAGCTGAAATGAAATGTTATATTGGCCACTTCAAGCTGGACATTTCCCGCAATCAGTGCATTCCGTCGGCGGCTACCGTAACAAAGAATATACGTATGTACTCGGGCATTGATGATGATAACATGATGTCTCAATCTCACGTGGATGTCTCAATCTCGCGCCATGCTAAGAGCCATGATGGGGGACTTCGTGGGAATCCACAAATACTGGCATGAGGTTCTGTGGTCACCGCTGCATGCCGAATACCCTCGGGCATTGATGATGATAACTCATAGTCTCAATCTCACGTGGAGAGGAGGGAGCTGGAATGAAATGTTATATTGGCCACTTCAAGCTGGACATTTCCCGCAATCAGTGCATTCCGTCGGCGGCTACCGTAACAGAGAATATACGTATGTCTGCATGGAATAAAGGAGGATAGTGGCAACACTAATACATGTGGCAAGGCATTCTCGATCACAGTGTGGGCTGTGATGGGGGACTTCGTGGGCATCCACAAATACTGGCTGTGCAATCAGTGGTTCAAAGCTTATTGTCCACTTCAAGCTCATAGACTCAATCTCACGTGGAGAGGAGGGAGATGAAATGAAATTTTATATTAAACGTCTTCAAAGGGCCAAGGTCTATGAGAGCCCGGCTAGATGAAGATGACGTTGCCCGCGTGCGCTACTGCAGTAGCGGCCTCAGCTGGTGATGAGCCCACAAAAATGACGATGGCGATGAGAAGCGATGACAGCCCGCGTGCGCTGCTGCAGTAGCTGGGAGGATGAAGGAAGGCTGTAATGGCGAGCCTGCGTGAGAGTCGATGGTCAACACCGCGCCATGCTAAGAGCTGTGAGGGGCGGGTACGGGGGAGCCCGCATGCGCTACTGCAATAGCCGGTTTAGATGGCGATGAGCCCACAAAAATGACGATGGTGATGAGAAGCGATGACAGCCCGCGTGCACTGCTACAGTAGCCCGGAGGAGGATGGTGTGCGTTGCTGCAGTAGCCAGGAGGATGAAGGAAGGCTGCAATGGCGAGCCTGTGTGAGAGTCGATGGTCAACACCGCGCCATGCTGAGAGCTGTGAGGGGCGGGTGCGGGGGCATGAGGTTCTGTGGTCACCGCTGCATGCCGAATACCCTCGGGCATTAATGATGATAACTCACAGTCTCAATCTCACGTGGAGAGGAGGGAGCTGAAATAAATTTTATATTACTTCAAGCTGGACATTTCCTGCAGTCAGTGCATTCCATCGGCGGCTACCGTAACAGAGAATATACGCATGTCTGCATGCGATAAAGGAGGATAGTGGCAACACTAATACATGTGGCAAGGCATTCTCGATCACGATGTGGGCCGTGATGGGGGACTTCGTGGGCATCCGCAAATACTGGCTGCAATCAGTGGTTCAAAGCTTATTGTCCACTTCAAGCTAGACATTTCCCGCAGTCAGTGCATTCCAAGAGATGACATCCTAGGTTGCAATCTCCTCGTGCACTTTTTGTGCTTTATGAGGTGCATGGCATTTGGCATACATGTCGACCAAGGTAGTGCCAAGCACGACGTTTTCTTTCAACGACCCCAATTTTACAATACCATCATGTTTTTTTGTGCCCATATCAACATCTTGTGTGATGCCACATACCTTCAAGGTTCATGCATTTGGAGACATGCCCTCTCTTTGCATTTGTTAAAAAGAACCTAGAGCTTTGTGACCGTGACCCTTGCCCTCAAGATGCAAGCGTATGTGATTGCATCTGAAGCGACACCCTCGCTTCGCATCAGCCGAAAACAACCCAAAGCTTCTTCGCATATGTGGGTTGAGCCTGCAACTTTAAAACCTGTCTTCTTCTTCTCCTACTTCTCTCTATAGTTCTACAACATCTGTGACGTAGCACTCATACATTTACCCATCATTGTCTGTGCGATCAGAGTAGCACCCAACATTGAGATGGAGTTCTGTCTGATGTTTTGAAGAGAAGTAGGAGGAAAACCTCTTTGGGTTACTGAAGGGGCATTCAGTCGGCGGCTACCGCAACAGAGAATATACGTATGTCTGCATGCGATAAAGGAGGATAGTGGCAACACTAATACATGTGGCAAGGCATTCGAGATCACGGTGTGGGCCGTGATGGGGGACTTCGTGGGCATCCACAAATACTGGCTGCAATCAGTGGTTCAAAGCTCCCATCCAGTGGATGGCCAACTCCAAAAATTAGGCTGTGTGGAAAAGGCCACCATGACCTCCACAACAACACCCTACCCCTTCATATCCGAGAAGCTTCTAGAAATGGACCAGCTCCATCATCGCTACTTCTACACCATCCTTAATACCACCCTCCCACGCTTCTCTTATGGATGACTAAGCACCTTCATGCTCTTTCCCATCCCCAACCCTTGCGATCCTCAAGATGGACCCAACACCCTCCTCCATTGAAGCTTCACCTATAACCCCACTTCATCCATCTCCCCAGAGAATGCTCTCTCTACCATGTGTATCTAGCTTAGAATTCAGCTCTCCTTGATTGTTGACGATTGTGAGTAGCCAAGGATGTCGAAGAGGGGAAAGAGGAAAATCTCTTTAGGGTTCTTTGGTGGTCATTTAGCCGGCGGCTACCACAATAGAGAATATACGTACGCCTACGGGCTATAGAGGAGGGTAGTGGCAACGCTAATACATATGGCAAGGCATTCGAGTGGAATATCAAGGGCATTGACACGCAGTAGGTGTGGGCCGTGACTGGCAACTTCATGGACGCCCACAAATATTGGCTTAGTGCATTCCCGCAATCAGTGCATTCCAAGAGACAACATCCTAGGTAGGAATCTTCAAAGGGCCAAGGTCTATAAATGACCCCTCTTAAAATAGCTCAAAGCTTCCTGACCCTGCTATTGGACATCAATGCACCCTTGCGAGCGGCGATCGCATCAAAAAACAATACACACCTACTTCTCTCTCTCTCTCTCTCTCTCTCTCTCTCTCCCCTTGACATCTCGGACAGGAAGCTCCTCAAGCACTTTTTGTGCTAATTCCCAAAATACCCCTTAAATTTCAAAATCCCCGTAAGTACCCTTGTATCTATTTTCTAGATCCGTTTTTTAGTGCTTAGCAATTCATCTCCAAAGCCTACATAACCAACACAAATTCTAGTTTTAGCATATTGTATCTATACAAATATTTTTTTGCATCTCTGGAATCACTTTAAATAATGAAGCAATTCATCTCCAAAGCCTACATAACCAACACAAATTCTAGTTTTAGCATATTGTATCTATACAAATATTTTTTTGCATCTCGGGAATCAAGTAAAATAATGAAGCAATTCATCTCCAAAGCTTACATAGCCTACATACTCTTAAAGTAATTTGTCACAATTTTATCTATAAAAAAAAAAGGCATGATGTTGTAAAATAATGAAACAATTTATCTCCAAAAAGCAACACAAATTCTAGTTTTAGCATCTTTGGAATCACTTAAAATCTCCAAAGCCTATCATTCCCAGGCGCGCAGGTCGTACGGGGGGGGGGGGGGGCGTTTCATGCAAGGTGACCAGGACGGCAGCTCCTGTCCAAAGCGGCGCAAGGCGCAAGGAATGAGAGAGAGAGAGAGAGAGAGAGAGAGAGAGAAAGAGAGAGAGCTACTACCTGCAGACCGCCAGTGGTGCAGTAGTCGCGTGGAGCCGCAGTTCGCGAGAGGAAAAGTAGGCCGGGGAGCAGTAGCAGCCGCAATAGCTCCTGCGATGGCGATGGCGTGAGGATGCGGAGCCGCAGTAGCCTCTCAAGAGCAATGTATTGGCAGACCCTCTCAGGAGCTCGCACAGACTAGCTGACAGGAGGTCGTGGCTCTCTCTCTCTCTCTATGCCAGAGCCCCGAGCCTCTTCTCTCGCTCCCTTGTTAGCAAACACTAATACGGACGGGCTGATGGAAACACTCTCTCTGGTAATGCAGCTGGGTTCATGGCGAGACGGGATGATGGTGACTCAAAGAGCAATGTATTGGCAGCAACCCCTCTCTCTCTCTCTGCCGATGTAGCCCTCTCTCTCTGGAGCAACGTATGAGCAGCGACAAACCTCTCTCTCTCTCTCTCTCTCTCTCTCTCTCTCTCTTTTCTCTCTCTTGAGGAGGACCTCTCTATGAGGACCTCTCTCTCTCTCTCTCTCTCTCTCTCTTGACGTGAAGAAAGCAGGCCTCTCTCTGGAGCAGCGGGCAGACCTCTCTATGAGGACCTCTCTCTCTCTCTCTCTCTCTCTCTCTCTCTCTCTCTCTCTCTCTCTCTCGACGTGAGGAACGCAGGAGCAGGACCCCCTCTCTCTCTCTCTCTCTCTCTCTCTCTCTCTCTCTCTCTCCCGCCCGCATTGAACACCTCGCATCGCCGGGCACGCCAACTTGAGTAGGCGGCTGGCGATGATGGTTTTTTTTGAAGGTTTTTTTTTTTAAATGCCCGCGTGAAGGTCCCCGAGTCTCCAAGAGTCGCCACGTTGGGGGGGGGGGGGGGGGGGGGGGGGGGGGGGGGGGGGGGAATCCCCTCCCCTTTTATCTATTAGTATAGATAAAAAACATTAACTTGACATATGATTTTGTTTAATTTTGTAGTGGATATTACTTCGTTTCTAATGCTAGGCAACTTTGTAGTCTTTCATGTTTATCATTTGATTTAAACAAGACTTGATGAGTTTTTGTTACTTTTCATAACATAGACATGGAAATCACTTATAACTTTAAGTTTTTCGTAGACAAAGTATGTTATTGAGCTAAGATCAAAAAGCTTTTCGCATGTAAATTGTAAATACTTGTGTGAGGTTTAGATTAGAGCGATCTTTTTTTTCTGCAAAACTCACAATACACAATATGTGAGTGGTGTAGTATTCAACATAACCAAAAAAAAAAAAAGATTAAAGGGATCTTAAAAAATGTCAATTAAGAATGTCTCTGCGCATTGCCTGCAGAGGGAGCACACAAACCCTATTGCCTGCTCGCCTTGGTTAGCTTCAGTGGCACCTCGATGGGTGTGGAGGAAGGCTATCTGGAGAATCGGGACTAGCTTGTGGTTAGAGCTGTGATTGTTGTGGTTGTTGCCTAGTGTTGAAGAGGGTTTATCTTTGGAGTTTGAGACAAGGCGTGCCCTGGGAGGGGGGCTGTTGGCCGCCTCTTCCCTCTTCGACACTATTTGGGGGCATAGTTTGTGGCATATTTTTTCATCCGAGGGAGAACTTCCCTTCCACTTCTCATGGGGAAGGCAAAGAAGGTCATGTCTATTGTGATGCAGTTTGGTAGGGAGCATCCTGGTGGTAAGGGGTTGCTACTTGGTGACACCAAGATGTGGGTTCGATTGCTTGCTACCGTGGACTGAAGCATCCTGGTGGTAAGGGGTTGCTACTTGGTGACACCAAGATGTGGGTTCAATTGCTTGCTACCGTGGACTGAAGCTAGTGGGTGATCCAGCTTCTTGGATAGTTATGGCTTTTTCTTCTAAATGGTGATGGAGCGTCAGGGCTCCCCCCATATGCACCTTTGGTTCTCTATAAGCTTTCTCCTGCAACATGGCTTGGTCTGATGGAATGGTCTTGCATGGGAAGGATGTATCCGATGGTAGAGGATGCATTTCTTGTGTCTTTTTTGGCTCGGTGGCTCCCTTATTAGCTAGTGTACTTGAGGTGGGATTTTGCGATTTGGGATGTCTCTATGGTGGTCACTGTATTTTGGTTGTCTATGCATCTAAGGTCTGGCTGTGGTGCCATGGCTCAAGCTGAGCATGGTAGTCAATGTAATTTTTTGGTTTTGCTAATATATTCTACTCACATGAGTTTTGCACCCACAACAAAAAGTATTAGAGGGACCTTGCAATCTCACTGGTTGGAAACATTCTATGGAATAAATCTCCAAATTGCTAATAGAAACATGAGTGCTTGGTATTTGCTCCTTGGGTTGACTTCTTTCGGGGTTTCCTTTTCTCTAGAATTTTGGTTTCGTTTCCATTGTTTGGTTACTTTATAGGGATTCCCTTTCATCCTTCTATTCTTCTAGGAGGTGAATAAGTGCATAGCAATCCGTAAGCCCATCGGAAGAAAAGTTGCATACAAATATGAAATTAGAGCCACTTCTTACTAATTCTCTAGCTTTACTTCGCTTGACAGCTTTTCTTCATTTTCATTGGTGATGTTGCACTTGATCTTCTTAGGATTCGTGTCTGAATTGACTGCTTTTGCTATGGCAACATCCTTTGGTTGAACTTTATCTTTGGTAGAGGTTGACTTAAGTGAAATATCATGTTCTTTGCTTGTATTACATTGTTTGCTTGCATTCAATAAGTGGAAGCTCCCATAACTCCCCCCCCCCCCCCCCCCCAAAAAAGCCTCGCCCTCCCACCTTTTCAATAAGAATTTTTGTATTACAAAGCTTATGAGATGAAGCTAAATACAATCATGATATGTCATCTTGCCAATAAGGTTGCCTTTTTGTCATGCCAACATAATGGACTTCTCTAATCAAGCCAACAAATTTGCCCTTCCCTAATCAGAAACATATATACTCATAGAGTCATCTCATACAAGAAACATCATCTTCTTCCTTCTTTAACTTCTCTTCTTCAACTTGCCAAGAAGCATCGCAAAAACGTACAAAGCTCTTAAAAGCATATGCATGTATCTCTTCAGAAGAGTTTTAGTTATAAAATTTCATATACGGTTCATGCATGAAAAAAAAATTTTCTTCATTGTTTTCTCCAAGATTGGTAAGAAAATGTGATGCTGCAAATATTGATAGACATTGTTAAAACATAAAATGATACCATAGATGCATAGACCTCAAAAAGACCTTTTGTTTGAGTCTTATATTGCACAATTCAGATAATCACTAATATTGAATAGCAGCCAAGTACGATTGTACAAGTTCATCTATTCCCTAATCCCATACTATAAGCGATCTCATGTGTTGAGCATTACCCATGGACCATACACAGTGATCATCCAAGCAATATTGCCAAAATCAACGAGGGAGTATGGAAAATGTCTTTGCATCCCTCCTATCCAGAAATCAATTTTCCTCAGGTGTACAAAGCTAAAACAATCATCGAGTGTGGGTTAGGATTCCAATCTGTTGCTTAATAGTTGAACAAGGTCACATAAGCACGTGCAAAAAGATTTTAACTAAACCATCACGTGATCGTATAAAATAAAACCTAACAAATGTTACCAAGAATAGATCACTAAATCATAATAAGAATCTATATGTATTTTATTTATAAAAATCTTTGTAGATTCGGTGATCTTGGCTTTTTGAAGTTGCACCACTTTTGCCTCTAGCATGTTCCCACGCCCAACGTCATGCCTACAGGGTCGTCCCAGCCACTGAAGATCTGCCCACCTGTATATCTAACCCCCCCCCCCCCCCCCCCCCCCCCCCCCCCCCCCCCCCCACCCCCAAAACCATGCTGCTCACCATCAGTTTTGTGTAGAGCTTGCCATCACAAATGACGCATCTCTCACCTCTGCTCAAGTGCTTAGCATTGGGTGATGGATATGAGAGAGAGAGCCTCTATGCCTCCTCCAACGCTTGCATCTCCTCCTCCTGGTTCAACTATGACCCCCTCCCCCTCTGGCTGTCAAAACCCTTCAAGTGACATCCTGCACTAGCTTCATCACCCCTCAGAAATTCATTGCTGATTGTTGCCTTCCACCTGCACTATCTCGACCTGCTCCACACCCTGCCTCAACAACCCCTCACATAGCTAGACTGTAAGCGATGAGATGAACTTTAATTTCTTACAGTAGTACTCCACTTGCCATCGGTGAGGGAATGCAGAAGAAAAAAATCAATATCTGTCAGCACACCTTCGCACCGACCGTGGCTCTGAGGAAAAAAGGGGGCGATGGCACGCACCAGAGAGCATACTTTCTCTTCACCTATTCCATCTCCTCCCATTGAGCATACTTCACAACTACTCCCACCGCCTGTGACCCCTTGCTCTTTGGAAATGCCGACAATTGATACACACCCCTCTCTCTCTCTCTCTTTCTCTCTATTGTCGGCTTGACAGACAAGGACGCCTCTCTCTCTCTCTATCCCTTCCTCCCCTACACATGTCATCTCCTCCCCTTTTCTCTTCAAAGCATTGGAGCATCTTGCTAGATTCCTGCTAATTCAACCTGCTTGGAAAATTAGAGGCACCACCTATTTTGGTCTACTTTTAAGAACTCATTAATTAGTTCCTAAGATGCTCAACAAATCTTTTATTCCAAAGTAAAATGAAAGACCCTCCACGGACGTACGCAACCTCGCCATCGCTCCCCTCATCGCGTACTCTCTCTGTGCCTTCTCCAGGTTGCACTGAGACAGAAGCTCTCTCTCTCTCTCTCTCTCTCTCTCTCTCTCTCTCTCTCTCTCTCTCGGAGTGCAAGCTATGCGAGTCCACGCCCTCGGTTAAGTGTCGCACTTTATTGTCTTTCACCACCCCTCTCCTTACTCCCTTGTGTTCTCATCACCATCGATTCATGCATTGCCTTGCATTCGGCAAGCTTTGCATCCTCAAGCTCCTTCAGTTTTGCTTACTCCTTTATACAAGTGAGTAGTTGCCAGATTCTCCTTTGCCATGAGTTGTTTTTCTCATCGGATATACTTTTTTCCTTACATACACCACCCATTTTACTCTGTTCTTCATGAAGCAATTATCTGTGCTTATTCCTCATTTTACTCTGTTTTCCACTCCAACCAGCAACTCATCGTTCAAGTTGGCAAGTCTGGTTGACTTGGAGCTAGATCCCTTCCTCATCAGCACTCAATTCACTCAAATAGAGCAATATGATGAATAATGTCATCACAAGGAACTCACGTCATCCACCATCACAGTACAGCACCACGTGGTGTCGTCCCCTGCAAAGCCACACAAAGGGTGTGGGAATTCGCACTCGGAGATCCCTCTCCTGGATGCGCTTTCCCATCAGCAAGCGTGCCTTCCATATGCACTATATCTGCTCCGCCTCCTGAGACACAAAGAAACTCATCTTTATTCTGTACGCAACTTGGACCTCTTGCTTGCTTGATCGAGAGAGAGAGAGAGAGAGAGAGGGAGAGAGGGGTATGGATTTCTGCTGCCTCCTTAGTGCTGAAGGCAATCTGCATTCCATGCTTTCCCTCCGCCATCCCACATTCCATGTCTTGCAACCACTCCGACCACCTCCGCACCCCCTGTTGTGTGGGAATGCCGACGAGACTCCCACGATCTCTAGTTGCAATCCAACCATCTGCCTGCTTCTCTGCGCCAATGCCCACATCAGGCTAGACGATGCATCGCACCGTCGAGCCGATAGCCTCCAGGCAACAAAAAAATGTGTGTGTCTCTCTCTCCCTCTGCCTCAGTGACCCTCTGCCTCTCTGCTCCATCTGTCATAAAATTAGCAGTTGAAAAATTGGACTGATGGGGTCTCCCTTTGCCCTCACCCTCACACCTGGCTAATCTTTGTTCGTGCTCTCTCCTACACGTGCAAGCCCCTCGCTTTGATCCTCAAACACATAAGAGCATCTTTATAGATACCCACTAATAAGCTCCTACTGTAAAATTGGCACGGCTACTACATTAATTGATATTTTTGTTTTGAAGACTCTCATGAAATGAACACTTCATAGAATATTATGAGAATTGTTAAATGATAGAATTCTCTAAGTTGTAGAAAGTGGAAAATTTTCAAAACTTTAGAGTCATACCATACTAGTAGGGGTACCCAGCTCTAAAAAATCAAAACATAAGGAGAATCAAACGAGATCACTATCGCGGAGGCGAATGGCAAGTCACAGGCATTGCAACAGGCACATAAAAGCCGAGCAAGGGCTACCAGCTGGAGGAAATTCCAAAAAATAGAGAATCCTAGTTGATACGATTCAAAAGGTTGCGAAAGCAGAAGGGAGAGGAATTGGCAGCAATGCATGAGCCAAGTGCAAGCCAAGCAAGCGCTATCGGGGTCGTCGAGGGGGGTGCTAGGTCTGGGACTAGAATGTCTGTTTTTATTTTTAGTCTTAGAGATATGTGCCTATCAATGAATTGGGAGTGTTGGAGTGGTCTTCAACATTGATAACTAGGTGGCGCTCTCACAGGTGGTTGGGCTCGACTCTCATCTAAAACGCTTTTTGAATATGAAGCCTTCAACTTAGAAGCAAAAATGCCCTTGGGAGTGGAAGCATCTTGACAATAAATGAATAAACAACGAGTGGTTGAGAGTGGGAAAATTATCCAATTTCATAATCATAAGCATAGGAGCACATTTGGCATACCATGTAACCAATCTTGTCCCTATCTAGTGATTTATCTCTTGGATAGCCTCTTGACTCTTGAGATGAAGAGAAAGGAATGGTACGAAGTGTACCCTGATATGGGACAAAAAGGATCTATGTCATCTTGTAAAAATTTCCTTCTTACAAGTCCAAGTTATTCAATGAAATTAAGAGGTCTTTTTCTTGTGATCATATAAATTCTCTTTCTTGCCTAAAATTCTCTCTCAATGGAGAAAGAGAGAAATCTTTGATATTTATGAATCTTGCCTTTGTGATACCACTGTAACAAAATTTGGAAGAACTAGACTCCTCTTATCTTTTGTAACAAGAATTAGCTATATTCTATAATTAGCTAAAAAGAATGCAGTGTATGTAACTTTAGAAAGTGAGCACTTAACCTTCACAATTTTCACATCTGATGATAGATTCTTGATCGTGAAATTTCCCTCTTCAGCCTCTATCCAATCTTCCATGCATCAATATCCAATTACGATGCACAATTAGTTCACCATTAACATAGGATAGCAATTAAGTGCCATTGTACAAGTCCAACCATTCCCTTATTGCATACAAGCAATCTCACATGTTGGCCATTAACCATGGACTAGACACGATGACCAACCAGGAAATATTTCCAAGATCACAGAGGGATTAGGGACAATTTCTTAATGTCTTTCCTTACATCACTCTTGCTAGTATGAAAATGTCTTTAGCAATTAGCAAGATAATTTTTAACATCAACAGCCCTCCCATCACAGGGCTAGAAAACAAAGTTGGAGTTGAATAGTACTCGTGTCTTCTACTTCCTCTAAGCAAGGCAAGAGGCATTGGGTTGGGAATTGACACTCATAATCAAGGTGTTGTGTGGACAAGTATTTTGATGCACTCTAACACTTGGTTTCCTAAAGGAAGTTCGACCTACTCATTAAGTTTGTGTAGACTAGTCAGAGGAGGCCAACAATGCACACTTATTTAGGGGCCCTCAAAGTCAAAATAAATAGGGGTTTGGTACACTCCCTCATAGATGGTGATGAGAAATATGTTAAGGATCCGGATGAAATGGCTCAACCAATGTTCAACCACTTACACCAAATCATAGGTCAACTAGAGGTTCTCTCTCAAGAGGTGGATAATGCCATATTGACTCTCCTTGGGAGTGTTAAAAGAACAAATTATCTCTGTGAAGCCAACCACCTAGAGAAGGCATTCATCGAGGATGAATGCTCGCTTGTGTTACATGCCCTTGGCAAAGAACGATCCCCTAGATGGAACGGTTCAACTACTAAATTCTTCAATAATTTTGGGATGATCTTAAGTACCCAATCATGCGAATGGCCAATCAAGACTTGATTAATGGGGTCTTGGATGGGAGCATTAAAAGAGGCCTCATCAAGATTATCCCTAAACAAGTTTTCAGCTCCCAACTGAATCATTGGTGCCCCATAACAATGATGTCAGTTGCCTATAAAATTATCACCAAAGCTATAGCCCTCAGGATCTCCCCCCTCTTAGACAAAGTCCTCGCTCCTTGAAAGCATGTATTTATAAAGGGGAGGTCGATCTGTGATAGCATTGTGGCAGTGATGGTTTTGGATATGCTTCAGCCATTAAGCAAGAATGAGATCTGCTACAATTGGATTTGGATAATGATTATGACACGATCAAATGGTCGTTTATTGAAGATGTCATAAAGTCTTTAGGCTTTGGGCCCCAGATGTGTTGAATGTCCATCACTCTTTGTGCTGGTAGCCAATCAGAGCTCCTCTTCAATGAAAGGATTGTGGGGGACTTTTGAGGTAAAAAGATCTATTAAGTAGGGCTTCTCACTTGCTCCTCTAATGTTTTCCATTGGATCACATCCTTTGGTAACATTACTCAAAGATAGTGTGGCTAAAAGGGAGATTCAAGGACTAATTCTACATAACAATGACCAACTTCTGGCGAGGCCTTTTGCGGATGACTCCTTGTTATTGTTCAAAGCATGCCCTCAAGTCACTATGAGGGCCCTAGAAATTGTGCAAATGTTCTCCCTAGCATCAGGGTCAAAGTGTAGCATTGAAAAGTCGAGATTGATCTCTTTCTCATTTGATCCATCAATGACTCATTCGATCCATCAATGTGGACAGGGGAGACTATAACTAAGGGGAGCATTTCTCGGCACTTGGGAGCCCCTAGGGTTGATGTGACCCACAAGAAAAGATTCCTGTGGGTGATCGAGAAGGTGAAGAGCAAGATGCAAAGGTGGGAGTATGTGCTCCTCCCCTTTTTGAGCAGAATAAAGATTATCAATTGTTTCTTACTTACATATATAGCTTTCAATGGGCCATTGCTTAAGCTTGTCAAATGAAAGTGGAAAGAGTTTTTGAAACCAATTAAGAGATTCATGTGAAAGAACAACACTTAAGACTCAACGCCTTGGCAGTGGGCTAAGTGGGAGACCATTGCCAGACCTGTGGAGCAAGGTGGTTCGCGGTCCTTAACCCTAGCATTCATGCAGAATCCCAGTGCACCCAAGCTTGTGGTTACGCTCGCAAAACAGGACTAGGTTTGGGCCATTATGGCTAGGGCTATGATAGATAACTCTAAGGTATGCTAGATGGTGGTCAGTGGAAAGGGATTGAAGGGAATGTCAAGCTGCTTGCCCCTCGTTGGGTCGTCCTTAAACTCGGTGGTATGACTAGAGAACTCGCTCAAAAATGCAGCAGAGCAACAGAGACCTTAGAATGGGGAGATTTGTTTAGATACTTTCAAAGTTCCATATCTCATTGGTCCCCTTGGCTCTCCAAGGCTTGAAGCATCCAATTGACCCCCTTTTGGAGAGATTTTGCTAGGAAAACCAATAACAAAGGTATTAAATGTCTTGGAAACTATGGGATTACAACAATTGTAATTGGAAAGGAAGGAACCAATTGACTCTACATTATGACTTGAATGGGATAGACAGGTTGTTGATCAGCAGAGCTCTAGGACGGGTTGTCAAGGTGTGCTTGCCGAATGATGAGTCCAGGCTTGAGTGGAAATCTTGGCAGTGGCCGAAGAACAGACACTTTCTTAAACCTCAAACCAAAAAAGAATATTGTACACTAATGTATTCAAAGGATTGGTTCTCTCCTCTTAATAAGCAGAGACAAGGTGGGATATAGTTAAAAGGAATATATGGCACCCCCCTTGGCCGCATAAGATGAAGGTGTCTATATGGAAGGTTCTATGCGGAGCCATACCGATTGGGGTGAAGGTGTGCATTAGGGGATTGGACCGGATAGATTTCCACATTGCAGATTGGCTAGTGAAGGCCTCACTCACCTATTCAAGGAGTACCCGACGATTTGTAGCTTGGCTGGTAAAATCTGCAAATGGGTCCAAAAAACTTGGAAAATAGGATTCTTCAAGAATGACCATTTTTTAGGAGGGAATGTGTTTAAGAGCCAAGTACTTCTCATCGTCACACAAATTGTGAGATATTGCTAGTTCCATCAAGTCGAGAAGGCAAGGAATAGTAGGTTATTTGAGAGCACATTGGAAACATCTAAGTTTATGAAGATAGTAGGTTATTTGAGAGCACATTGGAAACATTCAAGTTTATGAAGATAGTCCAAGAAAGCAAGGAGGCCATCGTTGACAACATGAGACAAATTATCTAGATGAGTGGAATAAGGCCTTAGATAGGAACTACTATGGTTGACTCTCTTGGGTGAACATGTGACCTCATCTCTTGCCATGGGGTGGCTCCCCTTTCAGCCGATGTAATCATGGCCATGGCAAGTTGTCATGGTTCGGCACGAGCATAACAAAGACTTGTTATTTGTTGACTTTATCAATGTAACTTACTCACAATTATGAGTTTTGCAGCAATTTTTTTTTTTTTGTGTAGACTAGAAGGTAAGATATATCTACCCAATTGACCGTGCCAATTTTTCTTGGGGGTTTCTTAACAAGAATCTCATGAGATCCCTTGAATTGAGGCAACGAGGAAAAGGTGTACTTTGGTAGCCAGCATGCAAGCAGAAAAGGGGATGATGGAGGTGTCACGCGAAGTTGGATTGGGAAAGGTAGTAGGAGCCACTGGGGACAAACAAATCTTTTTTGCGTGTGCAACTTGCAACCCTACTCCTTGGGTCTCTCTCTCTCTCTCTCTCTCTCCCCCCCCCCTTGTGCAATTTACATGAATCTACACAAAAAAAGCGGGCAAGTGCTGCGTGCACAAAGTGAAAGCATGGAGCGAGCTAGAGCAAGAGGAGGGTGAGGAAGGCCATCTTGTGGGATGATTGACCAGGGATGAAGAACGAAAGGGTCATGGATACATTTTTTTTTTCAAATTGGCATGCCAAACAAAGAGCACGCAAATTGTGCAAGCAAAATGGTGTAACTCAGCTCTTTCTGTCTGGGCAAGTTTGAGAGAAGCTCGTTCAAAACTTTTAGAGCCGACGAGGTAGCAGGAAGGGAGTAATCTACTCTCTCTCACGAGGAGAATCTCTATCTCTCCCTGCGTGCGTGTGTGTGTGTGTTGTCAGTGCGAAGCTGGTGAGAGAGAGACGTAGATGGGTGGAGATGGAGGTGGGTTTTCTTTTAGAATTTTTGTATTCTAAGAGAATCTAGAAGGTGAGCCCTCAGGTTTGTGGATAGTAGATGATGATGACAAAAAGCAATCAAAATGAGGAGTGGGCTTAGTGGCAAAAAGGTATGGCACTTAAGACCGTGGAAGCTGCACAAAGCCTTGTTTGAAGTGTTGCCTCCCATTGTGGCCTGCATGGAATGCAAATCCAAGACTTGCGCATCAGCTCAACCAGAGCATGGAGTGGGAGCGTCTCTCTCTCTCTCTCTCTCTCTCTCTCTCTCTCTCTCTCTCTCAATCCCTTTCAATTGAGCACACACCGGAAGTTGTCTTTGTGTGTGCGAGGAATGGATGCATGCAAGACTAGAGTGCCGAGGGGGGGGGGGGGGGGGCTACAAGGGGTTGGGTCGTTACTGAGTAATTTAGCAAGAATCCACTCCAATGGGTTTTCCTTTCAACTTGGAGGATTCCTTTTGGAATGGAATCCATAAAATTAATGGGTGTAGTGTGAATCAAGGAATGTTTTCAAAAGAAAAGGTTAGTTGGTTTTTCTATTGAAGTGCTCATTTGTAGGTTTTTGGGGATGAAAATCGTTGTTTCAAAGCTTTTAGCCAAAGACTATCTCTGAGAAGTTTGATAACATGTCCATGTCCATGTCCATTTTTGGCCTACATATAGAGATAGAGAGAGAGAGAGAGAGAGAGCCCTAGGGGGGGGGGGGGAGGGCGGGGGGATTTTGAGCCTTCTCATGAACAAATGGATCAATGCCCAGTGTGCAAAAGGAAGAGCTTGTTTGTGTTAGGTTTAATGTTGATATTCTTTTCTACATTTTTAAATTTTGAAGTGGATTCGGAGAATGGAGAAAAAAAATAATAGCTTCAAACAAAAAATTCAATATTTACATAGTGCAAGGACGCTTCAAAGAGAAGAAAATGTTAAAGGAAAAATAAAGTAGAAGATAAACAATAGTGCACCAATGTCAATGTAAATGTAAGGCGACCTTTTTTTTATAACACACAAAGTCTTTTGACTTTCCACGTTAGTAGGTCTTTCCTTTTTTTTTTTATAAAATTAGCAAAACTCACAATTGTGAGTGAATTATATTGAGCAACCCAAAAAATTACAAATTATAAGGTCCTTTCATTTCTTAAACTCACCCTTCGCTTGCACATTTAAGATGTATTGAAAGGCTTTTTAACTTTTCGAGATTGTGGAGACCTAATGGAGATTTCTCTTTATATATATTTATATATCGAGAAGAGGGGTCTGACAGCTAATGTTTACATGGGATCAGCATGTCCTAGACACCTCTCTCTCTCTCTCTCACACACACACACACACACACACACACACACACACAATTGTACCATGTTAGCCAAGGTCTAAACACACACACACACACATACACACACACACACATGGACGCATGTCCTTAGGATTATTTGACACCACTTGTGTCAGGTGGGATCAATGGTCGTTATTGATTGGGGGCGGTGGGATTGGTTTTGCACCGTCTGATGGCGAATTAATCTCCAAGTGATCGTCATGTGATCACAATCGAAGTGAATCCCAAGGAAACTCAATGTGAACATCAAGTGATCGTTAAGTGATCCCCGTGTGATTCCCAACTGAGATGTGATCACCCTGTGAACCTACCTATTCCAAAGTGATCACCCTGTGACACCAACCATTCTAAAGTGATCTCCAAGTGATCACTGTGTGACCCCAACCATTCCAAACCGATGTCCAAGTGAACACCGTATGATCCATACCCCGTCACTTTTGCCATATCATACTATGTTCTCACTCTCTTTTCAAGTGACGCGCGATAGCTTAATGGGAGAGCCGACGTCTCTAGTGTAAGAGGTGGTGGGTTCAAATCGTGGGGGCAGACCGATCGAAATCTCTTTATTCTTGGGAATAAACGAACGGTCCACATCTTTTAGAGATCTTGGACCGCCGATCCCACCTAACAAGGTGGTGTCAAATAGTCCCGTGGGATGCATACCCCATGTACCTCTCTCTCTCTCTCTCTCTCTCTCTCTCACTAATGTACCATGCTAGCCAAGTCTAAAAACACACACGTACTCTCCTCTCTCTCTCTCTCTCTCTCTCTCTCTCTCTATAGCATTGTGTCAACGAGTACAATGCCTTTGTGGGCCAATATCAATCCTCACCTTAGTAAGTCCTTATACATCCTTCAAGGGTCTTAGTTATCAATGCCTTTGTGGGCCAATATCAATCCTCACCTTAGTAAGTCCTTATACATCCTTCAAGGGTCTTAGTTATCGATATCCTTGTGTGCTACACATAGAGACACAAATATCTTTTGAAATAGTACGTTGGTATTACATTTTAAGAGTGGAATATTAAAGGGTGCGTCCACAAGTTTTGGGCGTGGAGGGTTTGGGGGAGTTGGGAATTGTTTTGAGTTACCCCCTCCCCCTTCCACTAGCTACACCTCTCTATTGCAAAACAATGGTGTTACCCCCACCTAGCACTTGTGTGTGCATGACACTTGAGAGGTCACATCAATCTCACCGATAGATTCGTTACGATTACACGCATCCATGTGAGGGGTGCCAAAGTTAGACAAATGCCAAGAACCATGTTTAGACTGTAGTGGCCCTCCGCACTCGGAGCCAAGGAACAATCTTAGCACGAGCAAATCACCTCACAAAAAGAAGAAACAACAAGAATGTTTTAAAAAGATCAAACGTCAATCAAACCGTCTACAAAGTTGATCAAAACAAGAGCATGGAAAGGAATTAGAATATAGAGGAAAGAAATTGGACAATGAAAGCATTGATATGTAGATCCAAGCTTATAGCTCCAAAAATGGGCATGTGATAGATACAATATTTTTCAATTGATTGATGTTACACTATGTCACATGTGCTTACAATTATGGAGGGGCCTCTTCCAAAGATGTTTAGGCACTAATCATTGAGGCTTGAAAAGTTTAACCCAATTTCTCTTGTGTATGCAATTTGAAAGTTTCTAATAGAGTTTGAATTGTAAAAGAATGCATTCTCATGTTTGGCTTTTGGACGATAGTACGTTCTTTTTTGTTATAGTATCAAAGATGTTGTGGCTATGACGGTTCATGCAATACAAGGTAAGAGGCATGAAGGCATGGTAAGCTAAAGGAGAATGAGGGTTCATGCAATACAAGGTGAGAAGGCACTAAGGAATGCTAAGACTTCCTAAGCTAAGGGGGGAATGAGATTTATAAAAAGTAAATATAAATCGCCTACAATCACATGAATTTTTTTTAATTATGTTTTAATATAAAATTATATCATCCATTATACATATATAATTACAAATAGTTCATATATTAAGAAAGGTCCCACTTACATAATAAGGTTTCACATTGCATATTATCATTTGAAAATAAAATTAAATATAATATTAAATTAAAAATATATATTATATTATTCATTATACATACACAAGATAGATTCACAAGAGCTGGTATAAACAACTTGCATTCTTTTTTTCATCTCTCTCCTCATTCACAAGGGACAAAGGTAGCTCTAAAACCTTTATTCTGCATGATTCTGATGTCCAATGTAGTGTAGTGATAGTGATGTTGAGCACATAGCCGCTGGATTTAGGTTAATCATGTCAATCCATGTTTTGTGTTGAAAAGTAGACAGTAGAACTGCTCTTTCGAGGGGGGGATTTTTTTTATGAGTTCAGAGAAGTGAAATTTCATTTTGTACTAATGGACAACCTCCATGGTGGAGGCACGCTTTTTTTTTAATGTCTTTTGTCAACTCTCGTGGACCCAACCATAATCACGAATGGTTTATATATTAGAAAAATCTCCTCTTCAAAAGATGTTTATGCATTAATCATTGAGGCTTGAAAAGTTTAACATAATTTCACTTGTGTATGCCATTTGAAAATTTCTAATAGAGTTTGAATTGTAAAAGAATGCATTCTCATGTTTGGCTTTTGGACGATAGTACGGTTCTTTTGGTTATAGTATCAAAGATGTTGTGGCTATGAAGGTTCATGCAATACAAGATAAAGAGGCACGAATGCATGCTAGGCGTTTGGATGATAGTACGTTCCTTTTGGTTATAGTATCAAAGATGTTGTGGTTATGAAGGTTCATGCAATACAAGGTAAAGAGGCACGAAGGCATGCTAAGCTAAGGGGGAATGAGGGTTCATGCAATACAAGGTGAAGAGGCACGAAGGCATGTTAAGGTCTCCTAAGCTAAGGGGGGAATTGGATTTATAGAAAGTAAGCATAAATCAGTGAAATTATATCATCCATTATACATATATAATCACAAATGGTTCATATATTAAGAAAGGCCCCACTTATATAATAAGGATCCACATTGTATATTATCATTTGAAAATAAAATAAAATTATTCATTATACATACACAAGTTAGATTCACAAGAGCTGGCAGGAAAAATCTCCCATTCTTTCTTCCACCTCTACCTTCATTCACAAGGGACGCATGTAGCTCTATAAAATTTAATTATGCATGATTTTGACGTCCAATGTAGTATAGTGATAGTGATGTTGAGCGATAGCTGTTGGATTTAGTTCAATCACGTCGATCCATGTTTTGTGTTAAAAAGTGGACAATAGAATTGCTCTTTCGAGGAGCGAATTTTTTTTATGAGTCCAGAGAAGTGAAATTTTCTTTTGTACTAACTAGTATATGATCCGCGCGTTGCTATGGCCAAGGAAACAATGCCTCTATTCTCATAGGGCTATCTTCTCTTCCAAGTGGAACACTATCAATACTCTCTTCCTACACGTATGGTCTATCGCATTTATAATAGTGATGCCT
Organism: Adiantum capillus-veneris; assembly: GCF_014529385.1. Taxonomy (NCBI): domain Eukaryota; kingdom Viridiplantae; phylum Streptophyta; class Polypodiopsida; order Polypodiales; family Pteridaceae; genus Adiantum; species Adiantum capillus-veneris. The sequence continues at coordinate 21,921,934 of NC_140959.1, forward strand.
GACACAACCTCTTAATAGATGGTGCAAAGCATTCTTTGATACCAAAATTGGAAGCTTCTCATAGACATTATTTTTCATGAGGTGCTAGCC